>NC_081385.1:8680140-8995140 GCF_030684315.1 Stegostoma tigrinum | reverse complement strand
CCAACAACACTCCATTAAACCCGCAACAACACCCCATTAAACCAGCACCAACAACATCTCATCAAACCAGAACCAACAACACCCCATTAAACCAGAACCAACAACACTCCATTAAACCAGGACCAACAACATCCCATTAAACCAGCACCAACAACACCCCATTAAACCAGCACCAACAACGCCCCATTAAACCAGCACCAACAACACCCCATTAAACCATCACCAACAACGCCCCATTAAAGCAGCACCAACAACACCCCATTAAACCAGGACCAACAACGCCCCATTAAACCAGCGCCAACAACACCCCATTAAACCAGCACCAACAACACCCCATTAAGCCAGCACCAACAACACCCCATTAAACCAGCACCAACAACGTGCCATTAAAGCAGCACCAACAACACCCCATTAAACCAGGACCAACAACACCCCATTAAACCAGCGCCAACAACACCCCATTAAACCAGCACCAACAACACCTCATTAAAGCATGACCAACAGCCCTTTAAGCCCAGTGATAGAAGTGACTTTAATTTATTGGCACTGAGTGAATTCCAACACATCTCAACCTGTTACATGCCAACCAGATCCTCTTTTCAAATGGTGTTACATTGGAAAAAAATGCTCCATTAGGAACTGCTGGGACCACTTGGTTTCCCTGTTCTTCCAAAGACACTAGATTTTTAGAGTGGATGTTGGGATGATTTTTCCCTTATAACACAGCCTAAAACTAGGGAGCGTGGTTGGATGGGACATGGCTGAGAGGATATTTCCCCTCATGGGACAGTCTAGGACCAGAGGGCAGAGTCTCAGAATAAAGGGATGAATAGTTAAGACTGAAATGAGAAAGAATTTCTTCTCTCAGAGGCTTCAGAGTCTTTGGAACTCCCTGCTACAGAGAGCTGTGGGGGCAAAGTCATTGTATGTGCTTAAGGCTGAGATGAATAGATTCTTGATCAGCACAGGAATCATAGGCTATGGGGAAAGGCTGTGAAAGTGGATGTAAGGAATGTTGGATCAGCCATGATCCTGTTGAAAGGCCTACTCCTATTCCTTTTTCTTATGATTTAAGAATATGAAGTCTCAATTTAGAAGGCAGGGAAGAGGAGATTTTTTTCTCTCTCTGAGAAGTTGGTCCATTAATTCACAGTCCTGAAGAAGTAGTGAAAGTCAGTCACTGAATTTACTCAAGGCTGACCTAAATAAATTTTTGACAGACAACCAAGTCAACAGCTATAGGGAAGTGGGCCGAGGGACAGACAGAAAAATGGGGTTGAGGCCACAGCCAGACGAACCATGAGATTCAAATGTCCCTACACCCCTTTTCCACCAATGCAAACAAGGCAAGTAAAATGAGCAATGATACAGTTCAGCCAAATTGAATGCTGAAATAACTTTGAGGGGCTGAATGGCCTCCCCTGTTCCAAAATAATATAGAAAACTAGCTGAGTTAACATCACACCACATGAATATTTAAGACTGAGATGAGAAAGAACTTCTTCTCTCAGAGGCTTTGGAGTCTTTGGAACTCCCTGCTACAGAGAGTTGTGGGGGCAAAGTCGTTGTGTATGTTTAAGGCTGAGATGACTAGATTCTTGATCAGCACAGGAATCATAGGCTATGGAGAAAGGGTGGGACTTGCACTTACTACTGGATCTTTTACACAGCTTCGACCTAGATTGATCGAGACAGCAAACTGGACTTGGCAATTCATGTGGTATGAGCAGTTAGCAGAAGCATCATGTTCAGGTCTGAGGGCTATTCCATTAAATACCCATTACAATTTTTAAAAACGCACATTTTGCACTAACTAGGAAGTGGTAAAGCACTGCCAGAGAATGAAGAGGTGTCTATTTTAAGATATCTAAATAACTATCAGACTTTTGGACCAGTTTCCATTCCTCCACTCCACTAAATCTCTTCCTTTCTGGTTTGGGCCTGAAGGATCAAGGCCCAGACACAGCAGCTGAATTGCCACAAGTGATCCCTGTAGCTCTCTCTCTCTCTTTGTCCTTGTGTAATATGCCCTTTGCTTTTCTTCTCCTTTGACTGAGAAAATGCTCAGAGCAACGAGGGATTGGTCATAAATATAACGTTGCAAGTGTCACATCCTGAGAACAAGAAAGAGAAATAATTTCTGCAACCAGGCATTAAAACAGATATTTCTAAAATATAAATCAGTTTATCACACTCGGATTTTCTGTGAGGGTTATAAATTATTATCGTTTTTGATGAATGTTCAACAGTATCCATGCAAGCAAAGGAATACAAATTATGAGTAAATTCCTAGGCCCTGCACTTGGCTGCGTCCTTTCCTGAGAAAAGGGTTACCCATGGCAACATCAAGGCTTGGGGCCTACTCCCAAGGTGACTGCCTTTTTCATTCCAAATCTTTAGTTTGATTGGAGTCCATAGGCAAATGTTTAGATGGCAGAATATCTGTCCATTACAATTTAGAGAATAATGCAGTTTATGGAAGAATGAATGTCCTAGTTTGGTCAAATTTGAAAAGGTCACAGTTCATGTAGAAACAACAATCATAATTCCTCACCCTGGGTTGTTTTTTGTGAGGCAGCATCATCACCTAACAAACCCTGACTAATTCCTTTCATTGCCCCTCGAGCCGTATGAAACATAAGCAAAAATTTTCCTCATTTCCTTTCTTTCACTAATCAATTGATTGAAAGCACAACAAATACATTTTCAAAAAAAATAAACAGAATCACCTCAGGTTCTGAACACTCACCGCTTGGCTGATTCTGAATTTAACAAATTGCCCAAAAGGTTCATCGGAAGCAGAGGGCTGGAGCTCATTAATGCAACTTGCCTGCACACTCCAACCCTACTCCGCAGCCTAAACAGCATACAATGCAATCATCAGCTTTCCGTTCCGAAACAAGTGAGGCAAAGTCAGATTGATAGGATCTGAAATTCCCAATTAGTAATGCCCTCAAAACAGGTTTGAATTGATGTATGCTTTAACCGGGTTAAATCTGGCTGAAATGGAGAGGTTATGTAAAAGTCAGCCTTTTCAATGCTGACATGCAAGACTATGTCATGAAATAAGAGTGGGTTGGGGGTTAGGGGTTTGCTGTTTATGCACCCTGTTCCCACATCACGCAACAAAATAAAATTGCTAATTGCATTCATTATCCAATGTGGCTTTGAAGCATAATGAGGGCCCAAGATTGATCAATTCCAGAGATGTATTGCTCTATTCTATAACAGAATTCAGACAGGGGAATGGCTCCTGATCACTTTCCAATAACCCCAGATGACACGGTTACCGGTGTGAAGTGTTTTGGGGATTGAGGAGGGAGAGACAGGTCAGCTTCTTTGTCTATTACAGATGCACTGTCCCACGGAGGGACGAGATGAGAGCTGACCTGTGTGAAATGAAATGTCAGCAGGAGCCCAGAGAAGGAGCTACAATTTGAAACCAAAAAGGTGTTCACTTTTGCAGTCTAGAGTGGGGTTTGAACAAAATAATGTTCTGGAATCTTTGTTCTGACAGCCCAATTTTGAAGATGCAGTAGGACACTGTATACCTTTACAATAAATTTTATAACATTATACCTGAATAGGTCTGCCTGGTCATCTGCTGCTAAGTCCTATCTGACCTGAAAGTCTCTGGTTTAATTCCTGTGTGCTGTTTCAACAAATCTTTGTTCTCTTTGGTGAGAGAAAGGGAAAATCAGGCGTTGCTTGATTTTAGTTCGGTGATCTCCCCCTGGGACACATATCTGTGAGGCTAGGCTAAGGCCCAGTTGTGATGATTCCTCCTTCCCCACAGCTTAAGCATCATTGTCTAGCCTCATCTGTGCTGAGTGACCAATCAACCAAAGACTGGAGGTCCCTAAGGGACATATCCCGCCAGCGAGGGAGAACATTAAAACCAATGAGGAGTACTGCCACGCCTTGGAAGCATCTGGAAATATCCAACCCCAAGAATTCCACTTGAGGGACACTGCAGGGAGACAGGAGATCTCTGCAGTCAGAGAATGTGATGTGCATTTTGATTTTCATCAGAGAAATGGCTATTTAAAAGAAAACCACATTGTTGACATACTCTGCAACATTGAGGTCAATATCTTTACCAGATTTGTCTCTTACAGTCAATACTTGGACAAATTATAGTGTTTGCATTTGACTCTGTGAGTACATGTTGAGTACATAGAAGGTGCTTCTGTGCTCCAACTGTTACATGCAATGAACTGGATTTATGCCATGTCCCATTGCTGAGCTGAATGTATGTGCACGTTTTCCATAACAAATCGGATCCCTTCCTCCGGTGTCCCTCAGTTTCGTTCTGTCCCTGTATTCTGCAGAATCCGTAGGATAATATTTTAGAAGAAAGTGCACAGGAGGAGGCAAGCCTATATTTCCAATTATACTCAAACTGCTCAAAAGGTCAACTAATCAGGTAAATAAGATTGATGCTTCAAGGAAAGAAAGAGACATTTTGAGGGTTGAAGTGAAACACATTATACAAAGGTTTTAAATTCTAATTAGGTTTGCTGAAGGCCAGAGTTCAGGAAACACAAGCCTGATTTTAATTCAAAGTGAATAATGAGTTAGAATCAAGCCATGAATAACAAATTTTAGTCTGGAGAACAGCAGTGAATTAGGTCTAAGCTGGTAAGCCTGCAACAACTAGTAGAACAATGATTCCCCACGTCACTGCAGTGACCACACTTCAACATGGAGTTCATGAACAGCAAAATGATTCGGGACGCCCTCAGGCATTCTATGTGTGCAGGAAGATGGGATTAGAGATGATATCTGGGTGGCCTTGGGTCAACATGAAGAAGATGGGCCAAATAGCCCCTGCCTGTGCTGAATCATTTGTACGGTTCAACGGTTCTAGGCCATAAAAGACATTACAGGGGTGAAAATTACTGCAGCTGCTGGAATCTGTACTGAATACGGAAAATGCTGGAACTCACAGTAGGTCAAGCAGCATCCATGGAGAGACGGCAAGCTAAAATTTCCAGTCTAGATGATTCTTCATTACAGCGGGAGTGTGCGATATTTATACCGTAGCCGGGGAGGCGTAAGGAAGGGATTGGGGGTCTGAACGAGAAAGGATACTGATAAACTTGAATTGAAGCCCATGTGCATTAAATCTGAACCTGTGGCAGTCGCTGAGAAAGGCAACACGGCAATGAAAGTGAGTTTTGGCTAAAGCCTTGTCGATTACAAGCAATGAAATTGCATAAAGGCTGCTCCCCACCACCATCTTCACACTTCTCATCATCTCTGATGAAGAGTCATCTAAACTCGAAACGTTGGCGAGCATCCTCTCCAATGGATGCTGCCTGACTCGTTGGTGATCTCTTGTTTTTAGTTCAATTAGGAGTCCCCAGTTTGCGAACATCCAATTTACGAATGGTCATACTTACGAATGCAACCCTATACAGGGCTGTAATCTTGCGTTTGTTCCAATTTGCGTACAAATCGGTTTCGAATGGACTTGTGCGGAATCTGTTCACAATCTGGAGTCTCCCTGGGTACATAATATCTTCCCATATTCACACTACTGGTACCAAAATGTTTGTGGGGGATATTCCAATTATCAAATAATTCCCAATGAAACACGCCTAACAATAAAAGCAGCACCAAAGTGATCAGCATTTTCCAGATGACGGGTATCAATGCAATGCGTTTCTCTGTGAGTCATTCCGTTAAGATGCGTGTAGTTTTAAATCGTATTGAAGGTTGAAGGTTGGTGCAACAACAAAGCAAACCATTCTCAGAAGCACACAGCAGGGCTACGGGAGAGAGGAACATACTTAATACCTGCAGGTGGAGGATTCTTCCCTGAAAATGGATGACTGCAGAGGCAGAACAAGAGTGCAGAGTAAAGAAGTCCCAATCATTAACTTGCTGTGTTCTACAATTTTTGTGGTATTATTACATTAATACAAAAGACTTCATCAGTTTGCAGACGTATTGAAATATGAGCCGGAACACAGTTTACAGCTCTGGCTTACATCTTTCATAAGTCTGTATCTGACTCTAAATCATTATGTTGCGTCACTAAACTTATAGTAGCAGCACAATATGCAATACGATACATTATGCTACATGCTCCCTCAAACGTGTTACCTGATGTCCACTAAAAGCCCTTTGAAAACATTCAGCAGACAGGCACAGGGTGAAGGAGAATGAATCCAGCATAACAGAGAGTGAATCCAACATCTAGTTCAGTCCATCTGGTCCATGTTGACCAGATTTCCTAAACTAAATTAGTCCCACTTGTCTACATTTGGCCCATATTCCTCCAAACCTCTCCAATTCATGCACCTGTTCAAATGCCTCTTAGATGTTGTAACTGTACCTGAATCTACCTCTTCCTTTGGCAGATCATTCCACATACCAGCCACCCTCCGTGAAAAGGTCGCCTTTTGGGTCCTTTTTAAATCCGTTCCCTTTCACGTTAAAATAAAGCCCTCTAGTTTTGAACTCCCCCACCCTAGGGAAAAGACCTTGGCTGTTCACTTTATCTACGCCCTTCACAATTTTACAAACCTCAATTTAGTCACCCCTCAACCTCCTATCTTCTTGAAAACATACAGAAATCTGATCACAGATGGAATGCTGATGAGCTTGTAGGCACCTCCCTGAAGAACCAGGGATTCTAGTTCGAAAAGCCATGCAGCAAACTGAAAACAATAAAAGAGAAAATAAAAACAAGAAAAATTCCTCAATGCAAAGCGTGGATATCCATGATCCATAAAAGGATCGAGCCGCAGGATGTACCCTTGGCTTCCCACATGTTTGCTGTCATTCCCATACAAACTATTATTCTGATTTATACACTCATTCCTCCAGCCAAAACATCATTTGAAATATTGTATGTCAGCACACATACAACACTGAGTGCTCCAAATACAGAGAGAATGATACATTCTGCTCTTCGATTTGGGAACTAAATTGATACGACAGCACAGCTTGTTAGGGGGAGCAGTCAAGGCTAGTAATTTTATTTTAATATATATGTGCCAATGCACTTATTTAAAAGTACTGTCATTCACTAAAAGCCTTTTGAAAACATCCAGCAGATATAAAAACATACAATTTAATAAGGACTTCAGAAGCATTTTACTTCCAGTCTTTTTCTCTGCATTTTTCCCTGATGATTGTTCTATCTTTATCTTACAGAAATTTATTTTAACCAGACTACAGGATGTGACCTCCTCTTCCCCTCACTGAATAAAAGCACAACTATATTAGACATCATCACTGCAAGTTTTAGTTTGAGACAAGAATAAGACACAACATAAACAGAACTAATGGTTGACCTTCCCTAATTTCACTTCTCAGCCCCTCCCCCATATTGATGGACTTAGCCAATGCCCTAAGAAAAATGAATAAAGTTAATAATTAGTAATGATTAAAGCCATATTGTCCTGCTAATGTGAGAATGAAGGGCACAGTATTTGGAATTTGGCACCTTTTTTTGCTGAAACTAATATCAGAACCTGATTGGGATTTGTTGACAACTCGAAGACCTTAGTTTCCTTTGACCCTATGAGCTTGGAGCAAAAAGAAGCTGCAATTTGCACACAGAGATAACAAGGTGTAGAGCTGGATGAACACAGGCCAAGCAGCATCAGAGGAGCAGGAAGGCTGGCGTTTCGGGCCGAGACCCTACTATCGCTGCAATTTGCACAAATGCTACCCAAAATGATGATTAGAAAAAGAAGGAAATGTTAAAAAGGAAACCGGTGTCGTTCTTCTAGCTTCAGGTATAAAGAGTTGCTTCCATGATAGATGACTTTTTTCTTTCACTAAATGAAGGTGTATTTTTAAAACAAAAATGAAGTCACTCGTTTACAGAGGTTATTGGATATGATCAATTCTGGAAGCCTCAGTTCTACTTCCATTACCCATCTCTAATCTGCAGCATAGGCTGAACCACATAAGACAGATGCACAACATAAAATAGAACTGTGCTGGAAGGAAGAAGACAATCCACCCTTTAAAATGGCATAATTAGGATCTCTTGACTTCTGTGTCGCCATTGTGAACCAAGTCAGCCAGTTATTCCATTTTTCCATTTCAATTAGACTGACCGTGCAATGATGAGGACAAACAGGCCTTGTGAAATTTTGCCTAATGAATGGTACCTTACTCAGAATACATCTCTAGGTAAAGAAGCATCCAGACTTTATAATAGCACCACTATTTGGCTAAATTCATATCAGGCTATGTAAAATATTAATATTAATTACATAAATTATCATTTTATCCAGTAAAAAGGGCATACTGAAAGATTATTTTCATACATGCAAGTGTCCAGAAAGAGGGCATATGGCTTCAACATTAGAATCATAGAATTCCCACAGTGTGGAATTAGGTCGTCTATCTCATTGAGTCCACGTGACCCTCTGCAGAACATCCCACCAGACACACCCTACTCCTGTAACCCTGCATTTGCCAAGACTAACCCACCTAACCTGCACATCCCTGCACACTATGGACAATTTAGTATGGCCAATCCAACTAACCTTTACATCTTTAAACTGTGGAAGGAAATCAAAGCACCCAGAAGAAACCCATACAGATACAGGGAGAATGTGCAAACTTCACAAGGCAGGCACCCTGGTGCTGTGAGGCAGCAGTGTTACCACTGAGGCACTGTGCCAACGATTGGCCTATTTCTTTTCATATTAGCCATTCAGCAGTGATGTCAACATAAAACAGGTAATGAGAAGATTTGGAAATCTCTGTCCCTGAAAAGCTGAAAATTTCAAAACAGAGAATGACACATCTTTATGGGCAAGGATGTGAAAGATAATGGAACAAAGCTGAGTAAGCAGTTCAAAGTTTTGGCAAACATCTGTAGCTTGGGTTGTGAATGAGGTTGTTGACTTTCTCGCCAAACTGGCTTGTTCTCATTCAGATGTTTCGTGACCATGCTAGGTGACATCATCTTTGGAGCCTCTGATGAAGCGATGTTATTCTACACGGCTTGGAATTTATACTATTTGGTCCGTTACGGTGAGTAGCGTCATTTCCAGTTTTGATCTGTATGGGTTTGTATATGAGTGCGTCACCTAGCATAGTGATGAAATGTCTGAACGAGAACAAGCCAGCTCGGCGAGCAAGTCAAAAACCTGACTAAATAGTGTTAAGACCGAGACCAGCCTTGATCCAGTTGAACGGTAGAAGATGTCTCATTCCGTTCCCTCATTCCTTTGTGATTATTCACTCCCTAAAGTGAAAGAAAGTTGGTCAATAAACTACAAAATCAAATTACAAACAAGGCCTGAGAGTAGGTCATTTGGTCCTTTGCATTGGCTCTGCATTTCAACACTATCATATCATCCAACTCAGTAAATTGTTGCCAATTTCTCACCAGATCCTTTGATTCCATTAGTGCTAAGAACTACATGTAAGTCCTTCTTGAAAACATTCAATGTTTCAGCGTCAACCATTTTCTGTGGTAGAAAATACCACAGGCTAGATACTGGGAACAGGAGTAGACCATTCAGGCTGTCGAGCCTGCATTGCAATTCAACACGATTCTGGCTGATCCTCAGTGTTAATGTCGTATTCCTACTTTCTATCTATTATATTCAATAATTTCCACTTCAATCTGCTCTGTGGATCTCTGACGACTGAAAATAATTAGTGGGATCTATCAGGCATATTTATTTTGAGAAAGAAATGATTCAATTGTTTCCATTTACCATTTCTGAGAGATGTATCCATCAACTAAGGACAATAATTCAGTCCCAACCCCCAGAAAGATGTGTGACACATTCATTCAGAATGACACTACAGTCTGCCCAATAATGAGCAGTCATACTTGTGACGGAGAGCTATCCTGATTGGAGAAGAGTGAAACCCATGGTAACAGCCAATATTGTTAGAGCTTCTCCTGAAGCATTCCAACTCCCCAAAGCATGTTCAATGTCCCACTGGAATATCGGTTGAGTTTACAGCTGGCTGGATTTGCAAATCACACAAGTTAACCTGTTATTGGATAGAATTGCCCTCCAAGCTTCAAAATGTCCACATTCTCAGTCTAAAACAACTGAAGAAAATAATCTCAGAACTGGGTATCAAAATGTGATTATATTTTCCCATTAGATTCCAGCACAGTCCAATAAAACATTTTGTAATCATTCTTGGCACTCCTCGAAAGACAATAGTGAGGTTGGCATGTGATCATTAAGCAACCTGGTTTGAATCCCAAATCGCTCATATTTTTGCCATCTATGCACGGGATAACCACAATGATGAAATTCAGCAGAAAACTCGGTTAGTCGTGAGAAGGCAGAACATGATACAACAGGGAACAGCTGACATGAATAACATACATACACTAATGGAGAAATTGGATAATCAAGTGAGAGAGAATGAAACAGAGGGATATGCTGAAAGGACAAGAGAAAGTTGAATGTGGAGAAGCTCAGGCAGAGCATAACACTAGGCTCGTCGAATGATTCCTTTCTGTGTTGTATGTATTAATTCTAGACCTGTCAGCAACAACTAAATCCACTGTGATAACAAGGTGTAGAGTTGGATGAACACAGCAGGGCCAGCAGCATCATGGGAAGGGCCTAGGCCCGAAACATCAGCTTTCCTTCCCCTATGATGCTGCTTGGCCTGCTGTGTTCATCCAGCTCTACACCTTGTTATCTCAGATTCTCCAGCATCTGCAGTTCCCACTATCTCTAAATCCACTGAGACTTCTTCATTATGGATTCACTAATACAGGTTCAAACAAGTTCAAGGACCAAAAAACTTGTTCATAAATTGAGTCTATAATGAGTGGGGTAGATGTTACCCCTTTATACTATCGATGGGTAACTTTTCTTCTGTCTGATGACAGCAAATCAGAGTTGCCACTGTGACTGTAATTGTTTCGGTAGACGGAGTGCTGAGTTACCACAGGGTCAGGCACAGAAAATTCTGGAGAAACTGGACAGATCTGGCAGCATCTGTGGACAGAGAAATAGCTTTAATATTTCAAATCCAATATGACTATCTCCAGGGTAACTGTGGGGCTAGAAGAGCACAGTAGGCCAAGCAATATCTTAGGAGCACAAAAGCTGACGTTTCAGGCCTAGTGATAATGGGAACTGCAGATGCTGGAGAATCCAAGATAATAAAATGTGAGGCTGGATGAACACAGCAGGCCCAGCAGCATCTCAGGAGCAAAAAGCTGACGTTTCGGGCCTAGACCCTTCATCAGTGAGGGGGATGGGGTAAGGGTTCTGGAATAAATAGGGAGAGAGGGGGAGGCGGACCGAAGATGGAGAGAAAAGAAAATAGGTGGAGAGGAGAGTATAGGTGGGGAGGTAGGGAGGGGATAGGTCAGTCCAGGGAAGACAGACAGGTCAAGGAGGTGGGATGAGGTTAGTAGGTAGGAGATGGAGGTGCGGCTTGGGGTGGGAAGAAGGGATGGGTGAGAGAAAGAATAGGTTAGGGAGGCAGAGACAGGTTGGACTGGTTTTGGGATGCAGTGGGTGGAGGGGAAGAGCTGGGCTGGTTGTGTGGTGCAGTGGGGGGAGGGGACGAACTGGGCTGGTTTTGGGATTTGGTGGGGGAAGGGGAGATTTTGAAGCTGGTGAAGTCCACATTGATGCCATTGGGCTGCAGGGTTCCCAAGCGGAATATGAGTTGCTGTTCCTGCAACCTTCAGGTGGCATCATTGTGGCACTGCAGGAGGCCCATGATGGACATGTCATCTAAAGAATGGGAGGGGGAGTGGAAATGGTTTGCGACTGGGAGGTGCAGTTGCTTATTGCGAACCGAGCAGAGGTGTTCTGCAAAGCGGTCCCCAAGCCTCCGCTTGGTTTCCCCAATGTAGAAGAAGCTACACCGGGTACAATGGATACAGTATACCACATTGGCAGATGTGCAGGTGAACCTCTGCTTAATATGGAAAGTCATCTTGGGGCCTGGGATAGGGGTGAGGGAGGTGGTGTGGGGGCAAGTGTAGCATTTCCTGCCGTTGCAGGGGAAGTTTCAGGCTTAGACCCTTCTGATGACATCAGCTTTTGTGCTCCTAAGATGCTGCTTGGCCTTCCTGCCCCACACTTTGTTATCTCAGATTCTCCAGCATCTGCAGTTCCCATTATCTCTGACTGTTCTCCAGTGCTGAATCCGAAAAGTTAATTTTCCACAGATACTATCAGACCTGCCGAGTTTCTCCAGCATTTTCCATGTGCGTCCCTGTGATAACTCATACATCTCAGCTGAAAGGACAGTCATGCTGGATTCGAAACTTTAATTCTGTTTCCCTCTCCACAGATGCTGCCAGATCTTTCTCCAGCGTTTTCTGCGGTTGTTTCAGATTTGCAGCACCCACAGGATTTCACTCTTAATTGAGAAGTTACTACTGAGGTCTTTCAAACTGACTGCGGTTTATCAGGGCGAATACTTCGAGCCATACGCCACTGTTACCTAAATAGCAGCACAGAAACTCAGAAAAGGAGGCCCTAGACCCTACTGCACTATTTAATATGATCAGAGCTGATCATCTGTCACAATGCAACACTTTCACTTTCTCTCTCTACGTCCCTTACTTTACTGGCTAAAGCCGGGCATTCGGGCATGTGCTAGAAAGGTACATGTTTACGGAGTTGTGCATAAGGATAGTGAGTGTGAGTACCTAGGTGGTTCATTTAGAGTGCTCACACAGGCACAATGTTGTGACCTTCTGTGCTTCATGGTTCTAGACAATTAGGCTTTTTAATCAAACTGTACCTTAACATATTTGTGGTTTCAAAAAAGTCAGGTTCCATTCTAGCGGTCTATTAATCTGCAGCAGATCTCAGCGTTCCCTTCCCTCTGGTCTACGGCCCAACCTCCCCCCACCCACTCCCTTAGTTGTGTTTGAACCTTGAGCCTCAGCTGTGTTTACAGATCTATTACCTGCAACTCCATCTCATTATGTTGACAAAGGCATTTAACAAAGGAGTTAATCCAACAGTTGTGTTGCACAGCAGCAGGCATCTGCGTTAACAGCTGAGATGTGACTGTACTGTGTGCGTGTGTGTGTGTGTGTGTGTGTATTATATATATATACATATATATATATAATATATGTGTCTACTTAATGCACACGTTTATGTTTCTAGGGTCGCAGGCATACATGCATGTGTGCTTGTTTATTCATGTCACTGTGGGCATGTGTGTGTGCTTGCATTAAGTATGTGTAAACATGTATGCATTTAAGTATGTGTATTAAAGCCCCTCGCCAATGGAAAATTGGGACAGGAATAAAGACAAGGCAGGGAGGCAGCTTAATACTAATTTCCTCTGACTATGATTCTGTGCAGCATTCAGGATGATGTCATCCAATATAACTGAGATAATTAAGCAAATTCATTGCCGCTGCAAGACCTGGAATCTGAAACACTGTAAAGTAAACCGTGGTGGAAATGCGCATCCTTTGTTAGAAAACCAACAGCTGCCGGATGCTCTCATTTGGTCCAAATGAACAGCGTGGTTCAAAATAAAACTCTCATCTGCCAGAAGCAGTTCCACACAAGCTGCACGGAGAGCCCTGATATTAACTTCCTCCTGCTACAATACACTTTGGCCCTTGGTTTAGATATTTGGACCTACGAAGTCAAATCCACTCACACCAAAGCCAGCATTTGTCAAAATTCTTGACTATTTCATTGAATGCGTCTAAGTTTATGAAGGAGAATTAGGGATAAATTAATCTTCATTTTATCTGGTGTTTATCCTAGGAAATAGTTGAAGTGGGTGAAAAGGTGGAATAATTCTAAAAGTATTCTCGCATTGGATAAGCAAATGTGCTTTCCCATTGAATCACGAATCTTGGTTACAACACGAAGTAAGTTCCTTTGGCTCCAAACATCACAGAGGCAGAGAGGACATTTTGCCTCTTAAGCAGAATATTTGACCCAGGTATGGAGGGCATTACGTTTTTGTGCCTCAGCCAAAAGCTTTGAGTTCAAATACAACTCCAGGCCTTGCTTTCACCAAGGAAACTGTGACCATAATATGACCAAACAAGCTCAGTATGAATTTGTAAATCGTTCCAACGTACATCATTGTCCAGAAGTAAGAGTATGTGCTGGTAAGAAACTTGAAGCCTCTGCCATCACTGTCAACAGCTCCAACCTACAATATGTACATAAAAGTTTCTGTAGCCACAGTAACTCAGACTCCTATCAGTTGGCTGGATAACTGATATAGATCACATTGGTCCCACAGCACACAGTTCAAACCCCTTTCTGGCAGAGGTTGATTTGGGACTTGCCTTTTGACCTGTGGGGTAAGTCATGGCAGTGTTCAGCACTGCTGCCTCACAGGGCTAAGGACCTGGGTTCAATTCCACCCTTGGGTGACTGTCTGTGTGGAGTTTGCACATTCTCCCCAGGTCTGCGTGAGTTTCCTCTGGGTGCTCCAGTTTCCTCCCACAGTCCAAAGATGTGCAGGCAAGATAGATTGCCGTGGGAAACACGGACGGATAGGGTAGGGTTGTGGTCTGGGTGGAATGCTTTTCGCAAGGTCAATGTGACTCGATGGGCTGAATGGCCTGCTTCCAAAAGCAAATCTACAGCCTGTACTGGGCAAAGGATTGAAGAGGTAATACAATGTAATTTAATCACAACCAAAAAAGATTTGTTATACTTTAAGAGCAAGTTCAACTGTGTCCACAAACTTAATAAATTAAGGAACAGGCAAAAAGGCCACTTAAGCCTGCCTCAGCATTCAATGATCTTGAATCTCAATATTTCCCAACGTTTCACTGTCACCTTTGATTCCTGCAAAACTGTATCAATCTCTGTCCAGAGTGTATTCAACAACCAAGCATTCACAGATGTTGAGAAGTTATTTTGCCTGTAGGTGCCTGGCGAGTTTGGAACTGGGTGGTGGTAGTCACAGACATAGGGTAAGAGACTGGCAACTCAGAACAAAGGAGACGAGAAGTCTTGAAAAGCTGTGAATCTTTGGAATACTCCAGCCCAGAAAGCTGTGGATATTCAATCATTCGAGACAGAGATCAATAGGCACTATGTCGATCAGCCATTAAGGGAATCAAGTGATATGAGGACAGTGTAGAGTGAAAATCACTCATGTTCATTGAATGGTGAATCAGGCTTCAGCAGTAAGGCTTATTCGTGCTGCAATTTCTTCTGCTCTTGTATTTCACACAACCCTACTCTGCGGATGCTTTCTCCAGGGAAACAGCATTTTCACTTCAGTGTCACTTCAGAAGAATGCAAATCTGGCATAAATGTGTTCAGACGCATTTTGTGTTTGCAGAACTCAAGCAACGCAGTCTTCACCCAGCAGCCTCCGGATGAAAGTCCTGCCCATTAAAGCTAAAATGCAAAGTTACAGGAAGAATCGTTCGTGCCACAGAAGCAATCTCGAGCCACGCAGAATAACCTGTGTTGTTTAGAGAAGGGGAGAAGCAATTTTGGTTGCAATAAAGTAATAAAGCTAGGTCTTCATATGCCACCTGTCACCATACAATAAGCTCCTTCAACTCGAAGCCAAGCTGTGGGACTTGTGCAACATCACATGGATTTTCAGATAAAGCACACTTGCCTTTATAATGAGACCTTTGAGAACCAGGCTGAATGCCTGTTCCAAAAATAGAGAATCTTTGTCAGAGAAAGGCCTATAAACAATATATATTATCAAGTTCTGAGGTACATCTGAGCGCATTAAAGTGAATGGGGATTACAAAGTGATTTAAGGAAAATGTTATTAGATAGTAGCCCATAAGCAATATATGAGCTGCGTCAGTGATTCTTGTGAAGGAAGCCTACTGGAATTAAGTCTACTTTCAAGCTGCAAGGAAGCTTATAAATCCTCTCCAATATTATCCAGTTTCAACCATTTTACTGGTATATTACATTACTGCTTATGTATAAAATATTATATTATATAATATACACACACACATAACAGTCCTGCATTTTCCATATATTTTCTGTTAAATAGCATATTTATTTCCTGTAAGAATTGCAATGTTTCACTTGCTGTTATAAAGCAAAATGGTCACCGTAAAGAAAACAGAATAAGGGAATATGCAACATTTTAGCTTACACAGATCTTTTTGCTGCTGCCTTCTATCTGTGCACATTAAAATAAGCACTACATATCAAAATAAGGCACTAAATGAAGACATCTCACAAACAGTGCAGCTCCTCATGTTATATTTAAGTTCCTGTGCACCAGGTGAGAGACATTAGCATGGAAAATGGAACACTTTCTGTTTCAGTGTCCACTTTAAGTGCTCTTAATACACTTCAAGATTCCCTCTACTTTACACCAAAAATGTATCATCATTACAGCAAAGTATTCTTATTGAGGATCCTATGGCTTGCTGAGTAAGATTCAAGTCAGTAAGTATTAATTAGGAGAAATGTCATCGTATAGACCCATGCACACAGAGAGTTTGGGACATTAAAAACAGGGCATTGATGATTATTTAAAGAGGAACAAGATGCAGGGTAACGGGAAAAGGTAGGAATTAGGCGCAAAGTCAAAATGCTCAGAATACCTTTGTGGGCAGGATGGGCTGAATGGCCTCTTTCTGCACCAGAACAATTGTGTAATTCTGTCAGTCAATCAATCAATCATTCAGCCCGTTAAAGCTTGCTCTGCCATTCCATCACATAATGACTGCTCAAAGTCTCTAATCCACTTACCAGCTTTTGCTCCCAGGTTACCCAGAAACTAACATAAATCTAGGGGCATAAAAACAATGTACTGAGGAGGCTGAACATCACACAGGCCTGGCAGCATCTGTGGAGAGAGAAACCACATTAACATTCCAAAGAAAATTCATAACAGACTCGAAATGTCAACTCTGTTCGTCTTTCTCTCTCCAAAGACTCTGCCAACCCTTGGACATCGCACGACACAAATTACACATTTCAGTGTGTTGTGCTGCTTTAAGAGCTGGGGTTACATATTACTTGGAGTTAGGCAAGATTATTTTATTAGTTCATACGACACGAACATCATTGGCAAGGCCGCAGTTCATGCCTACCCCTAATTTACCCATGAGATGCCTTCTTGAACCACTGCGTCCATCAGGTGCAAGGACACCACTATACCTGTGAGGAAGTGACTTTGATGCAGCCACAGTGGAGGAACATTGCTATCATTTCAAGTCAGGATGTGTGTGTGAATTAAAGGGGAGCTTGCAGCTCGAGTGGTCTTGCAGAAATGATGGCATTTCCATCTCATACTCACTGACATGGGTAACAGCAGGGTTAAAGATGGAATGCTACCTCAATGATTTCGGCAGTAACTTTTCAGCTGCATCTTTTGGCCAATTTTATCATAAAAGCAGTAAGATACGGCCACTTTAATGTTTCTTTCAAAAAAAGAGCATCTGTAATAATATGGATAGAGGTCAAAATCAAAGGCCTAAGTTATCTGGCAATTTCCACATCACAATCACTGTCAGTTTCACCCAGTCCTATATTCTGAAGGACAGATGGAGCCAAGCTTTCAGAATTAATTATTTACATTTTACTTTTTTGAATATTTATGTTAAAAGCAATTTACTGTTCTCTCCAATGATCAAATTAGCTACAGCCCGCCCCTCCAGAATGAACTGGTGAAGAAAATGCCATTAAAGTCTGTCTGAATTAATGAACAAGGGCACAGCAGAATCCATTAAGGTGCACTGCCCGAGTGCTATGAAGCCACATCAAAACTGCATTTGTATTAAATCTGCACAAAAAGGCCATCAGACTTGCACTGGGACTTCAGAAACAAATTGAAAAGGCTCTGCTTCCTCAATATTTAAACATATGTATGCAATGGCTAGTCACAAAGTCCGGCACATCAGGATATGAAGTCCCTTACTCTGAATCGCAGAAGACTCAGATTTTGAAAGCGTGATTCTTGATCTCAGGTTATAGAGTCATACAGATGTACAGCAGGGAAACAAACCCTTCAGTCCCACTCATCCATGCCAACCAAATTAATCTAATCCCATTTGCAAACATTTGGTCCATACTAAACCCTTTCTATTCATAAACAAATCCAGACGCCTTTTAAATGTTGTAATTGTACCACCCTCCACCACTTCCTCTAGCAGCTCATTCCCAACATGGATCACCCTCTGTTTGAAAAATTTTCCCTTAATTCTCTTTTAAATCTTTTCCCTCTCACCTTAATCCCATGCCCCCTGGTTTTGGACTCCCCTACCCTGGGGAAAAGACCCTGCCTATTCACCATGTCCATGCCCCTCATGATTTTATAAACCTCTATAAGGTCACTCCTCAGCCTCCAATGCTATCTCAAAGCGCTTTATAATCAGTGGATTATTCTTGCATCTTGTGATGGAAATGCAGCAGTCAATTTGCACTCCCACAAAGCAGCAATTGTGATAAAGACCAGACAATTTTATGCGCTAATGACCATGTTGTCTACAAGACATTGAAATCAGAATAAATCTGATTAGAAATACTTTAGCCCCACTCTCCTTTGTGCCTTATCAAGTACATGCAGCCCCCTTTGATCCAGTAACAGTAAAATACTGCAGTTGCTAGAAATTTGAAATGAAAACAGCGAGCGCTGGAGAAACTCAGCAGGTCTGGTGGCAACTCTGGAGATAGAAATAGTGTTAACATTGAGTCCAACATGATGCTTTTTCAAAATTGAAAGTAAGTCGAAGATTATGTTCTTTTATATTGTTGACAGAGAAGGAAGGAAGAGCAATTGGAACAGATTGTGAGGGTGATCAGAACAAAAGACAAACACTATGTTAATGGTGATAAAGGAAAGATTGAGATGTTAAAGAAATGTAAATGAAGGTGTTAAAAGGAGAAACTAGGGCTGCTTCCTTTCACAAAAAGCAAAAGAACTGCAGCTGTTGGAAATCAGAAACCATACAGTAATTGCTGGAAAAGCTCAGCAGGTCTAGCAGTATTTACGGAGAAAGGGCAGAGCTAACATTTTGGGTCCAGTGAAGCTTCTTCAGAACAGTTTTCTTCTTCAGAATGGTTTTCCTCTTCATTTCATTTCACCTTCATTTATATCCTTTATTACATCTCTATTCCTCGTTTAGTTCTCTCATTAGCACCCTCTGGTCTAGTGCTAAACTGCACATTTCAGAAAGGTGCTGAGTCTGATTCTTGACCTGAGCTAATCACGTTCAGCTCAGGACTGTAAAGCTTTGTTCAGTTGGTAGCACACCTCTGTACTTGGAGCTCAAATTCCAAACCAACTGCAAAATTGATTTCTTGATCTAGAATGACTCTAAAGGAATGTTACCTTATTTAAAAATCAGAGAAATCAGCTATTAGCCCTTGTCTTCACTAATCCTCTACAAGGCATCCCACCCAAACCCACCTCAATCCTGTAATGCTATATTCACCATGGTTAAAACACTTAGCCTCCTGGTCACTATGGGCCATTTAGCATGGCCAATCCTCCTAATCCGAACATCTTTTGCACTGTGGGAGGAAACTGGAAAAAACCCACACAGGTACAGGGAGCATGTGCAAACTCCACACAGACAGTCACCCAAGGCTAGGATTGTACCTGGGTCCGTGGCACCATGAGGTAGCTGTGCTAACCACTGAGCCGCTGTGCTGCGCTACTTGGAGATTCTTACTGCCAGATGAAATGATTAAAGGAGGCCCTGTTTCACTGCTCAAGTAAATTTAAAGAGTGGAGGCCTATTCTCCTTGAACAGAATTTTATTATGACAGAATCTCTATTGGGAGATAAACGGTAGCCTGTAGAGTATTCAACTTGGAAAGACAATGGAGGTTCGCTCGGGAATATATAAATGAATCACATTTCAATAGCTTGCTTTGCTGAGAAGGAGAAATTGATTCACAAAAGCCGAACCAAGGGAAGCAATAGCCTACTGGTGTTATCACTGGACTGTTAATTCACCCAGGATCAAATCCTGCCATGACCGATGGTAGAATCTGAATTCAACAAAAAATCTAGAATCAAGAATCTAGTGATGACTGTGAATCCATTGTTGATTGTTGGGGAAAAACTCATCTAGCTCACTAATGCCCTTTAGGGAAGGAAAAATTGCCATCCTTAGCTGGTCTGGCCTATATGTGACTTCAGACCCACAGCAATGTGGATGACTCTGAACTGGGATTACAAATGGGCAATAAATGCTGCCTGGTCAGCAATGCCCTCATCCTGTGAATGAATAAATTAAAACAAATTTGGGAGAATCTCTTCCCCGTACCTTATCATCTATCAAAAGAAGCGCCCAATGAAACTAATTTAGGAAAATAACCATTCACCAAGAACGTCGATATTCTAAAAATGTATTCTTGCTGAGGCAACAAGACAACACATAAAAGAGAAAACAAGTTTCCCTCTCACAACTGAAGATGTCTAACAGCTTTAAATCGCATTTCCTATACTCTTCCTTTTTATATGAAATGCCCAATTTCTTGGGCGGCTCGGTGGTTAGCACTGCAGCCTCACAGCGCCAGGGGCCCAGGTTCAATTCTAGCCTTGGGTAACTGTCTGTGTGGAGTTTGCACATTCTCCCCAGGTCTGTGTGGGTTTCCTCCCACAGTCCAAAGATGTGCAGGCTAGGTGGATTGGCCATGCTAAATTGCCCATTGTGTTCAGGGGTGTGTGGGTTATAGTGGGATGGGTCTGGGTGGGATGCTTCAAGGGGCGGTGTGGACTTGTTGGGCCAAAGGGCCTGTTTCCACACTGTAGGGAATCTAATCTAATCCCCACAGATTTTAACTGTGCTTGTGTGTGTGTTTGATGTCATGTTTTATTATCTCTCTTTTGGCATTAGTAGATAATAAAGTTCCCCTTTCATTTACTAATGAAAAGCTTGGAATTGGGTCCTTCGCTTAGAGGTAGTTAACAACATTTTAATTGAAGTGTGATGGTTACATGATAGAAAGCAATAAAAATAATGTTGTTGCAACCAACTGAGAGGAGGCAAGAAAGGGGAAAGTCAATGTGACCCTCTTCATCTGATCATAACACCACTGAAACTGAGCTGACAAAGTTAACTTTGTTAAGGTGATCCTGTCAGAGTCACTTGTTTGGGATATCATGATGGGGGAAGGTTGGAGAGGGGTGTGCATGCCTGGATGCTTCCCTGCTGTGACAGCAGCATGAGAGTAAAGTTATGTTGAACATCTTTTGAGGCTCTTTTGTCATCAATCCCATTCCCTGCTTTTTTCACCTGGTGGAAAAACTCCCTAATCAGGTCATCCAGTTCAGAACTGCACATTTTAATAAAGGTTATAGTGGGTCTCTGGCAATGGGTGTGATTTGTTAGCTGCAATAGGTTGGTGTACGTCTGAGAGGAAGAATATTACTTATCAGAGAATCATGTTAAATAAGCAAGACGATTGTTTAAAACATCTTGCTTCACACCTTCAGACACCAGTGCTCTAGAAGGGAAAATCTATATCAATGCAAACCTGTTCCAATCAGTTCATCAATAAAACCACGTTAAGAAAGATTCATAGGAAAAATTGAATGAGGAAGCGCTGCACAAGGTGAATTGATCGGGGACATCGTTTAGGCATTTCACTGCAGACAGTGACTTATTCAGGCAGCTGTTGTGGGAAAATATACACAGCGTTGCTCAAAATGACATTCACTGTCATTGTATTTGTGTAATATGCATTTATTGAATCACAATGAATAGAATACTGCCTCTGGTTTTCTAGGTGACATAATTTAGATGCAACTCATTCTACACAGCCAGTGACACAAAATGATTGGAAAAACAATCACATTGTCCAATATGTGATTCACAAACACCACACGAAGTACCACAAGTGTATGACCACCAGAGCTGGACTCTCTGAAGGACTGGAAGTTTAATCCAGAACATGGAGATTTGTTTAGTCTCTGGGAAGAATTAACGTATTGTTCTGCCATAAATTTGGCTCTTTTGCTATTGACTTCAGCACTATCTGATCCCCATTGTTCACCCCTTGAACTGGCTTTCTGTCCCTGTTCCTATTCTCCCTGTCCTCCCACCCAATTCCCTCCAGGGATTTGCTCCGTCCTGTCTACATACCTTCCTCCAGAGCACAAGATTCAGCTTGGGCAGTGTTACCCATTGAAGTTTGTGACATGAATGTTTCACTGGGCAGTAATGACGGAGCCGCAGGCTCAGACATGGTTCGGTATTTCTCTGAGAAAAGTGTGCTGGAGGTCTGGCTCACAGAGTAGCCATTGGAGCCTATTGGTCTGGGGTAAATGTAAACTCATTTTCAGTTTGCAGATAGGTTGAAGATTTGGAACTATTCACAATTTGACCCAACGGATGACTCAATACAGGACATGATCGTCCCTTTGTCTCATGAACAAATGGAATCATAAGGAAGCAGAATGCTTTTTCATTTACCCCGGAGCCAATCAGAGCTTGGGAAACAAAACTTCAACCATTTAGAATCTAGAAGAGCCAAGGTCGGCAGATTGTAGCAGAATGAAAAGTAACAGTTTAAAAATATTTGACATGCGAGCTGAAGATGAGAGTCTTCCCTACCCTTTAATCTTGCCGATTTGCTGTTGTATCCTTGGGCTGAGCTGTATGTCAAAATTCTCTTTTGCGCTCAGACTTATTTCAAAGATTCCTCTATTAATGAGGCAAGGCTCACAATTGCTCCTAATACATTTTCTTGTAGCATGCTTCAGTCTCTGAGATGTAATGCAATAGGGAGCAGTTAGTCTCCTCACTAATGAAAAGCCCAGAAAGCCCTTTCCCCTATTTGCCTGCCTCCTAATGAGTGTGTCAATGTTTGCACATCTACGACACTGTGAAAGCTACTTGTGCTCTATTTTTTCTGATAATCAGCAGCCAAAACTTTGTAGAAGTATTTATGCTGATATTATTCAATGTCGGGGCTGTTACAAAGAGGTTTCTTGTGCTTCATTGCTTTTGATGTTTTGATGGGCATGGCAAGTCTCATTGATTCCTGGTGACTCTCAGCCTCCTTTGGGCTGTTTCCTGAACAAGAAAAATAATTATTCAGTGATGCATTCAATTTTGTCCCCCTTGAATCTGTAGACACGAGATCCTGAATTTGTTTCCAAGGTGTGAAAAATTCAGTGATTCTCATTACAGAAATCAAAAAGCCTACAAGCAGTGAAATTGTTGCCTGACAATGGAATAACTTTCTTCTATGCAAAGTTAAGAATAGAGAATAATACTGCAGTTACAGCTCCATTCCATTCCCTGAGAGGAGATATTGTCAAAGGATTGTAGTGCCAAGTATCTGTAATTTTCTCTTCCCTTCAAGTGTGGAACCTTGTGTTGGTGGGGGGTGGAATGGGGAATCAGTAGGATTATCACGATAAAATACATATGACATTAGCAGACAGGAAAGGATTGGATAGCGTCTTCCCAAAACTTCGAAGAGCCTAAGGTTATGAGTAAACGCTTCCCCCAACCTCCACCCTCTACCCTGACACTAACCTCCATGATCCATATTACCTTCCATAGCATTGCAATGTATTGGGAAAGCCACAAGGCCAGAGGAGAACCATTAGAACCATTAACAGGAATTACCCTGGAAAATTCCTCTCAGACAATTACAGTTACAGAGTCATAGAGACAGATAGTATGGAAATGGACCCTTCGCTCCAACTCATCCATGCTGACCAGATATCCTACATTAATCTAGTCCCATTTGCCTGCATTTGGCTCATATCTGGCTAAACCCTTTCTATTCATTTACCCATCCAGATATCCTTTAAATATTGTAATTGTACCAGCCTCCACCACTTCTTCCAGCAGCTCATTCCATACACCCACCACCTTATGTGTGAAAAAGTTGCCCCTCAGGTCCCTTTTAAATCTTTTCCCTCTCACCTTAAGCCTATGCCCTCTAGCTTTGGATTCCCCTACCCTGGGGAAAAGACCTTGGCTATTCAACCTATCTATGCCCTTCATGAGTTTATAAACCTCTGTAGGTGACCCCTCAGCCTATGTCACTCCAGGCAAAATAGCCCCAGCCTATACAGCCTGTCCTTGTTGCTCAAACCATCGAATTCCGGCAGCATTCTTGCAAATCTTTTCTCCACTCTTTCAAGTGAAACCAATTCAGGAGATCACACAGGCTGTGTTATCAGTAACCCTATATGATATGGCATCTGACTTGCACAAGACCAGTTCTGTCAAAGAAACATACATAGAAATGAAGAGCAGAAGTAGAATATTTTGTCCTTGGAGTCATTTCTGTCACTCAATAGAATCATGGTTGATCCTCTATCTCAATGGCATATCCATGGCTTTGTCTCCATACCCTTTGATCCTTTAGCCCTAAAAATTATACTTCACTCCTTGTTGAAAACATTCAATGCTTTTATCTCAACCACCTTCTCTTGACCACTATTTCTACCACCCTCTGAGTGAAGAAGTTTCTCCTCATCTCAGAGAAGCTATCTGACTACACTAAAAATGCTGGAGAAACTCAGCATCTACGGAGAAAGAACCAGAGTTAACATTCAATTCTGGTGAATATTCACAGTGGATTCAAAATGTTAACTCTGTTTCTCTCGCCATGGACTCTCCTGGATCAGCTGAGTTTCTCCAGCACTTTCTGCATTTGTTTTCAGGTTTCCAGCACCCATGGTACTTCACTTCTGAGCAGTCTAAAAAAAAGAGATAGTGCAGGCGTTGAGAAATGGCCCAAAGATGTTGAGCCAAGTGTCACCAATGAACATTGGGCAGCTGGCTCATGGCATTATCATTCTTCCTCTTGTTGATTCGGAAGCTGAGGGGGCTAAGGATCATAGCTTGTAGCACTCCAGAGCTAGCAGGCTGCAGCAAGGTTCAGGAGGACAAGAGAAAAATGCACAATGGTCACAGTCATTTATAAATCAGGCAAACCCTTTCACCATCACCCCAGTTCAGACCAGCTGACTGTGCCTAGTGTGGGACATCAAATAAAGGTTTTCCTGGGTTTTCTTCCTCGTATCTCACCAAGTGATGAAATTATTCACCTTAACCACAAATAAAGTTTAAAGTTGGGAGATAAAAGTGCTTTGTATTTTTCAAGTCTACTGAGCAGGAATATTTATTATAAAAACAGGAAATCCCGGTTCCAAAGAGAGTTGTATTAGATACAAAATGTTACCTCTGTTTCTCTGATCACAGATGCTGCCAGTTCTGCTGTGTTGCTGCAGGAATTTCTGTTTTTACTTCAGATCTCCAGCATCCCTTGTACTTTGCCCTTGTTTAAAGAATACTTGTCACATTTTTATAGCCATTTCATTGAATTTTGATCAGTACTGGAAGTATAGAGTGTAATTTCCTGAAGGAATTTTATGAGGTTGGAAGGTATTTAATGCAGTGTCACATTTTGAATCGATAACACACACCACACAGTGCCAACACACTTGTAAATTTAGCCTTGTAAAATCAAAGGCAGCATCCTGCTAATTCCTCCAATCATGTCTGGTAGGGTGAGCAAAGGCTCAATGTAATTCTTAAAAATCCAGAAATGGAAATGTGATGTGTTTTCACCTCCCACCAAACACCACCCCACTCCCCTTACTGCCTCCCACTGCCTATTATTTGTATTGTCCTTGTAACAACTGATCTCATGCATCTCCTAGTGGTCAAGCCAAGAACTGCTTTGCAGGGATATTGCTGATATGTAACCTGACCCCCTGTCAAACTCCGGGAAAACGAACAAGATTAGAGAATGGGATAACACAGCGTGGAGCTGGAGGTACACAGCAGGCCAGGCAGCATTAGAGGAGTAGGAAAGGTGATGTTTTGGGTCAGGATCCTTCTTCACACTGTGTTATCTCAGACCCCAGCATCGACAGTTCTTAAATCTCATTAGAGAATGGGAACCATTTTTTTCCAGAAGAAAATTGTATTATATTTGCATTTATAAATTAGCTTTCACAATAAAACAAGAATTAGTTTCTGGAGACCAGGGGTTCATTGGTGTAAGTAATCCAGCACAGAAAGCCAGGAGATGAGGAATTTCAATTCTGTGGATTCACTGGAGAAGTTGGGGCTGTCCTCCGTGTGAAGAGTAAGAGGAGATTGATCAGCACCATGTGGAGTCTTTAGAGAGAAACTATTCCCATTGTTGGAAAGGATGAGAACCAGACACCATTAATTTAAGGTAATTGGCAAAAGAATTAATGGCAACATGAAGAAATCATTTTATTAAAAGAAACTCACCTACTGGTTACCAATGTGTTTTGTGATTTCCTATATTTCAATCCATACAGCACATAGCACAGACAGTCAGATTCTTGTTGAGTCAGATATCTTTTAAGTATATTTACAACACAAACTATTAACATGGCTACTATATTATGGACACATAGTCTGTGCTCTGTCATAGTTGATGAGAGGTTGAATAATTGAAGTTTTCAAGATTTTAACAAGAAAACAGGGGGAGATAAAGATAATTGATTTCCATTTATAGGGGACTCAAGAATTAGGGGACATAGTCTAAAAAGGAGAGATGTTAGGAAACACGTCGATGTACAAAGGGTGGTAGATATTCAGAACTCTCTTCCATAAATGGCAGTGATTGCTGGATCAGTTGTTAATTTTAAATTGGAGATAGATAAATTTTTGTTAAGCAAAGGTATTGAGGGATATGGGCCAAAGGCAGGTAAATGGAGTTAGGCCATTTACTAGATATGATCACATTGAATGGCGGAACAGACATGAGGGGCTGAACAGCCTACTTTTGTTACTGTACATCATATATACAGAGCTCACCAAAGCCATGGCACTGAGTCAGAAGGTGAGGAGGGTATTTTTTATACTGGAGTGTCCCGTGTTTGGTGTCATGTAACTGTCTTAAAGGTTCAGGCTTGTCTAGTCTGGAATGTATGTGATAACATGACAGTCAGCATAGGAAATGAACTGTCTGAGACTGTGGTGATGATCCAATAGTGGCTTTCAAAATGAAATAACTGTATAGAGGCTGGTATCTCATCACCAAGTCACCCTTTATTTACATGTCCACAGTTTATGGGCTCTGACCAGCCAGCTCAGAGCCAGTCCTTTGCATGAGGAGACACTATGAATCTCCTGTTTAAATCTGTCAGCCAGGAACCCAATCAAGGATCTCCTAGTCAATGAGATCCACCTGACTGTCACTACAATCACTACATAAAAGGGTCTCAAATCATTATTTGAAGAGGGAAATATTTCTAACACTAGAGGGAAGAGAGAAGGGCTGGTGCACCATCAAAGTGCAGAAATTTACCATGAGTGGAGCAGAGATGTGCCATGAGGATCCTTGGAGCCTGGGGCATTTTGGATGCCAATGACCAAGATTGTGGGGTACATATGGCTGGTGCTGATGGAGCTCGTCCGACATGGGGGCAGTTTGAGAGAAGCCATAAGGTGAAGTTGCCAAGTACCTGCACTGAATTCCAGGTGGAGAATTCTTAACATCTAACTTGTTCAGCACATTTGGTAAGATGAATATTAGAAAGGTGAGTTGCGGCATTAATAAGCTGTTTTACTATCTATAATCCCTTTTAATTGGCAATTCAATTAAGAAACACACCACGCTGATCAGCAGATGCCAAAACGATACACCAATTTGCTCTTGACATCAAGCCAGGCCTTGCTGGGTTTAGAATATAGAACATAGAACATTACAGCACAATACAGGCCCTTCGGCCCTCGATGTTGTGCCGATCTGTCATACTGATCTCAAGCCAATCTAACCTACATTGTTCCATGTACGTCCATATGCTTGTCCAATGACGACTTAAATGCACCTAAAGTTGGCGAATCTACTACCGTTGCAGGCAAAGCGTTCCATTCCCTTACCGCTGAGTAGCATGATTCTGCCAAAAACCTCACTGAGTCAATAAAGTCCCATAAGATTCCACCCAATGTATTCGATTATGGATTTTCAATCAACTACCCTGACACACTGTGATTAAAAGCATTGCCCAGTCCCAAGTCAGGAAATCCTAAGATTGAATTTTCAGTCAGAAGTAACTGTGGGAGCCCCAGGTTAGAAAATCAAGCAGAAGAGCCAGATTTAGTGAGGGTTGCCACTCACTACAGAGCCAAAATCACTTGACTGATTGTGAGAACAAGACTGGGGCGAATGAGATAGCCTTTATCCTGAAACAAGCTGGAGTTCATTTGGTGATCGTGCACATGGAGAGCTACAAATTGTAAATTCTAGCATTGTTAAAAACAAATTATAAAGCAAAAACTGGTACATGCAATAGAGCAGGGTAAGCAAAACCAGCCCCACTTATTGCAATAATCAGCCAATAGAATGGCATTGGTTGAGCAATGAAGTTCTGGTGATGCCACCAGGGAGAGCTCAATCTCTCTTCTACAGGCCAGCATGAGGGCATTGCTCACATTCACCTAGAAGCGCAGATGGGTTCCCCATCTTGTACAATGGACCATCGCTTCAGGACCACCCCACAGTGACAATCTGGATTATGTATTTAAGTAAATCCCTGGAATGGAATTTAAATCAACAATCCCTTAACTTTGAGTGAACAGCACCCAATGGTATCAATGTGAATTTCACAAGCTTCAAAATCTCCCCTCCCCTTACCGTATCCCAAAACTAGCCCAGGTCAACCCCGCCCCGCTAACCTGTTCCTCCTCTCACCTATCACCTCCTCCCACCTCAAGCCACACCCCCATTTCCTACCTACTGACCTCATCCTGCCCCCTTGACCTGACCATCCTCCCTGGACTGATCTATCCCCTCCCTACCTCCCCACCCACACTCACCTTTACTGGCTCCATCCCCGCTTCTTTGACCTATCTGTCTCCTCTCCACCTATCTTCTCCTCTATCCATCTTCTATCTGCCTCTCCCTCTCTCCCTATTTATTTCAGAACCCCCTTCCCCTCCCCCACTTCTGATGAAGGGTCTAGGCCCAAACGTCAGCTTTCCTGCTCCTAAGATACTGCTTGGCCTACTGTGTTCATCCAGCTCTACACCTTGTTATCTCAGCACAACCACTGAGCCAGGCTGTGGTTGCCTTCTCTTTAGAAGATGTCTGAAGTGTTTCTGCCTATTACTTCCCTGAGAAATCAGAAGCTTTTGAACAGTAAATACACATTCTCTAGATTTTCCTCCTCCTTTAATGGCCATGTATTCAATGCCCTGACATACTGTGTTTAGCAATTTCTGAGTCAGTTCTGCCATCAAGGGACTGACCATTGAAGCTAACTACATCGATACAACATCCAACTGAGCAATTTCTTTATATTTTATTATCAGCAGGCATAACTTAAGCAAAAAACATTCTGAGGTTCAAAAAGATGAATGAGAGTAAAATAAATAAATAATTCCCTATTGGACTGGATATGTTATTCAACATAGACAACAAGGTGTAGAGCTGGATGAACACAGCAGGCCGGGCAGCATCAGAGGAGCAGGAAAGCTGATGTTTCGGGCCTAGACGCTTCTTCAGAAATGAACAGCCTATGACTGAAACGTCAGCTTTCCTGCTCCTCTGACGCTGCTTGACCTGCTGTGTTCATCCAGCTCTACACCTTGTTATCTCAGACTCTCCAGCATCTGCAGATCCTACAATTTCTGATGTTATTCAACACAGAACATCGAACAATACAGCGCAGAACAGGCCCTTTGGCCCTCGATGTTGCGCCAACCTGTGAACTAATCTAAGCCCCTACGCCTACACTATCCCATCATTATCCATGGTCCACATCAATTTTGAGCAGTGGGCTTGCATTCCTTTCAAATATACCTGGCATCATATGGCACAAGTTAATTTTTTAAAGCTTTGTATAAATATAGTATGCAACATATGAAACATTCTTGCATTCATCTTACTTCCTTTAAGTTCATGCCTAAGTAAGACCTGTAAAGAAATTGTTAAAAACAATAGAAAGTAACACGAGTTTTGAGAAGATTTGTAGCTCAGGTTGAGGTTCTGGATGTGAGTTTGCTCACTGAGCTGGAACCTTCCAGCTCAGCGAGCAAACTCACATCCAGGAAGTAACACTGCGGGAGCCATACTACAGCATTATAGTGCTTCAACTATAACCCATCACATCGCAGTCGTGCAACCAATAGTCCCAGTACATAGCAGCCATTCACCATAGGCCCTGACATCCTGGGTCTCTGGCAATTCAATCATATTTGTGCCTAGCCTTTTTTTTTGTAATTGGTTTATCAAATTTTGTAGCATATAAATTTTTAGAAGATTGCTCATGGTGCGTACGTAAAAGCAAAATGCCGCAGATGTGGAAATTCGAAATAAAAACAAAACTCAACTGGTCTGGCAGCATCTGTGGAGACAGAAACAGAGTTAACGCTTCAAATCCACCATAACTTTTCTTTGAAATGGAATTCTGAAGAAGAATCATACCAGGCTCAAAATGTTCCTTGGACACATGCTCATCAGCTAATCATAATGTAAAGGTACAGAAATTTGGAACTTTCACTCCCAAGGCTGGGGATCAACTGAAGATGTCAATACTGAGACTAATAGTTTTAATTTTAGGTGAGGATTTTACGGTTGGGGAACAATGCAGGTAAACAAAGTTAAGACACGGAACACCATGAACTGGCTGAGTAACAGAACATATTTTGAGGTGCTCCTGTCCTCATGTCCCAGAGAGAGTGAAGTGGCTAAAGCAGCTTCACGAAAGCCCTGTCAGTAAACTGGAGAAGGTTCAGAAAAGATTTACCAGGATGTTGCCAGGAAATGGAGGGTTTGAGATATAAGAAGAGACTGGGGCTTTCCCTAGCAATTTTCCTACTGGAGCGTAAGAAGTTGAGGAGTGACATTATTGAGGTTTATAAAATCGTGAGGGACTGGATAAGGCGAATGGCAAGGCTCTTCCCCCCAGGGTGGGGGAGTTCAAAACTAGGCGGCATATTTTTAAGGTGAGAGGAGAAAGATTTAAAAAGGGCACGAGGGGCAAATTTTTTACATAGAGATTTGTTCGTGTGTGGAACGAAGTGCCAGAGAAAGTGGCGGATGCGGGCACAGTTACAACACAGTTACAACATTTAAAAGACATTTAGATAAATTCATGCATGGAAAGTTTTGGAGGGATACGGGCCACGCGCAGGTAGGTGGGACCAGTTTAGTTTGGGAACATGGTCAGTGTGGACTGGTTGGACTGAAGGCTCTGTTTCTGTGCCGTTTGACTTTAGGACTCCAATGTCAATCTTGGAGGTCACCTCCTTGGCTAATCAATAGCTTGTGCTGCCCTGGATAACAAGCTGCCCTTTCTGGGAAGACCAAGGTTGTCCTCATTGTGTGAGTGTTAAAAACTATGTAGAAAGTCTTCCAACATGCAAGCCACCTGAAAAGAGGAAGCAACAAAATAAGGCCATCAGAGTAGATTCAAAATGGATTGGAAATGACTATGAGTAGTGTCTCAAAATGTTCTGACACAAAATATTCATATAAGATTAGGCGAAACATCATCCTTGAGCAACACTGAAATGTGTGGTATTTGAAAGTGAACTGATTGTGTGGGCTCCGTGTTTGGTCTCATTTTAGTAATCCAATCGCTATTCAATTTGCTCAGATGAAAAATCATCCTTCTCATTGTTATTTAACAGTTAGTGCAGTCATCATCCAAAGGAATCATTCTTTGGCTACAAAGAAGGAACATGGTTGGGAAAGTGGGGTGAGGCATAGCCTTTATGATGGGAGGAAAATCGGACAACACTTTGTGTTGAGTGGACAAATGTGCTTCCTCCTGATTACTCTGCTTGGAAACGGCTATGGGTGTGTTATGTCAATTACTTCTGCTACATTAGTGCCTTTATTGAAAAGCGTAGTAGCCAGGGGCTCTTCAATTGTAACAGCATCCACAGACAATATCAGAAAAATGTCACATCAGATAAAACATTATTAGTGAGATCCTTGACGGCATCTGACACAGATTTCCACATTTGTCACAAAACAAGCTGATGGTCCGTCTCAGTAATTCACTTCAGACCATCCAGCAGCATAAAATAAACTCACACTTGAACTCATATTCTTTCTAATTTCATGCATCAATAACAAATCCAGATTTATTAATATATATATCCATCTTTAGACTTAATCTTGTCCATTGCCCCAAGCATCATATACATTCTAATTGTCTGAACTGTTCAATGTCTTTGACTTGCAAAGAATAACATAAGAACAAATAAACAGCAGTCCTTTGTTGCAGAAACAAAAAAATAATTTGGTCTTTTATGTGAAATCATTGAGGTTTCTATAGCCAAAAGAAAAAGGAAACTCTCATCAAATATGAGAATTTAATCCTTATAAAGTGGAAAATCCGGACCAGCATCTAGGAATAAATCCAGCTGAATATGGAAGATACAATTTCTCACAGGTGACTGGCAAAATATTGGTGAGGGTAATAGAGTTTATACTGACATTTAAAAGCAGAGGAACTTCAGACAATGTGTAGTTACACACCAAACCCCTATGTTAATTATTTCTGTTGTACTGTTTTGCTGTTAGCATAGTGATACAAAATCCTGCTGCCTGTATCACCTTTGAAGTTCATTGAACAGAGCAATAAGTTCCTGTTTGTCTTCAAAGATATGAATTAACCTAGCCATTAAAAATTTATTTCAGTCTTAGTGCCTTTTGTGCAAGAGCTAACTAACCACAGAGATAATTTGATGACCTACTGCAACAAGTCATGGTCCAATACATTATTCAGACCAGTGACAACATGAGCCAATGGAATCCGTAAATGAGCTGTAAATGGACCTCCTTCCGATACTCTTCTGTCAGGCAGGCCACCTGAGCAACAGAATACCTAACACGAGGTATGGTTTCACCAAGAAACTAATTAGCTGAAGGATGAATGAAGGACATATCAATATTTACCAGAGCTAGTTGGAACTGCCGATGCTGGAGTCTGAGAGAACAGGCTGGAGCTGGATGAACACAGCAGGCCTGGTAGCATTAGAGGAGCAGGAAAGCTGACGTTTTGAGTCTGGACCCTTTTTCAGAAATGGGGAAGGGGAAGGGGGCGCTGAAATAAATAGAGAGACGGGGAGACGATGATGGAAGGTGGATAAAGGAGCAGAGACATGGTGAAAAGACGGATAGGTCAAGGAGGCAGGGATGAAAGGGGGGGGGATGGTCTTGGGAATGAGGTCAGGGGTGGGGAGACTTTGAAGCCAGTAAAGTCCACAATGAGACCATTGGGTTGTAGGGTGCCAAGGCGGATTATGAGGTGCTATTCCTCCATTTTCCGAGTGGCATCGTTGTGACACTGGAGGAGGCCCAGGATGGACATATCATCCAGGAAGTGGGAGACGGAGTTGAAGTGGTTTGCGACTGGGAGATGTAATGGTTTGTTACGAACCGAGCATAGGTGCTCTACAAAGTGGTGTCCGAGCCTCCGCTTGGCCAGGACTCCATGTGTACTTCACAGAAACCAGGGAGGCTATTAGCAGAAGCCTGACAACCAGCGTGCCTTCCTAGTATGTGTAGCAATTTGCAGAAGGTAAATATGTTCCCCGTTTAAAAAGCACATCTGTCATTTGCAAAAATTGCTCCATCACATTCTTGCCTGTAAGTGAAACTGTGTGGGTTCAAGTCTCACTCCTGAGACCATACCACCAAATCCAGGCTTATACTGCACTACAGTGTCAAAGGTGCTCTTTCAAGCCCGACGTTAAACCGAAATCTTCCTCTGGCATCCCCAGCACGACTTGACTTCAAAGCGAAGCAGGAGCATTCTCCCAGGTATTCTGACCAATATTTATCCAACAACCAAGAGCTTGTCTGATCATCACTGTGTTGCTATTTGTGGGACACTCCAGTGTGCAAAGTAATTGTTGAGTTTCCTATGTTACAACACTTCAAAAGGATTTCATTACGTGTGCATCCTGAGGTCATGAAAGCTTTTATAAAAGCAAGTCATTCATTCTGTTGGGGTGATGTTGTTGATTGGTACCATTTAAGAGAAATAAAGGGATAAGGTGGGAAAGATGAGGAAAATGTGATTCAATGGGATTGTTCCAGATGGTTAACTGGAACTGATGCAATTTCTACATCTTTTTTACACTAATCAATGATTAGTGGCAGCAAGGAAAACCATCCTTTCTGTGCCAGCTAACTGCAAGAGTTACTCAGCCGATTGCACTCTCTGCTCTTTCTCTGCAGTTCTTCTCCCTTCAAATGCTAATCTAATTCCCCTCTCAAAGCCAGAATTGAATGGACTCCCGCCGTGCATTCCAAATCATGGCTGCTCATGACATGGAATAACTTTTCCTAATGGTACAGATGGCACTCTTTGCCAATTATCTCAAATCGTCAATAACAATAAACTAAACAGCCTCCGTGACAAAGCTAGAGTTGGCAAACAAACCTATGGTTTGCTAAAGTCTCCCACAGATTTCACAGAATAGAGGATCAAGAGAAGTGTGAAATATAGTCAGAGAGTCATAGAGCTGTACAGCACAGAAACAGACCCTTCAGTCCAACTCGTCATGCTGACCAAATATCATAAATTAATCTAGTCCCATTTGCCAGCATTTGGCCCATATCCCTCTGCACCCTTTCTATTCATTTACCCATCCAGATGTCTTTTAAATGTTGTAATTGTACCAGCCCCCACCGCTTCCTCTGGCAGCTCATTTCACACACACATCATCCTCTGTGTGAATAAGTTGCCCTTAAGTCCTGTTTAAGTCTTTCTCCTCTCACCGTAAACCTATGCCCCTCTAGTTTTGAATTCCCCTACTCTGGGGAAAAGACCTTGCCTATTCACCGTATCCATGTCCTTCCTGATTTTATAAACCTCCGCAGCCTCCAATGCTGCAGAGAAAAAAGCCCCAGCCTATTCAGCCTCTCCCAATAGCTCAACAAAAGGATAAGAAAGAAATGTGTCTGGTTATCTGACCCTGAAGAGAAATCTAATTAAAAAGTTAGTTCTAAATAAGACACATTTTTTAAAAATTCCATAGCACAGTTAGCCACATAAATTACAAAGATACATAACTACAACATTCAACCTGTGTTTGTAAGTTGTCCCTCAAAATGACACAGTAAGTAATGCAATTGTCGGTGTATCTGGGATGGGCCAAAAGGCCTGCTTCCACATGGATGAGATTCCACGAATCTATGTAGGCCATGCCCAGCTGAGGAAGGCGGATTTCCTTCCCTGAGGGACATTAGGGAACTAGATTTTCTTTAAAAACAATACATCCTGGTTACCATTAGGCTAGATTTTTATTGAATTCAAATTTCACCATTTGCCACAGTGCGATGTAAACCCATTCCCCCAGAAGATTAGCATAGGGTTCTGGTTAACTAATCCCGTGACATTACCACTAAGCTACCTTATCCCATAGGACTCCTGGCTTTGCAAATTGGCCTTTTGTATAACCCCTTGTCAAAAGCTTTTTACAAATCCGTCTATGTGTTGTTAACAAAGTTGCCTTCCTCTATGAGTTGTCAATTCTGGGGTCAGGCAGACTCCAGGAGTTGTCATTTACTCATCCTCTTTTGAGGAGCTCATTACTTTGAGCTGTATCACATTTAACACAAAATAATCATCCCAAGGTGATTTACAGAAGGATTATACAGGGAAAGATAACAGCGAGGTATTTAGGAAGATATTAGAGCAGATGATCAAAGAGTAAAATTTAAGGGTCGTCTTAAAGGAGAAAAGTGAGGTACAGGAAGAGAAGCAAAGGCCTAAGGAGGTTACTCCAGAGATTAGAGCCTGGGCAGGATCATCTGGTGATGTAGCGATTAAAATTCAGGGTGCTCCAGACTGAATTATTCGTGTGCAGATATCACAGAGGGTCATGACAATTAGGGGCGATTAAAGACAAGGAGAGGTGAGGCCATGGAGGGATTGAAAAACCAACATGAATATTTTAAAATCAAGCAACTTCTTTACCAAGACAACAATGCATTCCATGGAAATGTGTTTTATAACATGGGATTAGGCATGCAAAGCACAAGTTTCCTCTGAAAAACGCCACAGATGCTACTATTGAGTTAACCATAGCAAACAGGATTAGCCTTGTACAGATATCAACGGTATCACAGTGATACTTCATTAATCATTGAGATTTTTAGCTGCAAAACAGCTAGTCATCTGACTGCATACATGTTTAATGCACCTTGTATAATGTATAATAAATGGAATTGTACGAATCAAGTCAGGAGAAGGGATTTTATTTAAATAGATCATGGCAGCAAGCCTACTTGATTGGCAATGCGCATCCTGGGGTATTATTTAATCAGATACATTTGATCATATCTGTTTGTAAAGCAGGCGCTGGGGTTCCCCCAATACTCCTGGTCTTAGAGGTGAGCAAGGTCTCTCCACTGAAGGTAGAGCAGTGACAGTTTTATGATGAATTCTTTTTGTATGTCTACAGCATCGTTAACACCGCAGAGCATTACATAATTTACAGGGCAATTATCAAAGAAAATTTGATACTGAGTCACAGAAAGCACTATTAGAGCAGGTGACTAAAGCTTTGGGCAAAGAGGTTGGACTGAAGCAACAATTGGTTTGCTGTTGTATAATCACCACTTTAGAAGATGCTGCCACACACAGATTTCAGAGGCAAATGCAGCAGCAAGAAAAATTCGAGGGAACATTGGATTTGAGGAGCAGTTTAAAGCAGAGAGATAGGGGGAAAGGAGGTAGGGAATAGGTGGGAATGTTGAGTTATCCAAAGCCTCATCAAATGGCACAGCAGGTTCCAAGAGCTTCCTCCTGCTCCTAATCTGTATGTTCAGTGAGGCAGCAAGGTTCAGGGAGGGAATTCCAGAAGTTAGGACTTCTAAAGCCAACGATGGAGTGATGAAAGCTTTGAATTGTGCAACATACCAAGAGTAAAACGGTGCAGAAATCTTGCAGAATTGTGGAGCTGGCAAAGGTTACAAAGATAGTAAAGTCATGGAAGGATTTCAAGATACATAAGAATTTTAAAATTGAGGCACATCCTGAGAATGTATAGCAGTGAATGAGACAAGGTGATAGTCTGGATCTAGGCACTCAAATTTCGGATGACCTGAAGTTTACAAACAGCCCAGGGTAGAAGGACAGACAGCAGTGCAGTGGAAAAAAATCAGGCCCATTAGTAGCAAAGCAAAGGTAAAGTTACCACAGTCCTACCAGGCCAGAGGGCTCCTCTCTCATTACAGAGACTGCAGGTGGTTTAACTTGAGGTTTGCCTTGCTTCAGGCAAAGTGACAGGCTGAGAGTTGGGACATTTGTGGTAACCTCAGCCAACACTGTTGGCATTACTGTGGATCACAAATCAGCTAACTGAGCTAACTGACCTCCCCCAAAAAAATGGCATGGTTGAGCATTCAAGTTACAGGTAAACTGGAAGTGTGGGCAATATCTTGGAGTTAGCTTTGGTGATGAGGTCAGACACTCAGTTTGTAGTCAAATAAAATGCCATAATCTGATAAAGATTCATGAAGTTGCCTACAATAGGGATGAGTGGTTGCTAGAGAACAGAATTGCAGGAAGGGGCAAGACTCAATGGCTTCGGTCTCTTCAACTTATAATTGAAGGAAATTTTTGCTCATCAAATGCGAAATATGGGACAATGATTCCGATAATTCAGAGACATGGACAGGTCAAGAGAGGTGGCCTGATCTAAAGGGGAGTGCAGAGTTACAGGAAGCAGGTGGGAACGTGGATTTTCGGTCACAATCAGATTCTACATGACATAATTAAATGGCACAACAAGCTCAAGGGCTAAAGGGGCCACCTCTGCTCCTATTTTTTATGATCTAATGACGTAGTAACAGGAGATTGTGAATACATTTGTGCAAATGGACATTACATTTCCCCCCACATAATGGCTCAGCATATTGATGAGAAATTGGAGGATCCAAAGGTTGATTCTTTGGGGGGGTCCACTGGCTACATTGCAGGGTCAGGAAGAGAAGTCATTGCTAATAATTCCTTGGGTGCAATTGGAAAGATAAGGATAGAACAAAACGCACATACAGCAGACAACAAGAGACAGAAAATAAAGCAGTGTACGAAACAGAATCTTAAAGCATTGTGGCAGTGTGAAGATTGGGAATGGGAGGCCAGATTTAAATCAGTAATGGAGCCATGTGACTGCAAAATCACATCACACAACCCTCTACGGCTTTATACTTGATCCTCTCTATTGACTTCACCACAGGACACAAAACATGATTTCTTCAAGGTTCTTCTGCTTCTCTGCATCCTCCATGAAACAACATAGAACATAGAACGTAGAACATTACAGCACAGTACAGGCCCTTCAGCCCTCGATGTTTGTGCCGACCTGTCATACCAATCTGAAGCCCATCTAACCTACACTATTCCATGTACATCCATATGGTTGTCCAATGATGACTTAAATGTACCTAAAGTTGGCGAATCTACTACCGTCACAGGCAAAGCGTTCCATGCCCTTACTACTCTCTGAGTAAAGAAACCACCTCTGACACCTGTCCTATATCTTTCACCCCTCAATTTAAAGCTGTGCCCCCTCGTGCTCGCTGTCACCATCCTAGGAAAAAGGGTCTCCTTATCCACCCTATCTAACCCTCTGATTATTTTATATGTTTCAATTAAGTCACCTTTCAACCTTCTTCTCTCTAACAAAAACAGCCTCAAGTCCCTCAGCCTTTCCTCCATACCAGGCAACATCCTAGTAAATCTCCTCTGCACCCTTTCCAAAGCTTCCACATCCTTCTTATAATGCAGTGACCACAACTGTACACAATACTCCAAGTGCGGCCGCACCAGAGTTTTGCACAACTTCACCATAACCTCTTGGTTCCGGAACTCAATCCCTCTATTAATAAAAGCTAAAACACTGCATGTCTTCTTAACAGCCCTGTAAACCTGGGTGGCAACTTTCAAGTATCTATGCACATGAACACCGAGATCTCTCTGCTCATCTACACTATTAAGAATCTTACCATTAGCCCTGTACTTTGCCTTCTGGTTACTCCTACCAAAGTGCATCACCTCACACTTGTCTGCATTAAACTCCGTTTGCCACCTCTCAGCCCAGCTCTGCAGCTTATCTATGTCTCTCTGCAACCTACAGCATCCTTCATCACTATCTACAACTCCACCGACCTTAGTGTTGTCTGCAAATTTACTAACCCATCCTTCTATGTCCTCATCCAGGTCATTTATAAACATGACAAACAGCAGTGGACCCAACACCGACCCTTGCAGTACACCACTAGTAACTGGTCTCCAAGATGAACATTTCCCATCAACTACCCTCTGTCTTCTTTCAGCAAGCCAATTTCCGATCCAAACTGCTATATCTCCTACAATCCCATTCCTCCGCATTTTGTACAATAGCCTATTGTGGGGAACCTTATCGAACACCTTGCTGAAATCCATATACACCACATCAACCAGTTTACTCTCATCTACCTGTTTGGTCACCTTCTCAAAGAACTCAATAAGGTTTGTGAGGCACGACTTTCCCTTCACAAAACCGTGCTAGCTATCCCTAATCAATTTATTCTTTTCTAGATGATTATAAATCCTATCCCTTATAACCTTTTCCAACACTTTACCAACGACTGAGGTAAGGCTCACTGGTCTATAATTACCAGTGTTGTCTCTTCTCCCCTTCTTGAACAGGGGAACTACATTTGATATCCTCCAGTCATCTGGCACTATTTCTGTAGACAATGACGAGTTAAGGATCAATGCCAAAGGCTCGGCAATCTCCTCCCTGGCTTCCAGAGGATCCTAGGATAAATCCCATCCGGCCCAGGGGACTTATCTATCTTCACACTCTGTAGGATTTCTAATACCTCTTCCTTGTGAACCTCAATCCCACCCAGTCTAGTAGCCTGTATCTCAGTATTCTCCTCGACAACAATGTTGTTTTCTAGAGTGAATTCTGTCGAAAAATATTCATTTAGTGCTTCCCCGTCTCCTCTGACTCCACACACAACTTATCACCACTATCCTTGATTGGCCCTAATCTTACTTTTGTCATTCTTTTATTCCTTAAATACCTATAGAAAGCCTTAGGGTTTACCCTGATCCTATCCGCCAACAACTTCTCATGTCTCCTCCTGGCTCTTCTCAGTTCCCTCTTTAGGTCTTTCCTGGCTAGCTCGTAGCCCTCAAGCGCCCTAACTGAGCCTTCACATCTCATCCTAACATAAGCCTCCTTCTTCCTCTTCTTCTTCTTCTTGTTGAAACAAATCTCTGATCCTTTATTAAATACAGTACTGGGAAGTCCCAGGCCATGATGTTCAGCTGATGATACTTCTAAATGAATCTGGGATCATCACCACAAGTGACCCACCTGTGTAGAAGAACCACTGCAATTTGGGGAGAACTGGAACTCCAGGACCGCACAAGCAAGGTGATAAGATGATGTCAGTCTATCATGTGAGCATATTCCTCATTGGTTACCTTACAGCTTGCTTTATCTAGCAACACTGACCCTCACACAGCTCACTTGAGATCACATGATGTACTTTTGATCCCAGCTGGGGCGCATTTGAAGACAAATAAATTGTAATGGTTATAGGCAGTCCAGTCAAGTTTAGTCCTGCCCCTGATGTCTCCAGATGAGGGGGTGATGGGGATTCACTGTGCAACGGCTCTGAGCTTAAAGCCTTTGCACAAACCAGATATCTGAGTGTGATCTGAATGTGTAGCTCTGTTCACTTATTCCTGAAGCCACTGACATTAATTTCCCAATGCAGGGAACATTCAAGTGATTAAATTGTGTTAGCTTTGGATCAATGCTCTTGCCTCCAAACTGGAAAGTTTTTAGTATCACGCCCAACACTACAGTACTGAGGGAAAGCCACATTGTTGGATGTACTGTCTTTCTGATGTGATTGTAAATCCAAGGTCTTGCCTACCATCTCAGATGATGTAAAAGATTCTACCCATCCCCGCACTATGATGAAGCAGGTTCATGGACCTCTCCCCAGTGTGCTGGTAATTCCCTATCCTTCAACCAACAGAACTAAAAACCATTAGATCAAATACTTATTGCTGTTAATGGGAGTTTGCTATGCACAAATTGGTTTGACTGGCTTTCACAATTAAGGGCATGGCTTATACAATTAATGATAGGACCCTGGGTAGTGTTGTAGAACTGAGAGGCCTAAGGGTTCAGACACATAATTCATTGAAATTTGTATCACAGGTAGACATGGTGGTGAGGAAGGTGTTTGACATGCTTGCCTTCATTGCTCAGAACTTTGAGTACAGGAGTTGGGATATCACATTGAGGTTGTCCAGAATGTTGGTGAGGCCTCTTCTGCAGTACTCTGTGCAGTTCAGGGAGCCTTATAATAAGAAGGGTATTATTAAACTGGAGAGGGCTCAGAAGAGATTTACCCAGATGGTGCCGGGAATGGAGGGTTTGAGTTATAAAAATAGGCTGGGTAGGTTGCAATTTTTTTTCCACAGAAGCGTAGGAACTTGATGAGTGACCTCATAGAGGTTTATAAAATCATGACAGGCACAGATAAGGTGAATTGGAAAGGTCTTTTCCCTGAGAGGGTGGAGTTCAAAACCAGGGGGCATACTTTTACAGAAAGAGAAGGATGTACAAAAAAGTTGCCCGTCATGTTCTTTTTAAATCTGAGAGTGGTTCGTGTGTGGAATGAACTGCCAGAGGAAGTGGGGGATGCCGGGTACACTTACAACATTTAAAAGACATTTGGATAACTACATGAATAGGAAAGGTTTGGAGGGATACGGGCCAAATGCAGGCAGGTGGGACTAGTTTTGTTTGGGAACATGGTTGGCATTGGCGAGCGAGACCGAACAATCTGCTTCCATGCTGTATGACTCTACAAGGATGACTATGATTGCTTTATTGCCGTTGAGCTTGCCTCGAGGCTGTGAGTGACATTGCATTAATGCAAGATCTTCCGATCTTTAAAACCCACATAAGATGTACCGTTATTGACAGGACTTCTACCCTGTCACCACCAAGCCTCTATCTTGGAACTGATGAGTCGAGGCGAGATATAAAGTAATTGCACAAGGCAATCAGAAAGCATGCACTACGCCAGCTCTCCTTGTTGTGAAGGCAGCTTTCATTAAATACATCATCACTCTTTCTAAAATTATTTTTCTTTTTGTTGTGTAAGCGCCCACAGCAATAAGCAAAGTCAGTTATCTGTCAAGGCTGGCTCTCGTGGAAATATTTTAAAAACACATCAAATCAAAAGATTAGCATCACTTATAATATCTCACAACTTCACAAATGTAATTTGTGAGATAGGGAAACTAAGCTTTTCAATTTAAAAGCATTTATTTCATAATTGTTCCTGTGTGCATCAGATAACCAAAAGACTACTATAAGGTTTTAACATATTTATGGATGTACATCAGATATGATCGTGCATTGACTGCTTGTCTTTCAATTTCAAAACTTCACACATAGTTAGGGCTTTGCCCTTCACAAACATTTAACCAAAAACCAGAAGAGTTTCACAGTTTCCAAATGGCTCATTTGCAATGGGATATTCAGACAGACATTTTCACTCCACACTGTGCTAAACTATACAGTTCAGCTAGACCTCCTTCATGCAAAAGTTGGATGGGGGCAAGGGAGAAATAAAGATCAGATAAGGTTCAGAATTATGAGTGAAAGGGTAGATAGGGAGAAACCACATCCACACATGCAGGAAGGGCCAGTAACCAAAAGATTCTGATGGAAGATACTTGGCAAAAAAAAATGCTGGGAGAAAAATCACAGAAATGTTGCATTGTCGGAATCACCACTAAGCTTAGCTTTTTTCTCAATGAGAGATCATTTTATTTACTTGTGATCTTAGCTGAAATGCAATTGGAGAGTAGTTGATTATATTGGCTATGGGGCAGTTCAGTCAAACTTAGTCCTGCCCCTAATGACCCCAAGGAGGGGGTGACAGGAATTTACTAGGGGGCAGCTGTGAACTTAAAGCCTCTGCACAAACCCAAGATCTGAATGTGATCTGAATGTCTGGCTCTGAACCCTTATTCCTGAAGGCTCCATCAGAAGACAACTCCGATTCTTAGCCAGATATTTGTGCACATGTGAATGTGTCAAAAAATATTCTTGAAATTAGCAAAGCTGGTCCAACACACCAATGCTTGCTCTCTATCAGAACAACTCAACTAGTCCCACTCCTTAATCATTGCCCTGTAGCCCGAGAAAATTTCTTCCTTCACATATTATCCAACTCCGTTTTGAAAGCCACAATTAAAATTGCCTCTACTACACTCTCAAGCAGCTCATTTCAGATCCTAGCCAGGCACTGGGTAAAAAGGTTTTCCTTGTCATCATATTAAAGAAAAATGTTTAAAATCTCAGCAAGCTATGAGGGTCTGGAACACACTGCCTGAAAGAGCCATGGAGGCAAATTCAACTGCAACTTTCAAACGGAAATATGTCGTTAGAAAGGAAGCATTTGAAGGGCTGAGGAAAAAAGGTTGAGGACTGCAAGAGTTACAATGGGCCGAATGGCCTCCTCTAACTGACATTGCTTATAGTTGACACTTCTTGCTGTATTTTTTAAGTGATGATACTTCAAAGTTTAGATGCTGGATAAGGGCAGTCAGTAATGATCAACTGCATGGTAGATACCACAGTGGGCAAAGGAAACCACACACAGGCCCAAGGACCACAAGTAAGATAGATGCAACAAGCTAGGTCAATGTAAGAACAGCAGTAGAATAGTACAGGACAGGTACAGAAAGGGTTGTTCCACAGTTTGACACTGGTTCTATCTCCCAGTACCTTGTATATATTATTAAAGGATTAGACTTCATCATTCCAGCTGTGCTCTGGCAATGGGCCAGCTCACCAATTGCTAATGCTGACTCTACATAATGAAATAGAAAAGACTTTTTCATTTCATAGATAATCCAGCTGGGACTGCATGTAAATCTAAGGAAGGAAAGAAAGCTTTTATCCCAACTTCCAGTCTGTAATTCCAGAAATATGGACTGGGTCATACCATCAGCTTTGCAGACTTCAGGAATATATTTTCATGCCTTCACACATCTGTCTCAAGATCAGAGTCTTCATTTCACAGTCTCTTCAGGAACAAGTGCACAGAGGCACACATTCAGATCACATTCATAATCTCTTGTTTTTGCAGAGGCTTTCAGTTCAGCCCCTTCGCTGCAGGCATCGGGGCAGGCCTAAGCTTGACCGAACTGCCCCATACCCATTGCAATCAACTTGTCTCTGAATGCACTCCAACGGGGATCTGAAGGACATAATGTGATTGTAAGGTTCGAGGTTTAGTGACAATTGTCCACTAAGTCATTGTCTCTGGGGCCGGGCAGCTGAAGGTGAAGAGGTCTTGAGACTTCAGAACCTGAAGAATCTTAAAAAGTCAAAAATGCGTGGCAGAGTGGGTTTTACTAAAATTAATTTGTGATTAGATGTCTCAGAGTTTAAACAGGTTAATCATTCGCAATCCTAACAGGCAATCCCCAATTGCCTTGAACCCCCAACACAATATGGCAATTGCAAATAAAAGTTCTACACCAGCAAACACATTTCCAAGTGTATATACTGATCTTGATGGAACTATCTGAACACAGTGGTGTTGATGCTTTGCATAATCTTAATATGAGAGTTATAATTATGTGGATTATAAGATTATTACATTTTAGGGCTGTGTCTTTAAATTTAGGGCAAATGAAGGAAGTCATGTGACCTGTTTTGAAATCTGTATGTCAGGCAGTTTGATAGTTAGCAATCAAAAGAAGGCTTAGATTGTTCCTTGGAGTAGACGGTACAAGGTATTTACACTTGGAGACAGTAGCAGCAGTTCTGAGTTCACAACAAGTAGACCACGAAGCTCCCAAAGTCTCCAAAGAGTGTGGAGGGGATCAGGTTGCGAACAGTCCATTCACTTCTGAAGTGCAAGTTAGTTGGAGTCATGAATCCCACATGAATGTGAGTCTAATGCATTTGATAGTGCCATGGGGAAGAGGACAGTGAAAGCCATTTGAGATCAGATCGCAGGCTTCCTAACAGGTCCATGACCCTCACAGATAGACAGAAGTTCTATGCACTTAGCAAAAAGGAAAGTTTTTACTTAGAGAGCTACCAAAGCTGGATGCAGGATGGCAAGTGTCTCTATCCAAAGGGATATATCCTACAGTTTCAAGGGATTGTTCTGACATGGTGGTGAGTTTTCAGGAACTTAGCCAGGACCTGACGCAACCATGGAACAGGGCTGAGGGTTGAATCGCCTGCTCCTACCCATTTCTCAAAGCTTCGAGCATTTGAACATTAATATCCCCATCAGTCATTTTGAAGCTTAGACATTTACAACTGAATCACAGAATACATCAGGGATTTGCTACACCAGAAATAAATCATTTAAACTCAAATCAGAAGTTGTTCTGAAACCAAATTTCACTGAACCTTCATTTATTTGCTCTGAAATTTTATGCTTGCTTCATGGATTTTTCTGAACTGTTCCTGTGGAGAATCTTCCAAATGTTAGCTAGTTTGCAATCTTCGTTAATTCGAAGCATTCATGCTGAACTGCAATCTAGGTTTATTGCACACAAAATTAAAATTATTACTTTTCCCATGGAGCTTTCATAGAATGTGAAAGGCAATTTGCTGTGGTCAACAATTTGTTAATAGCCAACAATTTCATCTTTCAACCAGCAGTACTCTCTCCTTCTCCCAGGAGCTCAGAGAGCAATCACACTATGTGGTGGGGCATTGGAATCAACAAACCCCAGCTTTGATTCCCTGGTAAACTAATATCGGCAGGGGTGCTAATTGATCTATACAGCCATACGGTCTAACTGGAAAGTTGATGTTGGGGTGGAGTGGGATTGAGGTGGGAGGATTGCATCGAACTTGGCCAGGACATTCACAATGGGAGAGAAAATGAGGGCAAGAACTGTGTGTAAAGTTTGTCAAATTGGTGAAGGAGTTAAACTGAATTTACATCAAAGAAACTGGCCATTTGGCCGAATGAGTCTGAGCTGGTCAATACATACGGAAGAAAAGTATACAGGATTAGGTTGATAAGGTGGGAAGAAGAGGAATGGGAGGTGTTGTATAAAGTAATGGCACAGAGAGGGTTAATTTGGAGATAGCATTGGTCTCCACTCAAGATGGTGATGTCACACAGTCATGAATGGAGCTGACACCATCTAGCACAAGGTCCCAATGCAGACAGACATGGCATCTCTGGCTACATCTTGTTACGTAAGACGAATTCTACTTCTCATTTAGACTCAGCAGTGGTTTATCTTTCACTGCCACTAATCAGTTCGGCCCTTAGACTCAGCAATGAAAAGGAGGACACCACTCCACCACCAACCACAAGCAATTAGTGCCTGGTACCATAACATACAGCAGGAGGAGCATAAACAACAACATAAGCTATTTGGGCCTAATGTAACTTCTATATAAATGGATGAAAGAATATTGGTAGCACATGGATGAACTTGTGCTCCTTGCTCCCAAATACTGAAGCTCCCTTTTAGGAGTCACACTTCTCCAAGAAATAATCCACGGTACAGAACAATAAGAATCAATGCTGACTGGGTATTCCCAAAAAATCCTTCTTTTACCCTTCACAGGATAAAACTATTGCAGAAAAGAGTTAGAAGAGAAGGGACATGAAAACTACAGCATGATATCCTGAAGATTTTAAAAACAAGAGAAAGGGCACAAGGCTTAACAAGAACCTTTATTGGATTCATCCTGCTTACCAGCTTTCTTAGCATATCCCTCAATCCCTGCTCTCTCTGGAATGGGTCTAATTAGCTCTTGAATCCATTGATCCTCTCTGTTTCAATAATCTTTCCCAGCAATGTCTTTCACACGTCCTCTCGGTAAAAAGGTTACACAACTTATTTTCCAATTGCTAATTTTCTTTTATTTTGAGTTTCTATTCTTCAGAAAACCTGTGGCCAGGATGACAAGTCACCTGCGTTAACTGTGCCAATTCCCCTCATAATCTTCAAATTAAAACTGATGTCTTGTACCGACAGAAGCTAGTCTGGACTTCTCCTCATAATTTAAGGCTATCATCACCAACGTTCGCTTCTAGATCTCGCTCAATAATATTCTATGACTGGGCAATCAGAGATGTAATGCATGCAGTTAGCCCAGCTGGCTGAACAGGAGCTTTGTGATATACAGTAACACCAACAGGCCTGGGTTCAGTTCCCATATGAGCTGGGGTTGCCATGAAGCTTCTGTCTTCTCAACCCAGCCCTTGTCTAAATTACGGTTACCCTCAGGATTATACTGGTGACCAGACATCTCTCTCTAATGACCCATGGGCTTCTGGTACAGTGGTGATTTTTCACTCATAACCAAACACATTCTCTATTTTAACAAGGTGTGGAGCTGGATGAACACAGCAGGTCAAACAGCATTAGAGGAGCAGGAAAGCTGATGTTTCGAGTCTAGACCCTTCTTCAGAATTCTCTATTGTGCAGCTTGGAAAATTTAAGGTTTATGCAAAGACAGTTCTGTATGTTACCACTTAAAAGGAAGAACTTGCTGATTTCACATCATCAAAATGGTGTATAGCCCATGAAATACTAATTTTCCTATTTACTTGTGGCATGTAGGAGTCATTGGCTTGGCCAGCATTCACTGCCCCTCCCAAGTTGCCTCTTGAGAAGGAGGTAGTGAGCTGCCCCTTGAACCACTGAATGTAAAGAAAAATAATTATAAGCCACAAAGCACTATTGAAGATGTTGTTACCTAACATCAGCCTAATCACACACCCTGTCACTTGTTCCAGACCATTTCTCCATTATTTATCTACATTTGTATTCAGACAATAAAATCAACTGTGAACATGAGAAATAGTTAACAATTACCTTGTGCCTCAAGAGTTAATTTCACCTGAACAGAACTGCAATAAGTAATGATCCAATAATCAGTTGGCCATCAGGGATTAATTAAGTCCATGGGTTAGTTCATTTAAAACAGTAAAAGACTTTATAAGTTATAAAGCAGCCACCAGAGCAACTGATTGACTCCCGTGTGTGAAGTTTGCAACTCCACTGCAGACAAGCAGGCAGTCAGAGTCACAACATTGTAAGCCGCACATGGCATTCCTGAAGGTGAATCCTTCTAAAGACAAGGCCCACATAAAACACGCAACAATGAAAACCTTCCCATTCCTTTTTTGATTGATTCTTGCAAAGTTTTCTTACATTCAATCACAGGATGAGGACATCACTGGCTAGGCCAAAAATAATCCCCCAACAATAATCCCTAATAATAACCCTTGAACCTCAGTTCAAAGGTCTTCGAAACTGCCACCACGTTTTTTGGCACATTGAGATCAATGCCACAGTTGGCCCACTAACAGTAGTAAATTATGTCAAGATTTTCCAGATTTTTGATTTATGACATGAAGGTTGGTGGAATTGTTGGTAGTGTGGAGGGCTGTTGTAGGTTGCAATGGGACCTTGACAGGATGCAGAGCTGGGCAAAGAAGTGGCAGATGGAATTCAACCCAGAAAAGTGTGAAGTAATTAATTTTGGAAGTTCGAATTTGAACACAGAATACAGGGTTAATGGCAGGATTCTTGGCAGTGTGGAGGAACAGAAGGTTCTAGGGGTCCACATCCATTGGTCCCTCAAAGTTGCTACCCAAGGTGATAGGATTGTTAAGAAGTCGTATAGTGTGTTGGCTTTGATTGGCAGGGGAATTGAGTTTGAGAGCTGCAAGGTTAAGCTGCAGCTCTATACAAGTCTGGTTAGACCACACATGGAATATTGTGTTCAGTTCTGGTTGCCTCATTATGGGAAGGATATGGAAGCTTTAGAGGATGCAGAGGAGATTTACCAGGATGCTGCCTGGACTGGAGGGCAGATCTTATGAGGAAAGGTTGAGGGTCCTACGGCTTTTCTCATTGGAGCGAAGAAGGATGAAAGGTGACTTGGTAGAGATGTGTAAGATGGTGAGAAGTATCAATAGAGTGGATAGCCAGGTTCTTTACGCAGAGAGTGGTGGATGTGTGAAACTCACTGCCAGTCGTGGTAGTGGAGTCAGATACATTAGGGATATTTAAGCGACTCTTGTATAGGCACATGGATGACAGTAAAATGTTAGGTATGCAAGTTAGTTTGATCTGAGAATAGGATAATAGGCTGGCACAACACTGTGGGCCGAAGGGCCTGTGCTGTGCTGTTCTATGTTCTAATGTTCTATATCCTATTTTTGAAATGTCATGCATCTAAAAAAATTGATACAAGTTAAATGCCTCTGGACAACCTGCATGTTATTTTTAAATTAAACATTAAATTTAATCTGGTAAATATGTCAAAGAAAACTGAAAATACATGTTAGTCTGCTGCAGTTGTTAGTGAAGGTGGTTGGAAAAATTATTAAGTTTGGGAATACCCTACTTTCTTGCTGTCCCATTCAGTTCTCCAAATGGGCGAAGATCAGGTTAGCAGACTCCAGATTTCATGATAAAGCCAATTCTTAATTAAAAGTTGCTTGAATCATGTCATTAGATATTTAAAGTTTTATAAAACACTTCCAGCTTCACTTTGCTCTTTTGTTTACATTGTTTAATAATAAGAATACACATAAAAAAAACAGTGTTATCAAAAGCAGGTTGTTTTGTTTCAGAATTTGTAAGAGGGACGATGCCCATGTGAACTAAGGTTATCTACCTTTGGAGTCTCATTTTTCACTTTCCATCATTCCTGCTCCTTTTGACACATCTCCGAGACAGTTTGTGTCAGAGCTGTCAACATCAGCAAAATGGGGTGACATGAAAAGAAAGAGGTCACAAGCCCAGTTAAATATGAAGCTATGTTGAGAACCAGTGACATCAATTTAAGTTTGATTTTTCAACAAAAATTTGATGAGTCTTCCTTTCATATGAGAAGGGTTTGACAAATGTGCATGACCTACAATGGTAATAGAGGGATGTCTTAAATTCTAACACTTGTGAGAGAACTCAAACTGGATTTTCTGAAGCCCTCTAAAATTCTCATCCTAAACCTCTAAAAACTTTTACTTCTTTTTCCTCCTTCAAGGCGATGGCCTAGTGGTTTTTCTGCTGACTGTCAATCCAGAAACTCAGATAATGTGGGGACACGTGGCATTTGGTGGAATTTGAATACAGTTAAAAAAGTTTGGAATTATGAGTCCAATGATGATATGAAATCATTTTTTTTTGAGTTTTCAAAAAACCCATCTGGTTCACTAATGCCCTTTAGGGAAGGAACCTGCCATGCTTAATAAAAACTGAAACTGGCGGATGATGTAAATCAGGAACAAACTGAAAGTTGCTGGAAAAGCCCAACAGATCTGGCAACATCTGTGAAGGAAAATTCAGAGTTAACGTTTCAAGTCTGGTGACCCATCCTCAGTTTTTGAAACTGCCATTCTTACATGGTGTGGATTACCATTTTGTGGTAGATTCTCAACTACCCTCTGGGTGACTTGGGAGGGGCAATACATGCTAACCTAACCAGCAATGTTCTCATCCTGAGAATGAACATTAAAAAAATGCTTCTTAAAAGCGATTTCTTTGACCAAACCTTTGGTATCCTGTTCATACATCCCTTAACACCAGCACCATGGGAATTGGCTCAGTTGCAAGAGCCTCTGACAGACAAGGAGCATAAATTCCTAGACTGATATACCAACGTAATACTGACAGACATGTCACACTGCCAAAGGTGCCATCTCATATACTGCGGCTTTGTCTATCTTCTCAGACGGGTGTGTGTCATACGCAATTTCCTGATCTGGTTTTGCTGGAATCTCATTTGGGTAATTATGCTACCACCAATCCCTCTTGTAATATGGGACTTACTCCATATAGTGGCAGACATTTGACTAATAACAAGTAGTTCATTACAAACTAGACTATTTCCCAGGGCAAAAATGGCTAACACGAGGGGTCATAGTTTTAAGCTGGTTGGCGGAAAGTATAGAGGGGATGTCAGAGGCAGGTTCTTTACGCAGAGAGTTGTGAGAGCATGGAATGCGTTGCCAGCAGCAGTTGTGGAAGCAAGGTCATTGGGGACATTTAAGAGACTGCTGGACATGCATATGGTCACAGAAATTTGAGGGTGCATACATGAGGATCAATGGTCGGCAAAACATCGTGGGCTGAAGGGCCTGTTCTGTGCTGTACTGTTCTATGTTCTATGTTCTATACTAGTAAGATAACAGGTCATTCCTCCAGATGCTGCAAGTTTCCCCTTTTCAGATAGTGATACACCTTGGCCTCTGGATTACTAGTCTAGTAACATTACCATTAAGCCATTGTCTCTGCTTCAATAAAACATGTTTGGAAAAGAAACAGCAAAAGGCATTTGGCAATTAATTTTGAACTTACTGCCTACAACGTGACCCAGAAATGAAAGCAGCCTACCAAAGAAACACAACTAATTGTAGGACTCCAAGGGTTAAAGAAAGAGTCAAAGCAAATAAACTTGCACACTCCCAAGGCCTTGCAAGTTTGAAAACACTGCAAGTTGTAACATGCCTTTCATTAATGATTGCATTCTGGGGACACAAGGGCACCTTTCTTCCAAGTTCACAGGTAATTAACTAAACAATAATGGACACACATGCCTACCATCTTGCCTAGCTAAGAATAGGCTACAACTGATGGACTTCACCTTTGATTTTTGTCATCAATCATCCTGTCCTAGTTCAAAGTACACAATCATAAGCACACAGATCATTGCTGTGATACAGTTAGATTGTTTTCCATTCCAAAATGTTTGTAAGATTCCTTCCCCTACCTTCACTGAATGGAGTTTGAATGTCATGGGGAGAATCTTCTCATTGTAACAAGCTGTTCTGTAGGTGGAATGGGAGTAAAGGTGAGTGTGTCCAGGATTGGTGGCCTGGTTTCGGTCCTGCCACCAAGCAATCTTGTAGACCTGTGGCAATGCTGGCAATGACAGCTAACCTCATCAGCCCAGTGTTTTACCTTGATTCTGTGATGTCAGTACCATGGCAACACCAAGCCTGCATTAATCAAGCCAAATGTGCTCATAGGCTGCTGTCTAGCCAATCAAATGTAATTTTGCAAGGAGACAGCATCTAAAATCCTAGGTGTGCTACTGGAGCTATCTTTATAGCACTGAACTAAAATTAACCTGTAGCCCAATATCATGTACTACAGTGACATTTCCTCTTTCAGTCAGGAACAGAGTGATGCTCCAAGCTTCATCAACATTGCTGAATATACACTGAATGGGATTGTTTCATAAAATAATAGAACTGGCACTTAACCCTTTCCTTCCCCTTTCTGGGGGGCTTTTACTTTTGTTGTTTAATTTGTGATATGTCAGGTCACGCAGTGTCACAGACTGCGGTTGAATACAGTTCTGTTGCCTCTGATGGGCCATAGTGCTGTATGAATGCTCATTCTTGAATTGCTAGACTTTTGAAAAGCTTCCTGTTTAGCACAGTGATGATTCCACTTGACATGATGGAGGGATCCTCAATCTCCACAGGATTGTCCAGTGGTCACTCTGGTCATGGTCAGTTATATCTACTACTGGTAGATTGGACAGGACAGTGTCAAATGCATTATTTCCTCTTGTTGGTTCCCCAAACACCTGAAGAAGGTCTAGTGTAACAACTATGTCCTTTTGGATTTTTGGCAGGGCAGCTGGGGCAGTGTGGGGTGTGGCAGGGTGTGGGGGTGCATGATAGGTTGCATTCAATGGGAGATTATCTTGGCCACATCTGACTTGAGACCATGATGCATAATGGGCTCCAGGGTCAATGTTGTGTACTCCCAGGGCAACAATAGACTTGTCCATCACTTATACTAAGTGTCACAATGACATAAATTGTAAATTTAGACCGTACACCACTGTGCCACCACCTTGGGTGGATCTGTCAAAATCATACCCAACAGATAATGCCAGGCCATTGCTTGACTAGTTTATGGGACAGCTCTCCTGATTTTGGCACAAGCTCCCAGATGCTTTTAAGGAAGATTTTACAGGGTTGATAAAGCTATGTGCGCTATTGTCTTGGGCAATATCAGTGATCCATCCAGTTTAATTTCTTTTTACCAGTCTTTCTAGTGTTTAGATCCAACTGAGTGGCTGAGATGGCAGAGGGTCTGGAGTTACATGAAGACTAGACCAAATGAGGATGGCAGATTTCCTTTCAGAGGTTTTTAGAACAGCTGAATCTTGATTTCAAGATCGCCATTATCTTAGGTTATTATTTCCAGATTTATTTATTTAATTCAATTTCATCGTTTGTTGCAGTGGAAATCGAACCCATATTCCCCAAAGCATTAGCCTGGGCTTCCGGTTTATTAATTCAGTGACAGTGCCACTACCTTACTGCGTCTGTGCTCAAAGTTTTAATTCATAACTCCAAAGGTAAAATTACAATAGTCTTATCAGATTATAGGGCTACTCTCTCATTAGAGAAAGATGACCAGTGGCCATTTCACCTGAGGGTCACTATGCCTCAGGTGAGGTGAAAGGTTGAGATGGATGGTCCTTCATGGTAACCTTAGCCATGTGGGCATTGAATTCATGCTGTTGGCATCACTCTACATTACAAACCAGTTGTCAAGCCAACTGAACTAAGCAACCCCACCTTAACCACTGGGGATATGGGACTATCAGTAGAGTATTAAGATGAGTTTTCCTGCCCTCCACAGCATCACAAACCTTTCCTGTATGTTTTGTTTATTTTGCCCTTGCTTAAAATCTGTTACATCTCTTGAACCTTTCCCAGTTCTGATGGAATGTCATTTACTTAAACAATAATTCACTTTTTTACTCTCTCTCTCCTCCCTACTGATATGCCAGACCTGCTGAGCGTTTCCAGCGTTATGTCTTTATTTTCAGATTTCCAGCATCTATAGCCTTTAGTTTCTGTAAGAGAATGAGGATTGGGGAGAAATCAGATGCATCTGGACTCACTTTTCTTCGGTGCATTTATCTAGCCTTCAGTCAGCAACCATGTGGAATCCTCCTGGCCTGCATGTTTCTTCCAATCCTCTGGCACTGTGTTTACATTGCCAGCATTTTACATTTCCCCTTTACCCCAAGGCAAAAGAAAACCTTGCTGCATTATTCCATTTCTGCCAGCTGACAAGCATGGAAACCTATATCCACTTAATGCTGAAATAACCTTTACTCATACAACTCATTCTCAGTATCAATGGAAAACCGTTTGCAAATGATAATACCAAGCGATTGAAACAAGATAGGTCACAGCCTCAATGAAACATATTGTTTGCTTTCAAAGCATAAAGCATGTACAGACAAGATACTGAAATCTTTTATAAGCAATGTAAGTGAGACTCATTCCAAACAAGTGCCACTTAACACATCAACTGTATATGTTGTAAGTCTACGAATATGAAAAGATCCTATAATAATCGGAATGTTTAAACCTTTCGTTGAACAGCATTGATTTTAATGAGACCCAAGTGCTTTGTTTGTCGAGTATCTTCTAATAGACATTATCCAACATTCTCTCAACTCAAGGTCCTAGTCCTCTCCCCCTTATCTCCAGAAACCTCTCAGCACACAATGGTCGGGTCTATAATTAATTGTTGGACACCTTAAAAGGCAATTAGCTTTAAATATAATACTTTAAATATAATAAAACAGAGGTAAATGAACATAGGTTGAAAAAGGTAGGTACAGTAGTACAGCCTGAGGGTCCAAAGGATGGGAATTCTGCTGAAAACACGTTAATGGGACAAAGAAGTGGCCATTATCTGTATTTAACTTCGGCAAATATAAAGCGGTCCAGGCTACATTAGAAGCAGTTCAGACGAGGTTTGCTAGGATAATACCTGGAATCAGCAAATTTCTGATGAAGGGTCCAGGCCCAAACATCAGTCTTCCTGCTCCTCTGATGCTGCCTAGTCTGCTGTGTTCCTCCAGCTCCACACTGTGTTATCTGACTCCAGCATCGGCAGCAACTACTATCCCTGGAATCAGCGGGTTGTCTTATGAGGAAAGGTTCAAAATGCTCTGCCTTTAGAAGACTGAGAGATGGCTTTTTCGAAACATACCAGATTCTGAGGGGCCTTGGGGAAAGGATGTTTCCACTTGTGGGAGAATTATAAATTATTGTTTAAAAATCAGGAGTAGCCTGTTAAGACAGATGAGGCAATTCCTTTTGTCTCTGAAAGGCTCATGAGTCTTTGGAACTTTCTACTTCAACCACCTTTTCACGGAGAGACCTTCAATCATTTGAGAGAAGAAGTTCTTTCTTATCTCTGTTGTAACTGAGCAACACCTTATTGATTATATCCTCTGGTCCTGATCTCACCCAAATGGGGTAACAATTTCTCTGCATCTACTCTGTCTCGCCCTCGAAGAATCAGACGTGTTTCGATAAGGTCACCTGACCAGCACCTAGTACAGTGTTAGCAAAATTTCCCAATTATTATTTGAAACAAATGGATTTAAATTGTTAATGTACATTTTCCTGTGTCTCCTAACACTGTCTTACTGTTTAAATTAATTGAACAATCTACACACACATATCTCAGACCCTACGATGCAGGCTTGGTGTTGCCATGGTACTGACATCACAGAATCAAGGTAAAATACTGGGCTGATGAGGTTAGCTGTCATTGCCAGCATTGCCACAGGTCTACAAGATTGTTTGGTGGTAGGACTGAAACCAGGCCACCAATCTTAAACTTCCCCTCTTCCCTAGTCAGTTCAGAGGTTTTGCTGGCTGTCAAAACTTGCAATTTCTTCCGGTCATCTGTCTCAATCTCAAACTGTACCTGAAGTAAAAATGCAGTTTTTCTCAATATACTGTTGTACTAGCACCTTGTGACCAATAAGTGCTCCAATTTCACCAAAGAACTCAGCTCCAAAACCAACATCTCAATCAGCTCCTACCCACCCCCACACCTCTGCCCTCCAAACTCTCTCTTCCACTCACCTCTTGCGCAATCCAATCTCCTCAAACAGCCCCTAAACACACCTTCAGCTGTTTACTGCCCATGCTAGTGAATGCCTTTCCCAAACTTTACAGTCATTCATCTCCCCATCTTTCTTTAAGACCTTCCTCAAAATCCAACCATCTGTACCAACCTGTGGATCACCCACACGCTCTGTAATGACTCCTTTGTGTTGGGCATCTATGCTTTATTTACCCTTTTACTGAGAAGTGCTTTGAGAGTTTACTCAAAAGATGCTATTTATTTTCTTTTATGCATTGCAGACATGTGGGTTTCCCTGGAATTTATTGCACAACTCACATTACTAATATATAAATGAGAGACTTGCTCGTCAGCCAAGCAAGTTAAGGAGGCAACTAGCTAGGTGTAGTGCTGCAGTCACATTACAGGCCACACCATGTAAGGTTGGGAGATTTCCTTCCCTGAAGGACATACAGGGGCAAGAAATTGCTACTATTGTTATTCAGGAGTGTGTGTCAGGCTGCAAACGGATCATGAAGGATCTGGGTTTGACAGGCAGCTACTGATGATAACTCTCATCAAAAAGCAGCTCGTACAAACTCTCTAACTGCTGCCCTAGTTCAGCATTATTTGACCTAGTTTTGGCAGGAGCAAATATGAAAATCCTTCCATCCTGCACTACAAATTAATGACTAACTCCTTTTACCAAAATGTGCTTTCCACTTAAATAAGCACACACTGCAGAAGACTCTGAACAAGTACACACAAGCCTTTGTACACCAGGGTTGAGCAAGATAAAAGTTGGAGGTTTTTTCTGGGTTTCAATACTATATTGGTTGTGGGCCATCAATGTTACAGTTAAATTATTGACTGTTGAGGCTTGACAATACTTTCAGAAATGACCAGTAATCTTCCACACTTCTGACTTCAAAGTTGTCTTTGCCTCCTGGCCTATCAACGTCAAAGAGAAAAATCCAACTCAAATATTCTTGGGTCATGCTGCTCTTAGTTCTTTTCAATGGTTTGATTTTGTTTTCTACCTCGCCCTTTGGCATTAACAACAAACATTCTTTGGAAAAAGCATTGAGAAGTCAGCGTATATGTGTGTGTGCATTAGTATATATGCATGTATCTAAATGCATGCATGTGCATGTGTGTATAGAAGTATGTGCACATGTGTGTATGCATACATATATATGTGTGTGCACATTTGTGTATATACACATGTATATGTGCATTTGTATTTACATGCTTATATGTATGTGCATATATGTGCACTTTTATATGCGTGCATGCATGAGCTTGTGCAGATAAGCATGTATTCATATGCATGTGTGCACATGTATGTGTGTACAAAGCAGTTCACTCCTGGAGTCCAGGTTTCTGTTGCAACATGCTCTTTTACCCCTATTTTGAGGTCTGGATCTATTGTTAGTGACGGTTAAGTTTCCAGCTTTCTTTCCCTCACACGGTGGCCAGCGATCTCTCCTGTTCTTGCCACCTGCCTTTGGCACATGTTGGAAGGATTTGCAGGTTAATTCTCAACTTGTTTTTGCTCTGTTATGAATACACCTTCAATGCCCTGATGTGACCCCACAGCTTGTGGTTGAGAGACAGGCACTGGCAGACTACCCACTTCACTGTGAAACTTAGTTGCCGGTTGAAATACAATATGGAGAAACTTTCATCATTTCAAACTACACAGGTAATAGCACCCTTTAGAGCCTATTCAAAAAATGAGTCAATTACCATTTTTAAAAGCTGAGTGCAAGGAGAAATGAACAATTTCTATGTACTTTCAGACGAGTGTGCCTCATCAGCCAGACACACAATCACATCTGTTAGAGCTGCAGCCAGACAGCAAAATTTAGCATCATCTCTTATCCCCTATGCACATATTTTGCTTTCTATTAGCGCTCAATCAGCTGCTGTGTACTTTGCATGACCTTTTATTACAACAATCTGCCTGAGTAATGTACTTGTGCAGGTATCTTGCCTTGCTGCACATAGCTTTGCACATGAACTTAACATCCTTGAAAGCAAGGCATTAAGCAACCCAGTTCTTATCTGTAGAGTTGACAACTTGACAACCACCAACCACGAGGATTCCAAATTCTCTTTAGAATGAAATGGAACCAAGGCCGTAGCAGTCATTCAATGCTGCAGATTGCAACCAAGCAGTTTCTCGGTCCTATCTCAGACTGGTGCACAAAGACAGCCATCTGCTCAATTCATAAGATGAAACCAGTAGACACATTCAACAAAAGCAACAAACTCTGGACAAAATCCACTAACAGCAAAGAACATCAATATCTTACTTCCACAGCCATTTAGGGTTTTGCATTTTCTTTCTGGAAAGCAGTCATAATGAGACACCGGAATATCACATTGCAATATCACAAGACTTGGACACAAGGAACAAAACAAGGGAAGTGCAAGGAACCTCATTCTAGATTGGTCCTACCTGGGATAATCGAGACTGTATCTTTTTCCCAAGACACAACGCTAACATACTCCTGCACCGAAGGAGGAATGAGGCACTTGAAGACAGCCACGCTTCCACGCATTGACCTTTGATCCTCCACCCGTACGGTGTAGGGTTCCCTGAAAACTAAGAAAATGCAAAGCATGTAAATATGATGAACCAAACTGCTTGACTGTGAAAGCAACGTGTTCGCAATCTGAGACCTGATTGGAACTATTTAACTCTCGTCCTCAAGCTGAAGATGATTCCCAAGCCTGTGGGACCCCAAAACATAGGAAAATGAGATTTAAAAACAAGGAGCTTGCATTCATTTAGAACCTACACAACCTCAGGACATGTTGATGCAATTCTTAGTCACTGAATTACTTCCAAAATGTAATAATCACTAATGGGACGTAGGAAATGCAGCAGCCATCTTGCACACAGCAAGCTCCCACAAGCAGCTATGTGATAATGACCACCTAATCTGTATGGAATGACCTTAATTGTGGAATAAATGGTGGCTAGGTCCTCTCACCTGTTCACGTTCAAAATAGAATATTTTATAGGTCTTTTCCCCGCGGTAGGGGATTCTAAAACAAGACGGTACAGATTTAAGATGAGAGGGGTAAGATTTAAAAGGGACCTGAGGGGCAACATTTTCATATACTGGGTAGTGCATTTCTAGAACGAGCTGCCAGAGGAAGTGGTAGAGGTGGGTACAATTACAACATTTAAAAGATATTTGGGCAGGTGCATGAATAGGAAGGATTTAAAGGGATACGGGCCAAACACAGACAAATGGAACTAGTTCAGTTTAGGAAACCTGGTGGGAAAGGACAAGTTAGGTCAAAGGGCATTCATTCCTGCTCTATGACTCTATGACATCCACCCAAGACAGCAAAACAGTGTCTCAATTTACCATGTCACTTGACAGGCAACATCACAACACCAGTGCTACACCATAGAATCAGACCACGTCTTCAAATTACTAAAGTAGGACTTAAACCTGGTACTAATGCTGGCTTAAAGACAAACATGATCGCTATGGCTGTAACAAGGTATAGGCTACATGGCCCTGCAAACTTACTCTGCCATTCAACAATATTATGGCTGACATTCTAAATCAATCTCACATCCCCAGTCTAGTCCCTTTGAGCCTATTATTTCACTGAACCTCAGTCTTGAATATATTGATTAACTGAACACCCACAGCTCTCCTGAAAATAGGCTTCCAAAGATTCACAAATTTCTAAGTGTTGAAATTCCTCCTCCTCTCAAGTCTTCATTTTATCCTTCCTTTCGTGCTTAGTAAGAGGGGTCTGGGAAAACATGGATCAAAAACTCTTCCAGTTAATCTTGTACATGGTTAGACAGATTATTTCCAGAGTCTGTCTAAATATCAAAAGCTATATCATCATGTTGTGTTCAAATCACTTCAAGACCCTTAACAATGGTGTAGTCACGCAATGTCCCATTTCCTATGGGATAAAGCTCAGACCTAGATAGTGTTTATTACTGTGACAGCACTTTATTAATTCAATATTACTGCAAAGAGCTTTCATTGGTTCACTACTGTGTTTACAGTACTCTGTGGCTGTGGTCACTGTGTTTGATGTTGTCACAAAAGGTGAAACTGGGACGCTTTAAGGGAAATCCTCCCAAATGGTTTTTGCTGAATATACAACAGAGCTAATGATTCCATTTTAATCAAAGGATTCACTGGCAAGCACAGGTCTCTCAGAAAGGACACATACATTTTGCCTTAGGAGAACTGTGCCTTTCAACTCCCTCAAAACAGCAACCCTTGGTCCACAATTGTTATATATTTTCTCCAATAGCAAAAGAGACATAAAGTGTATTTATTTATGCTATTCAGCCCCTCTAACCCGATCTGCCATTCAATTAAATTGTGCTGATTTGTACCGTAGCTCCAATTAAACACCTTGGTGTTTTTGTCCCACTTCCCTTACAGTGTACTGGTAGGTCGAATACTGAGCCAGGGGATCTTTATCCAAGTTCCCACCTGGCCCAGAGGTTTGTAACAACGTCCCTGAACGGGTTGATTTGAAATTACCTGTATCCAGCCTACAAACCTGTATCATTCTCAGATTTGAAACTGTCATTTGACTCCAGGCTCAACAGCATCTACAGGAAGGGAGGTGTAGAGTTCCACTCACTTTGTGTGATGTTTTTCCACGACTTCACCCTAAATAGCCAAGTTCCATTTCTAAGTTACATCCCTTGCTCTGTTTGATGAATGATCTGTTTTCTACAGGGCAGTGTTATTCTGAAGCTTGCATCAACATTTCCAGAGTGATCACCAACTCATCTTACCAGCATATTATACTAAACAGGAGTAATGTTCTCCCTCAGGAGTAATGTTCGACAACAATGGACAATCTAATTCAATAAAACACAGCAACACACACTCACAAATAGCCAATGGCACCAGGGATTCAGATCAGTGATCACCTGAATTGATCGCCTCAGCTTGGGAGATCAGAAATCCCATCAACTGTTGTTAGGGTCACTGACTGGGAGAACTTTCCCAACAACACAGCTTCAGACTCAATGCCAAAAAGTCCAAAATGGGTCAATGATCCAAACATTTACACAAAGAATACATGATGATTACATTGTTGAAGAAGTTACAACAGAGTATTTAGAAAAGTTCAAGATAATTAGTCAGAATGTATTCGGTTATTTGGGAGAGAAATTGCCTTTGACCAATCTATTGGACGACTTTAAGTTGTGCATAAAGGGGAAACAGTGTAAATACTGTTCTTAGATTTCCTGGAGGTATTTGATAACCTACTACAACAAAAGTTATTTTGATAATAAAAGCTTGTGATGTAGGGAATAGTATACTGGCATGGCTAGAAGATTGGTTGGGTAATGGGAGGCAGAGAGAATGGAGTCACTTTCATGTTGGCAAGACGTAATAAGTGGTGTGTCAAGGAGATTACTGCTGGGACCTCAGCATTTATATAAACCATTAGGTTAAAGTGACTAAAGGCATAATTGTCAAATTTGCTGATGACACAGCATATACTGGAAAGAAAGTTGTGTAAAGGATATAAGGATGCAACAAAGGTATACTGGTAATTTAAGTGAGTGGGCAACGATCTCGGAAATGTGGGAATGTGTGATGTGGGAAATTGTCCAATTTGACAGGGAAAATAAAACAAAAGAGGAATCTGGATGTCATAGTGCATGACTCATGAAAGGTTATCCCACAAGTACGGCAAGTAATAAGGAAAGCTAACAGAATTATATCATTTCTCACAACAGGTATGAATACAAAAGTGAGGAGTTTATGTTTCAGTTATACAGGGAACTGGTGAGACTGTACTAGAGTACAGTGGACAGTAATGGCATTGTTGCTCAGTGGTTAGCACTGCTGCTTCACAGTGCCAGGCACCCAGCTTCGAGTTCAGGCTTGGGCAACTGTCTGTATGGAATTTGCACATTCTCCTCATGTCTCCATGGGTTTCCTCTGGGTGCTTCATTTTCCTCCCATAGTCCAAACATGTGCAGGTTAGGTGGGTTGGCCATGTTAAATTTCCCACAGTGTCCAGGGATGTGTGGGCCAGGTGAATTAGCCATGAAAAAATGCAGGGTTACAGAGATACGGTTGGGGGCCTGGTTGGGATGCTCTTCGGAAGGGCAGTGCTGACTCAATGGACCGTATGGCCTGCTTCCACATTCTAGGAATTCTATGATATTCATCTTAATTCAGGAAGAATGTAAATGCATTAGCAGCAGTTAAGTGAAGGTTTAATAGATGAGTACCGGAATGAGTGGACAATCTTATGAAGAAAGGATGGACGTGGCTAAAAACCAACAGGACATGACGAGATGTCACTGTCCCCATGTATATAAAAGGAGTACACATTCGAAATCATTAGGTAAATTTAAGGCTGAGATAGACAGATTTTAAATCAGGCAAGGAAATCAATGGTTAATGGGGAAGGCAGGAAAAAGGAGGTGAGAATTATTAGATCAACCATGCTCTCACTGAATTTCACAGCAGAGTTGATGGGCTGAATGGCCTGCATCTGCTCCGATGTCTTACGGTATTATGCTCTATCATCAATAACAGCAGGGCAAAGGTGTGTTAAATGGAAAGCACTGCAATCAAGTTGGCTCGAATGATATGACATCTGTGTTCATACTAAAACAGACATTGCACATACAATTTTTCCATCATTAGAATAATGACTTGTTAGAAATGAGGCAGCACGAGTGAGGGAAGCTGGTGTCCCAGAGGCCTGTCTTTTATTGTGGGTTAACTATGGTTGGGCTAGTTGTGAATATATCCAGCTGGACCAGACCAGTCCCTCCTAAAAAAGACTCCTCACCATTGATTGTCGGCGGATTGACAGGTCAGTGGATATTCAGAAGCTGACAATGTCAGGGTAGAGGGGAGAAAAGGTCTTGCGATGGGCTAAGGTCATCCAACAGATCATCATGGGAAGATTCATCAATCTTGGGAGTAGGATTTTATCATAGCATCCCAACAGAAATCATTTTGGAACAGTGATAATGGGAACTGCAGATGCTGGAGAATCCAAGATAATAAAATGTGAGGCTGGATGAACACAGCAGGCCAAGCAGCATCTCAGGAGCACAAAAGCTGACGTTTCAGGCCTAGACACTTCATCAGAGAGGGGGATGGGGTGAGGGTTCTGGAATAAATAGGGAGAGACGGGGAGGCGGACCGAAGATGGAGAGAAAAGAAAATAGGTGGAGAGGACAGTATAGGTGCGGAGGTAGGGAGGGGATAGGTCAGTCCAGGGAAGACGGACAGGTCAAGGAGGTGGGATGAGGTTAGTAGGTAGGAGATGGAGGTGCGGCTTGGGGTGGGAGGAAGGGATGGGTGAGAGGAAGAACAGGTTGGGGAGGCAGAGACAGGTTGGACTGGTTTTGGGATGCAGTGGGTGGAGGGGAAGAGCTGGGCTGGTTGTGTGGTGCAGTGGGGGGAGGGGACGAACTGGGCTGGTTTTGGGATGCGGTGGGGGAAGGGGAGATTTTGAAGCTGGTGAAGTCCACATTGATAGCATTGGGCTGCAGGGTTCCCAAGCGGAATATGAGTTGCTGTTCCTGCAACCTTCGGGTGGCATCATTGTGGCACTGCAGGAGGCCCATGATGGACATGTCATCTAAAGAATGGGAGGGGGAGTGCAAATAGTTTGCGACTGGGAGGTGCAGTCCCTCTTTCGCACCTACAGAGGCCCCAAACCCAACCTCTTCCTCCCTTACATTGATGACTGTATCGGCGCCGCCTCTTGCTCCCCAGAGGAGCTCAAACAGTTCATCCACTTCACCAACACCTTCCACCCCAACCTTCAGTTCACCTGAGCCATCTCCAGCACATCCCTCACCTTCCTGGATCTCTCTGTCTCCATCTCAGGCAACCAACTTGTAACTGATGTCCATTTCAAGCCCACCGACTCCCACAGCTACCTAGAATACGCCTCCTCCCACCCACCCTCCTGCAAAAATTCCATCCCCTATTCCCAATTCCACTGCCTCCGCTGCATCTGCTCCCACGATGAAGCATTCCACTCCCGCACATCCCAGATGTCCAAGTTCTTCAAGGACCGCAACTTTCCCCCCACAGTGGTCGAGAACGCCCTTGACCGCGTCTCCCGCATTTCCCGCAACATATCCCTCACACCCCGCCCCCTCCACAACCGCCCAAAGAGGATCCCCCTCGTTCTCACACACCACCCCACCAACCTCCGGATACAACGCATCATCCTCCGACACTTCCGCCATCTACAATCCGACCCCACCACCCAAGACATTTTTCAATCCCCACCCCTGTCTGCTTTCCGGAGAGACCACTCTCTCCGTGACTCCCTTGTTCGCTCCACACTGCCCTCCAACCCCACCACACCCGGCACCTTCCCCTGCAACCGCAGGAAATGCTACACTTGCCCCCACACCTCCTCCCTCACCCCCATCCCAAGCCCCAAGATGACTTTCCACATTAAGCAGAGGTTCACCTGCACATCTGCCAATGTGGTATACTACATCCACTGTACCCGGTGTGGCTTCCTCTACATTGGGGAAACCAAGCAGCGGCTTGGGGACCGCTTTGCAGAACACGTCCGCTCGGTTCGCAATAAACAACTGCACCTCCCAGTCGCAAACCATTTCCACTCCCCTCCCATTCTTTAGATGACATGTCCATCATGGGCCTCCTGCAGTGCCACAATGATGCCACCCGAAGGTTGCAGGAACAGCAACTCATATTCCGCTTGGGAACCCTGCAGCCCAATGCTATCAATGTGGACTTCACCAGCTTCAAAATCTCCCCTTCCCCCACCGCATCCCAAAACCAGCCCAGTTCGTCCCCTCCCCCCACTGCACCACACAACCAGCCCAGCTCTTCCCCTCCACCCACTGCATCCCAAAACCAGTCCAACCTGTCTCTGCCTCCCTAACCTGTTCTTCCTCTCACCCATCCCTTCCTCCCACCCCAAGCCGCACCTCTATCTCCTACCAACTAACGTCATCCCACCTCCTTGACCTGTCTGTCTTCCCTGGACTGACCTATCCCCTCCCTACCTCCCCACCTATACTCTCCTCTCCACCTATCTTCTTTTCTCTCCATCTTCGGTCCGCCTCCCCCTCTCTCCCTATTTATTCCAGAACCCTCACCCCACCCCCCTCTCTGATGAAGGGTCTAGGCCCGAAACGTCAGCTCTTGTGCTCCTGAGATGCTGCTGGGCCTGCTGTGTTCATCCAGCCTCACATTTTATCATTTTGGAACAGGTCTTTTAAGAGTTGTAGTGTGACAAAACTGTGATGAAGAAGCATCTGGTTGTGCACTTTGTTGGTTTGATCAGGGAGATGGAGCATTTCATATCAGCTTTTTCAATCAGTAACAATTTCCTCAACATCACCTCAATGAGGACACATCAGATTGATCAGATTTCCTGTAATTGGTTTTTAAAATTACATCCGGTGATAAACTACTATTTCCCTTTCACAAAACTACCAGCAGGACAGTGCTGCTGACTAAGATGTGCACCTGAAACATCAATCTTTCCTTCACCCCATTCCCTCTTCATCATTCTCATCTCTTCCTCAGTGGATCACTTAAAGGAAAGGCCCATTGTTCAGAAACTAGCAGCATCATCATGAAGCCACTGAAGTGGGTTAAGAACTCCAATGCAGATAAAGCAAGTTCAGATAGAGTGATAGAGATGTACAGCACGGAAACAGACCCTTCGGTCCAACTCGTCCTTGCCAACCAGATAACCTAAATTAATCTAGTCCCATTTGCTAGCATTTGGCCCACATCTCTCTCAACGCTTCCTATTCATACGCCCATCCAGATGGCTTTTAAGTGTGTAAATGTACCAGCTTCCTCCGACAGCTCATTCCATGCACGTACCACCCTCTGCGTGAAAAAGTTGCCCCTTATGTCCCTTTTAAATCTCTCCCCTCTCAGATTAAACCTATGCCCTCTAGTTTTGGAAACCCCCACCTTGGGGAAAAGAAATTGTCTATTTACCCTATCCAAGCCCCTCATGATTTTATAAACCCCATAAGGTCACCGTCCAGCCTCCAACGCTCCAGGGAAAATAATGCCAGCCTATTCAGCCTCTCCCTATAGTTCAAACCCTCCAACCCTGGCAGCACATCTTTGTGAATCTTTTCTGAACCCTTTCAAGTTTCACAATATCCTTCCTATAGCAGGGAGATGACAAATGCATGCAGTGTTCCAAAAGTGCCCTCACCAACATCCTGTACGGCCACAGCATGACCTTCCATTCATCAATCTGACACATTAATAGAATCCCTACAATGTGGAGTCAGGCAATACTGGACCTCCAAAGCGCACCCCACCTATATCCACACCTCACATAACCCTCATCCCCGGTAACCCTGTATTTCCCATGGCCAATCCACCTACGGTACACATCTTTGGACTGTGGGAAACCAGAGCATCTGGAGGAGACCCACATAGATGCAGGGAAAATGTGAACTCCGCACAGTCACCTGAGAGTGGATTCAAACCTGGTGCTGTGTGGCAGCAGCGTTAATCACTGAGGCACCGTGCTGCCCACGTCGGCACTCAGGATTTCACAGAAGGAAACAGCACTTTCCGAGAGACCAGATGTGCAACAGAGACCTGTGAACAGATCAACTATTTACCATTCATCACAGTAAATTACATTATGGAGCAAGAGAAATTCTTAATGACACATTAGTTTGCTTCAAACAGGCTGAAGAAGGAGAGATGACACACTTGTCCACTTTAACACATATGCTAGGTCACTAATGCTTCCTCAGAAACAATGTATAAAGGGTTTTTATATAATCATATTAAATATCAATGATGATATCAAAGTCACTAACCTCGTACTACACTGGGACTTAGAAACCTATTGTAGGATTTCAAATAATTCCATCATTATATTAATTATAATAACATTATTACACCATATCATCACAATTGCCTCTCACTCTTCAATGTCCCTTCAGCACTACTTTTAATATTTTATGGAGTGTGAACTATACATTTGAGAGTGAATAATAAAATGGTCATTTAATCAAGAGGTTAACGTGCACAGCCATAAATCCAATTGGCAATCATGGTTCACAAGGCCACGTGACTTCCTCAAATAAATGACAGCTTTAGAACACTACTAGCCAAATATAATTCTTCAATTTTTACTTCACAAATTGTTTTAGTGAAGGTCCATCAAGTGGAGGACCATTACTGCAAGAGAATTGAACACCCCACAGCGCTTAGTGCAACACTGAGCCTGCCCTGATAAGAAGTGGCTGGTCTGAAATATGAACACTCTCCTCAGCCGCTCCCTGACGGGCTGTTGGCTTTCCAAGCCTTTGTTCAGTTATTCTACGTGTACAAACATGTTCATGGCCACCATAAAGGTGCGGGAACAAGTCACTGCAGTCAGCTTTATATTCAGAAGATGAATGAATGCTTTGGCTTGGAGGCATTGGAGACAATGAGGGAAGTGGTTTTCATCCAGCCTGGCAATCCCATGGGCAAAACAATGCGTTAAGATCCTCCCACCATCATGACAAGGGTAGCACATCTTACTGTACAAACTCAAGGTCCAAATCTGCATTCCAACCGAAACCTCCAAAACCTCACAGCGGCACCTGAAAGTCTCACCTGCTTTGACTCGGATATTCGGGCTCCTGATCTTGCCGGCTACATTTTCCGCTGTGCAGAAGTAGTCATTGTCGTGGATGAAGCTATTAAACCCGGACGGCGAGAAGGGGTAGAGCTGCAATGTGCCGTTGAGGTGAACGTGGCGAATGTTGGGCACGTCGTAGATGTCGTCTTTCGTGGCAAGGTACCAGCGGAGGACAGTTCCAGGGGTCCCGGCAGCTGGGCACGGCAGCACCGTGCCCACTGAGCTGGAGAAGATCACCTGCTGCAGTGAGTCATTTACAAAGTACAAGCTTGTCCTGGGATCCTCACTGTGTGCTGTTGGGAGAGGGAATAAAGGAAATGGAACGAGAAATTAATTTGGCACAGTGTAAGATTTCACACCTTAATCTTGCATTATGACTGTGAAGAGGAATGCAGAAGTTACTACAAATGATAGAATGGAAATTGTGCAAAGGAAATGGTCAAGGTCTTTCGTAATTGTAATCTGCTCCCCATCACTGGAACATCCTCCGGCTCTCCCACCCTGCGAGATACCTGCACATCTCCAGTTTCTGCCCCTTGCTGATTTCCTATTCCCTGACCATTGGTACATGAACCTGCATTGTTTCCAGATTCTTTAAAACAAACCAAGACTTCTCAAAGTGTGAGTCGAGATGTCAAGCATTGTCACCAGCAGAAATTCTGGGTTGCAAGCTCTAAAATAACAATGGTTGGCCCTTCAATAAGCCCCCACACTTGCACTCTCCCTTCACCAACAGGTCTACCACGACCAAGGGGGTCACCAACAACTTAAAAGCCTCAAATTGAGATCACACAGGCAAAAGGTTTTGGAAGTATTATTGTAGAATTTCCTCCCAAAAAGTCTCTACTTCTCTGTATCTCTTTCTTTTTGATGCTCCTTAAACCCTACCTCTGTGAACCCAAGTCCTTAAATGACTCAACGCTGAATGTGATCAGACATCTCATGGTGAAGTGCTTGACACTGGTGTTTCCCAAAGACTTTTCTCACAGTGACCCCATTTCAAGGCCTGAAAATTGCCTTGTAACTATTCCCCATCACCCTCCACACACACAGCCCCTCCATACACACACACACACACACACACACACACACACACACACACACACACCCTCCACACGTGCACACGCACACACATACACACACCCTCCACAAACACAGCCCCTCCACACACACACACACCCCCTACACACACACACACACCCTACACACACACACTCTACACACACACCCACACACACACACACTACACACACACACACACCCTCCACACACACACACACCCTCCACACACACACAGACACCCTACACACACACCCTTCACACACACACACACACAAAACAAACACACACACACGCCTTCCAAACACACATACACACACACACACACACCCTCCACACATACACACACACACACACCCTCCACACACACACACACACACCCTCCACACACACACACCCACCCTCCACACACAAACACCCTCGACACACACACACCCTCCACACACACACACCCTCCACACACACACAGACACACACACACACACACACACCCACACACATGCACACACACAAATACATACGCACACTCTCACACATATGCACAAACACTTACTCACAGAAGCACATATACTCACTCATACACATATACACACACACACACACACACACACACACACACACACACACACACACACACACGCGCACACACACACACACACACACACCAGCGAGGGGGACTGGGGTTACTCTGGGACCCTGGTGCGGGTAAGAATGGAATTCAATCTTCAGGGTTTTCTGAACTTCAAATTGGCTTTATTTGGAGCAGAAATCGGGTCTCAAAGATAGGTTGGTTTGGTAAAATCCACTATTTTTTTTTAAAAATCAGGATTTCAAGTGAGAGATAGTAGGAACTGCCAATGCTGGAGGCTGAGATAACAAGGTGTAGAGCTGGATGAACACAGCAGGCCAAGCACCATCAGAGCAGGAAAGCTGGCGTTTCGGGAGTGGACCCTTCTTCCCTTGCAGCTGTAAACACTCAGTCACGGGCTCCACAGCAGTTGTTTCTATTTGAGTCTATGGCCCCACATCAACTCGGAACTGTGAACCACAGGTTGAGGAGCCCTGCATTACTTTGTTAAAGGCACTACATAAATTCAAATGGACTGCCCAATTAACATCTACATCCTACTCTTTCTGGATAGACTTGAAAATTGATCCAGTTTCCTTTTGGATTTAAGGCATTTTGAAGTCCTGATATGGACCTGATCTGGTTTCCAACTTCCTTTTCACCTTGGCAAGCCCAAGATGGCGAACCCACCATTTGACAAATAACTACAATTCCCTTGTAATGTTAACTTCAATGCAATGATATTTGTAATGTTAAATTAAAATGTATTTGTGTGAAAGTATTTTCTATTAAATCTCATCTTTAGCACCATGTTTTCAAAAATGTCACTACATTAAGTAAATGAAACAATTTCAATATAAGTATGTTATAATCACAGGGTAACCAGAGGCCAAACCCTGATAGTTATTTGTGAGCTGTAGACCCAGTTTGATTCAGTTACCTCAATTCAGGTAATAGGGCTGAACCTGGGACAGTTCTGCTTTAGACCACCCAGAAGCATTGAAGCCCAGCAACTTCAAAAAGACAATTCAAACTATAACATTGTATTTCATCCCACTCCATGGGAGCACCAGGCTTGCCAACTATGGTTGGCTCTAGAGCTGGAGGTTTCATCACATGATCTCTAATAATCCATCCACCATTGGTCATTGTCAATCCTCACTGCACATCACATTTCCACACCTTTCAGAAGGCCAATGTTATTAAAATAAAATGCAGATGCCAAAGATTTGAAACAAAAACAGAAATTATAGGAGGATCTCAGCAAGTCTGGCAACATCCAAGAGGAGAACGAATTTTCATTGTAAATCCATTGAGCTTTCATCAGAACTGATACCATATTTTTATCACTAGCAAGAGATGTCTGAAAAGGAATATTGAAAAAATACACAATCGTGTTTTAATACTCTGATGTTATTAGTCCAGGGATTTATCTACAGCAATAACTTGGGTTTTGAGGTTTAATTGCTTCAGACTCCAGGACACTCCTGCAGCAGTTGGTGACTCAAACAGCAAAGATTTTTTTTTCCTTTATTCATTCACATTGCTGTTGGTCTGGAGTCACATGTAGGCCAGACCAGGTAAGGATGAGAGTTTCCTTTCCTAAAGGACATTACTGAACCAAATGGGTTTTTCCAACAATCGGCAATGAATTCATGGTCATCATTAGGCTCTTAATTCCAGATATTTTATTGAAATTTTTTTCCACCATCTGCCATGACGGGATTCAAACCTGGGTCCCCAAAATATCATCTGTGTCTCTGGATTAACAGTCCAGCAATAATACCACTAGGCCATCACCTCCCCTAAAGACTGACTTTGGTAATGGTAGAAATAGATTGGGGAAAGAAAAATGGAATCAACACTTCCCATTCCTCACCTTCCGGAGCAAAAGATTGAAGACTGCACAATGAAAAATGAGCAATAATTCATGGTGAGTTTAATTTGTGAAGGGCTTGCATTTTGCTTTCTGGGGACTTCAATCTTGCTGCTGCTAATTTCAATATGTCACCTGATCAAGTGGATAAGAAGAGCTGCAGCTGGCAATGACACTGATCATTGTGACTGCCCATCAAAGAGAAATGTTTGTTTTCAAAGCCCTCCCTATGATAGGTCTCACTTCTCTGCGGTGTTCCCTCTCACAGATTTGGGGTTTCAGAATTCAGGATTTGTAAATGTTCCTTTCGGTCGAGAGAGGAAGGTTTGTCGGGGGGAATAACCTGCTCAATGCATCATGTCCTAACCCTTCTTCCTCTCCCTTTCACTTTCCCCACATGGAAGAACGAAAGATCAGAGACCAGATTTTCAAATGGTTTTAGGGACGACATGAACCCAGCTGAAGAAAGGTGGACAGTGTTTCAGTGATTAGTTAATGTTTCTGGAGACATGGGTGCAAATCTCACCAGAGCTGTATGAATTTCAATTCAGTTAATAAAGTCTGGAATTGATTGCTGGTCTCAGTAATAGCGACTGTGAAATTATCATCAATTGATCATAAAAGCCCATCCACCTCCCCTCAGTAAAGGGAATCTGATACACCCAAGCTCCATCTTTGGGTGGCATGGTAGTTCAGTGGGTAGCATTGCTGCCTCACAGCACCAGGGACCTGGGTTTGATCCCAGCCTCAGGTAACTGTCTCTGTGGAGTTTTCCCGTTCCACCCACGCCTGCATGGATTTCCTCCAGATGCTTCAATTTCCTACCACAGCCCAAACTTGTGTGCGTTAGGTAGATTGGCCATGCTAAATTTCCCACAGCATCCAAGGATGTGCAGGCTAGGTGGTTAACCATGGGAAATGCAGGGTTACTGGGATGGGGTGAGTATGGGTAGGATGCTCTTTGGAGGGTCAGTGCAGACTCTGTGGGCTAACTGGGCTGCTTCTACACTGTATGATTCTATCTGGCCTACATGTGACCCACAGCAATGTGTGGAGTCTTGCCTGCCCTTCAAAATAGCCAAGCCAGTTAGTTCAAGGGCCATTAAGGATGTACAACCAATGATGATCTTGCCAGTGATACCTGTGTCCCATGAAAGAACAATTTAAAAAATTGAATTTAATCATTTTAACATCACCATATCAGCAGCCTAAATGGTCAGAGGGTGAACTCTGTGACCATTTGGTGGCATCAACTGCCTCCAGGCGTTGGGAGCTGCCCACCTTGGGCAGCAAAGGCCATGATGGATGTTGTTACTGCCTTATCGAGGTGAGCAGCAGCCCTCTGGAAAGACAGCAGTCCCCAGGAAGGTGAAAGAGGGCAACCACGTTAGATGCAAGTACATGATTCAAAGCAGTACTAGTTGGCCTATCAAAGTTCAGCACTGAATACATTCAAAGGATGCAAAGTCTGCATAGTGGAACTGACAGCTAGGTACCAATGTGCAAATTGTTGGCTTTGACAGAATAAGCTTTAAAAATAGCATTCATTACCATGCAGGTACAGAAGTTGCTGGAGAAGCTCAGCAGGTCTGATAGCATCAGTGGAGTGTAATCAGAGTTAATGGTTCAGGTCCGGCGAACCTTCTTCAGAATTTCAGCTACTGTAACATGATCCTAATGGAACTTATAGAGCTACTGATTGCTGATGAGTGGGTCTCCTGTTCCTCCTCCCACTGACCCTTTGATAATTTAAAACTATCCCAGAAACACTGAGATCCTGAAATGACTTTGCAGCACCCACATCAGTCCCTGAACTTGCTTCCCTTTGCAGTAGGCACAGATATCTGCCAGAAAACATCCTGCATGCTTCAATGTTATTATCCACAATAGTATCAAAAATCACTGACACTGTCAGGGGTGAAAATAAGGTTGTCTCAGACACAAGAACATCAGGTCCAGGTGTAGTCCTTCTGCCTTATTAAAATAATTTCTACATTTAAAAAAAGTCTGATGAAGGGTCTAGGCCCGAAACGTCATCTTTTGTGCTCCTGAGATGCTGCTTGGCCTGCTGTGTTCATCCAGCCCCACATTTTATTAACATGGAATTGTTGTTGTCTTTAACAGCCTCAGGACATCTGAACACACTCCACAGCATGAAGTTTTCTTTTAAGATGAAAACAGAAAGGGCTGGAGAAGCTCATAAGGCCTGGCAGCATCTAAATGAGAGTTAACATTTCAACACGAGTAACTTCTTCAGAGCTAGAGTGTAGTCACTCTTCTCACAGCAGCGGCTACAAGATAATAGCATACAGGCGCAGGAGACAGCCATTCAGCCCATCAAGTCTGCTCTGTCATTTAGTGAGAACATAGCTACTAGGATAGCCCTCAACTCAATTCCTGCCTCAAACCCATTATCCTTGATTCCCTTACTGGTTCGAAATCTGTCTATCTCAGATTTGAATATACATAATTAACCCAGCCAACTTGTACACAGCAAGCAACCATACATAGTAATGAAGTTGAAGCGATCACGCCATTGGTAGGTGAATAAATATTAGCTTGGGCATTTGAGATAAATCAGTTCTGATGAAGAGTTGCCAGACACACGATGTTAACTCCGCTTTCTTCCCACTGGTGCTGTCAGACCTGCTGTGTTTCTCCAGCAATTTCTGTTTCTGTTGTGACTTGAGATTAATTCCTCCTTTTGATGTGAATAGTGCCATAAGGTCATTTCTATGGACCCCAAATGCGCAGCATCTCTCAGTGCTGTACTGGCTCAGAATACATTACCTGCTCAGGTCCCTATGGCACTGTATTCTGACTAGCTTTAAGACCTTTGTGCAGCTCATCACTGGATAAATAAAGACAACACAGTTCGTTCTTAATTCCTCCTTCCTGAAAGAAAACAAAACCTACAGCTGTCTCTAAATCAGTTCAATGTTTGTTTAAAATGGCTAGAATACAAAGAACTGATGTTGTGAAATTTGAGGGAAGATGCAGCTTGCAGCTGAATCACCGCACAGTGAAGAGATCGACGGACTTGCTGAAAGATTGGAGCAAAATTTGAAAAAAAGGAAATGAACATTAAAAGGATAACGGACGGAGTCTCCATGAGCGGTTGCTGAAGTCTGAGTTAATAAGGAAATGTACAGCGTTGCGAGTGAGACGTTTGTTATGGAACGTGGGTGGGATGTGTGGTGCGGTTGGGCAGAGGACGGAGGTGATGAAGATCACATCCCAGAGACGTATGCTCTTTGAAGAAAGATGTACACGTTATCACACATTTTGATTGTTTGCGTGTTAACCACAACTAGACAGTACATGTATTTTTGCAACGGTTACGCCTAGAAGTTTTTTAAACTGCCTCGTCAATTTCCCCACCAAATCAAGCAGACATCCTTCAGTTTAGTCGGGGAGATTTACTCGGGATCGTCATCAGTTTGCACGCCTAGTCTGCTGGTGTGTATTCAGGTGAGGAGATGGTGAGAACCCCCCTCAGAAGTCACATGCTGCACCATCTAGTGGTAGTTCTCATGAAACTCTGCCATTGCTGATGTGGTAAATCTCAATCAGGGTCGTATTGATTAATATGGTACCCGCATACCACTGCCCAAGCTTTTTCAATTCCACACAAACAATTGTTTTACTCAGAGCGCAGTGTCGCCTTCCTGCAGGACAAAGCAGCAGTCACCCCATTTCTCCGGTGTTATCACATAAAGAGTCGTGAAACTATTCAAGGAAGAATACTGGGATAATAAAATGTGAGGCTGGATGAACACAGCAGGCCAAGCAGCATCTCAGGAGCACAAAAGCTGACGTTTCGGGCCTAGACCCTTCATCAGATCACCTCTCTGATGAAGGGTCTAGGCCCGAAACGTCAGCTTTTGTGCTCCTGAGATGCTGCTTGGCCTGCTGTGTTCATCCAGCCTCACATTTTATTATCTTGGAATCTCCAGCATCTGCAGTTCCCATTATCTCAAGGAAGAATACTAGCTTGTTTTCAACTGTTATCATTTTATTCTTTTCCCCCGGGTTTTAAGAGCAGTAGCGCTCAGTCCGTAACACAGGTTTCATATCATCATGTTTACATTCTGTTCCTGTGCTGTACTGTTTTATGCTGTACCTTCTATATACAGCTGCAAACCCCCTACATCAACCTACCAGAGACTGGCAATCTCAAATATCTTCAGAGATAATGGGAACTGCAGAGCTGGATGAACACAGCAGGCCAAGCAGCATCTTAGCAGCACAGAAGCTAATGTGCTCCCAAGATGCTGCTTGGCATGCTGTGTTCATCCAGCTCTACACTTTGTTATCAGCCCATCTGGTCTGTGCCAGTCAAGAAAAACCACCTAACTATTCAAAACCCATTTTCCAACACTTGGCCCCATTGTCTTGCATGCCTTTCTACTGCAAGTGTACATTGAAATACTTCTCAAATATTATGAGGATATCTGCCTTTACCAGCCTTGCATGCAATGCGTTCCAGAGTCCCAACACCCACTTCTCCTTGGCTAACTAATAAACAGATTAAAGTCAATCTGTGGAATTTTTTTACCATACAGGGTTGTCAAGGCTGGGTCACGAAGGCTGAGATAGGGAGATTGTTAATCAGTAAGGGAATCAAAGGTTATGTGGATAAGGCCAGAAAGTGGCATTGAGTATGATCAGAGCAGCTGTTATCTCATTAAACTGGACAGTAGGATTGATGGGCTGATTGGCCAACTTCTGCTCCTGTACTATGGCATCACTGTGTAGAAATGGCCATTGTATTTGTCAATACACCAATGATAATCCAACTTGAGTATAAAACACTGGAGGGATGTGAGAGGCACAGTGTAAATTCTAGTCTTCCTTGTCTAACTTTAGCTTAAAGGCTGAGCAATAGTAATCATCTGCAATTTACATGGGCTGCTGTAACATTTCCAAAACTGAGGCACGGAAACACATGGAAAGGCGGTCTATTAGACAAAAATCTATAAGCTGAAGAGGGCAAGCTAACAGTAAAGAGACTGAATTATGTCATTGTAATAGCAATCAGTGACACTTGGACTGAAATTCAGAGATTTGTTTTCGAACACAATCCCACCCCATCCATTAGCTTTTGTTCCTCATTTACTATTAATTCCTTTAGGCCATGTTTGAAAATGTAATCATCTGTAACTACATGGGTATTCAAAAAGGGGTCCCTCAAGCCCAGGAGATCAGCAAAAGGGGCTGTGAGTAGTTTTTCAAGCTAATAGTTTCATGCAAGCCTGTTAGATTTCTGTGCTAGATAACTAACAGATGCATCAATCCTATTGTTTTATGTGAATGCATTTTTCCCTGCAATGGCACCGCTGTCTTCCCTTAGCAGCATCTTAGGAGTAGGAAAGCTGATGTCTCGGATCTAGACCCTTCATAAAGTCTGGGCCTGAAACGTCAGCTTTCCTGCTCGGCACTGCTGTGTTCATCCAGCTCCACACCTTGTTATCTTGGATTCTCCAACATCTGCAGTTCCTGTTATTGCTGTCTTTCCTTGCCTGGCCAGCATTATCTTTCAGGAATTAAGACAGATTTCCTCGGGATGCATTCATTTTAGAGGGGATTTCTTTGAAGTGGTTTCTATTCTTAATGAAAAAAATTCACAATTTGACGTGTTGACAAGAAGATTAATTAATTTTTGAAAAAAAAATTATGTTTCGTATTCTCAGAGCAATACATTGTCTTGGCTGGAATTTGAATGAGTATTTCAATTAAACTGCTGCATGAAAGGCCAAATTAGAATATTCAAATCTCTTGACTGTCTTCCATAGATTGGTAACAGATGGGAAAATTTGACAATCTCAAGGTCATCAGAACAAAGCTGGCCAAGAGGCGGATTTATTGTCAGTTTCCGGGTGGAAGTTAATGCAGATGAACCATTCAGAGTAGGTGGGAAGAAATCTTTCAAAAGGCAACCTACTTACCAGACTCATCCCCGCCTCCTTGACCTGTCCATCTTCCTTTGACTGACCAACCTCCATCCTTACTCCCCACCTACACTCACCTTTACTGGCTCCAGCCCCGCCTCCTTGACCAGTTCGACTCCTTTCCACCTATCTGCTCCCTTATCCATCTTCCATCATTGCCTCCCACTCTCTCTATTTATTTCAGAATCCCCTTCCCCTCCCCCATTTCTGAAGAAGGGTCTAGACCCGAAACATCAGCCTTCCTGCTCCTCTGATGCTGCTTGGGCCTGCTGTGTTCATCCAGCTCTACACCTTGTTATCTCAGATTCTCCAGCATCGGCAGTTCCTACTATCCCCCTCTTGGAATCCAATGAGGTCTGCTCAGAGGTTGATGGGTATTGCTTCCTCAATGCCAAAGGAATTTGCTTCTTTAGTTAGGACCAAGAGCTTTGGGAGATTTGCCCTATATAAGTCAGAGGTGAAAGTGACAAAAACAATCATCTCAGAAACATCTCAAAGCCCTTACACACAAAGAACTGCTCATTTGGAGCAGTGCATCATGCTGCAACTAAATGTTGCAGCCATTACACACACCGCATGATCCCACAAGATGAGTGTCTAGCTCCTATTGTTCTAGAGCAGTAGCTGGCAAGGGGTAAACAATCTGCAGTAATGCTACAAAACACAATTACACACACAGCAGCACAGAGTATCCCTGACTTTCTCCTTGATCTCATGAAAACAGCAGAGAAATGGACACTGTGTATAAAACCTGATATGAGCGAGAAATTGCCTTATGTCATTACGATGACATCCGCGCTGAACAATTCCATTACTGTTGAAAGGAGATTAATATCAAATATTAAATGAATCGCCTGAGTCTTCTTGACAAAGAGGATGTAAATTGTCCTTTCATGGGGCAAAATGTCACAGCCAAACAATAACAAATCAAACTCTAGTGCGGCATCATCTGTTATCTTCGTAAACAAGATCACTGGCCTTCCAAAACAAATGGACAAAACTGTTAAACCTGTTAAAATTCCCATAGCCCCACAACGGCAATGAAAATTCATTTATTCAGTTCTTTTCAGTCAGTGACCCAATGTGTGGCGATAATAAATCTTACAGGAATGGAGTTATACGTTGGAACTGCTGTTAATTTACGCACATACATGCACAGATTTAGACACACAGATACAGTTTCGAAACGTACTCCCGAAGCTCAGGTCTTCAGTGAAAATACTGGTACAGTCATGGCCCCCACATCCAAATATAAGTATTACAGGAATATAATCTCATATCTATAATCAACCAAAGAAAGGACTAGATTCAAACAAGCGAAAGGCGTTGCCAGTGGTCACTCCAATCATTTTCAAGCTACATCCTTTATTCATTTGCAAGATGAGGGCATTGCTGGCTAGGCAGCATTTATTGCCCATCCCTAATTGCCCAGAGGGCAGTTAAGAGTCAACCACACTACAGGGGCTGGAGTCACATGTAGGCCAGACCACGTAAGGATGGTAGTTATCTTCCCTAAAGGACATGAGTGAAACAGATGAATTTTTCCAACAATCGACAATGGATTCATCATTAGATTCTTAATTCCAGATGCACATTGAATTCAAATTCCACCATCTGCTGTGGCGGGATTTGAACCTGGGTCCCCAGAACATTATCTGGTTCTCTGGATTAATGGTCCAGCAATAATACTACTAGACCATCACCTCCTCCTCTTACATGCAGAATCTAGCTCCCCAAACCCTAGTATGTAAAATCTTCCTTTATCAACCTGGTTGGCACAGTGGCTTAGTGGTTGGCACTGCTACCTCACAGCACCAGGGACCAGGATTCAATTCCAACCTTGGGACAACCATCTATGTGGAACTTTCTTGCTTCTCCCTGTGTCTACATCGGTTTCTTCCAGATGCTCCAATTCCCTCCCAAAGTCCTCAGGTTAGGTGGATTGGCTTTGGTAAATTGCCCCAGGGATGTGCAGGCTAGGTGGGTTAGCTGTGGTAAATGCAGGCGTTGGGGAATGCTCTTCAGAGGGCTGGTGTCGACTTGATGGCCCGGATGTCCTGCTTCCACACTGTACAGATTCTATGAACTTTGATGACTGCAGCACTTCAACTGGGTGACTCACCATTTTCTGAAGGTTAATTAGGTGTGGGTAATAAATGCTGGTATTGTCAGAAAAGCCTCAGAATGAATAAAAACAGGAAGCTAATCTTCCACAGTTCCCAACAAAGTTGTCTGATTGACAGTAAGAGAAGAGCTAAAAGCCTCTCATAGCAGGTAAGGCATGGAGCATGATATGAATAAAGCACCCAGAAAAGAGCAGCCAAACCTGTGACGAGAACACGAGTCAACTGGTCAGGATGCTTTTTCCCAAATGCTAAAATGTTTCCCTCATTGGTAAGTACTCTCCAGTGCCTTCAGCAATTCTTGTTAATGTTTCAGATTTCCAGATTTTTTTTGGCTAAAGAAAGATTTGTCTTGCTGTCTTTGTTCCTTCATGAGACAGCTATGGCACTGACTGGTGCAAGCCACCTTGCCCTTCCCCATTTCCCCAAGATGTGAACGGTTTGCTAGGCCCCATTCACAAACACAAAGCAGGCATCTCATCCCCTTACCTCTGACACACCACCTCAATATAAAACTACCAAAATTGTTTTTTGTTTCAAATTCTTTCTTAGGATGTGGCTGTCTCTGTCAAGGCTGGATTTTGTTGGCCAATCCCTAATTGCTCTTGACCTATGCAGCTTGCTAGGACCATTTCAGAGGGCAGTTAAGACTTAACCACATTGCAATGGGTCGGGAGTGGCATTTAGGCGTAACCAGATAAGCATAGCAGAATCCCTTTTTGAAAGGACATTAGTGAATGAGATGGCTTTTTGTTACAGTCAACAATAGATCAATGGTCACCATTACTGAGACTAGCTTTCAATTCCAGATATTATTAATTCAATTTAAATTCTGGTGCTGCCGTGATGCAATTTGAAACCAAGCTCTCAGTGCATTAATTAGCTTGGCTTGCTATCAACAATCTCTCTGCCTACCTTTTTTCCTTTTAAAGATGTTCAAAGTTGTGCAGGTTAGGGTGGATTGGCCATGTTAATTTGCCCATGTGTCCAGAGATATGTAGGTTAGGTGGATAAGCCATAGGCATTGCAGGATAACAGGGATAGGGTAGCAGGGTGGGTCAGGGTGGGATGCTCTTTGGAGGGCTTGTTTGGACTCAATGGGCCAAATGGCCTGCTTCTATGATTCTTTTCTCTGATTCTGTGGTCTCTGTCTCCACGTATCTACTCACCCCATTCCCCTACCTCCTGTCATTAACATAAATATCACCTTTTCCTGGCTGCTATCAATTTCTGAGGAAAGTCAGCAGACTCAAAGGTAAACTATGCTGTCTCTTCACAGATGCTGCCAGACCTGCTGGGTTTCTCTTTGTTTTTGTTTGTTTCAGATCACCAGCATCCGCAGTTTTAAATTTCTTTGTCTTACATTAACCTGGGTCTGTTGACTTACTAGTCCAGTGACATTATCATTCTACCACCCTATGAGGGCCAGCTTTGTATGTCAGATTTATTAATTGATTTCAAATTCTAGCCATTGCCAAAATGGAATTTGAACCTGTGTCCCCAGAGCCGGGCCCTCCAAATTACAAATCCACTGACAATACCACGACACCACCATCTCCTAGAAAACACTTTAATGTTGCTTTGGGAGTGGAGTGGATGAGTGGAGGTTAAGCTATAAGACCAAAAGACTTCGGAACAGAATGAGGCCACTCAGCCCACTGCGTCTGTTCCACCATTCAATATGCTCATCCAATAATCCTCAATTCTACTTTTCTGTCTTTCTCCTTTACAGATTAAAAATCCATCTCAACCTTGAATATCCCTAACGATTCAGCTTCAACAGTCTACTGCTGTAAGAAATTCCACAGATTCACTACTCTCCGAGAGAAGACATTCTTCCTCTCCTCTGTCTTAAACCCACTCTGAGATTTTTACCTCTAGTCCTTGGCTCTCCCACAAGGGGAAACAACCTCTCTTCATTTACTCTGTCAAGTTCCCAAAAGAGCCTGTACATTTCAATTGGTACACTTCTCATTTTTCTAAATTTCAATAAATACATGCCCAAACTAACTAACGTCTCCTCATAAGTCAGTGACTCCATACCCAGTATTTTCCCAGTGACTGTTCTCTGGATTGTCTCCAATTGCACTGCACATTTCCTTAGAATAGGGCCCAAAACTAGTCACAGTATTCCAGCTGCAGTCAGACTAGTGTTTTATAGTGGTGTAGCAAAACCTCCTTAATTTTATAATTCCATTCCCTCTGAAATGAAGGCCAACATTCCATCTGCCCTGCCTATTATGCAAAGAACCTGGCTGCCGATCTTTTGTCATTCATGCAATAATAGCCCCCAAAATCACTGTGCACTGCAACTTTCTGCAGTCTTTCCCCATTTAAAAAAAATGCAGCTCCCCTATTCTTCCTTGCAAAGTGCATAACCTCACATTTACCCATATTTGATGTTTTTGCTCACTCAGTTAATCTGTTTGTATCCCTCTGCAAACTCTTTGTATCATGGTCAACAATTGGCTTCCGACCTCATTGTGTGTCAACTGAGGGATGGTGAATTTTGATAAACAGTCTGAAAGTGGCATAACCCAGATGAGCTGAATGGCTTATTCCTATATACAATTTTTTTTACAAAGCATTTTTCTCCTTCATTGAAACTAGAAGCTCACGATATCCTCTTGAACCCAATTTCAATATGAGACCAAAACGAGGATCTGGGTGTTCAGTTCCATTGTACCCTGAAAGTGGCAACGCAAGTTGATGGAGTGGTCAAGAAGGCATACGGCATTCACTCATCGGATGGGGTATTTACTACAAGAGTTGGCAGGTCATGTTACAGTTGTATAGGACTTTGGTTCGACCACATTTGGAATACTGCGTACAGTTCTGGTTGCCACATTACCAAAAGGATATGGATGCTTTGGAGAGGGTGCAAAGGAGGTTCATCAGGATGTTGCCTGGTATGGAGGGTGCTAGCTATGAAGAGAGGTTGAGTAGATCAGGATTATTTACATTAGAAAGACAGCGGTTGAGGAGGGATCTGATTGAGGTCTACAAAAGCATGAGAGGTATAGACAGAGTGGATAGCAAGAAGCTTTTTCCCAGAGTGGGGGACTCAATTACTAGGGGTCATGATTTCAAGGTGAGAGGGGAAAAGTTTAAGAAAGATATGCGTGGAAAGTTCTTTACGCAGAAGGTAGTGGGTGCCTGGAACACGTTGCCAGTGGAGGTGGTAGAGGTGGGCACGATAGCGTCATTTAAGATGTATCTAGATAGATACATGAATGGGCAGGGAGCACAAGGATACATATGCTTAGTAAATAGGCAACAGATTTAGTTAGAGGATGTGGATCAGCGCAGGCTTGGAGGGCCGAAGGGCCTGTTCCTGTGCTGTAATTTTCTTTGTTCTTTGTTCTTTTGAGGAATTGCTACTACCCAGTCTGGCAACAAAGCAGTTAAAGACTTAGCTGAGCAAAGCCAAGTTCTCAAGCAGCGAGAGAGAGTATTATGGTGCATAAGTATATGAAATACAGTCTGCATTGCCTGGGTCAATGCTAATGGTTTTCTAATATTAATGCAAGTTTCATGATTGGTATTTGTACAATAGACTCAAAGTAAAACCTTTAATCCTCTGGCTTCACATCCATCACAACATATACGCTATTAATACTTCATAACACTATTCAGGGAAAGCTAGAAAATTACACATTTGCAAAGCAACAGCATCAGATTTTTAAAGAGGTGGTAACACTGTTTCACACCTAAACAGAAATCAAATATCTGTATTTTTAAATTGGAAATGAAACTGGAGTAGCATTTTTCTCATGGGCGTCTTCAAGTTATTTCAAATACAATAAGGCTACAGAAAAGCTGGCATCTACCTGGCAATGTGGTAAAGTGCCCAGGAATGTCCTGTCCATGAAATGCAAAATCCAACCCTATCTCTGTACTTTCAACCACCAGAGTAGTGATGAAAGCTGTCAATGACTGTGCTATCGAGGGAATAAGCAACAGTTTGCTCACTGAGGCTCAGTTCAGGCTCTGCCAGGGCCACTCACTACAGCATTTGTCCAAAAAATGGGCAAAACAGCTGAACTCAAGAGATAAGGTGAGAATGATTGCCCTTGATATCAATGCTACGTTTGCTTAACGCGGCATCAAAGAGTCGATGTGAATCAACAAGAAAGTTTTCCCCTTGCTGAAGTCATCCCTAGCACAAAGGAAGATGGTTGGTAGTTTTTGAGGTCAATCACATCATGTCCTAGGCCTAACTATCTTCAGTTCTTTCATCAATGACTTCTCCGTCACCATGAAGTCAGAAGCAGGGATGTTAGTTTATGATCACACTGTCGCTGCATTCACGGCTCCTCATATTCTGAAGCAGTACATGTCCACATGCAGCGAGACCTTCCACGAACCTGCCGGAGGAGCTTTCTCGTAAAACCACCACAAAAAGTGTCACTGAGGAAGGGTCACTGGACCCAAAACGTTAACTCTGTTTTTTCTTCTTCACAGATGCTTCCAGACCTGCTGGGCTTTTCCAGCAACTTTGTTTTTGTGCCAAAACGTGTCATCTGACCTGCTGGTGCATTACATCATTATCACACCAACAATTCCTCCTCTCGTCCCATTCACAGCATCCATTGAAACTCCAATCGTACTTTTGGGAACGTTCGAGGAACATTCCACTGGACCGTTCCCAAACCCTTCCAAAAGTGATACTGCAAACATGGTCCGGCAGATGGAATTCCAGTTGGCTACATCCACCCACGTGTACCCCAAGCCCATCCCCCAGGCTGGCCACAGTGACTGGACAGAGATGATAGGGTGAGCCCTCGGGTCAGGAACAGCAGCAGATTTATCAAAATTCCTTTGAAAGATACACTCCAATAAAATATAAGAATGGACGAGTGACTTCCTTGGAAAATTTGACAAAATATTAGCTTGGGGAGAGAAATCTGTGACATCACTTGATTATAGAACTTTACCACTTTTGTTCTACTAATGTGACAGCAAGTCCAGCTGACGCCTAACCAGAGATATACATATCTCTTTGCTTCTACATTCAATGCAACAATTATGCTGTTACAACTATCCTTGACTATTAACTGTCCTCTGTGATTGTCTATTTGTAATTTCTAGAGATGGGCAATGCCCTTATGCTTACACCAAATGAGCTAACTGAGCCCCATTAAAGTTTCAATTAAAGAAAAAAGAACTCTCAGTGCCAGAAATCAGAGACAGAAAAAGAAATTGATGGAAAGAACTCATTCGGTGTGGCAGATCTGTGGACAGAAATCAGAGTTAATGTTTTGGGTCCAGTGTCCCCCCTTCTTCAACATCTGGTGGTAGCTAGGAGAATGTTAGTATTTATGTAGAATATGCGGGGAGGGGGAAGCAGTAAAAGGTAGGTGGAAATCGAGCCCAAAGAGAGAGAAAGACAGTCAACAGACAAAGGAGTGGGTCAAAGTGAGTCTGGGAGAAGGAAAAGCTGCTAATGAGGACTATTAATGACTGACAATGGGTTGTGTGTGGTAGCAGCCCATGTGATGACAAGGCCTGGTGTGAGGAGGTTGGGATAAGGCATAAATACCAACCATTTCCCAGCTATGAAAGAACAGAGGGCACTGTTGCTAAGTTTACACATGCCAGAAAGATAGGTGGAGGGACAGGTAGTGTTCTGAAAGAAGGAAAACTGCAGAAGGACTTGGACAGGTTGGGAGAGAGGCAGATGGAATTCAAGGTGGGAAAGTGCCAGGTTACGCACATTGGTAGGAACAGTGGAGGCACAGTCTATTTTATAAATGGGGAAAGGCTTTGCAAATCTGAGGGACAAAGGTATTTGGGAGTCCTATTTCAGGATTCCCTGAAGGTTAATATGCAGGTTCAGTTGGCAGAGCCCTTATACCCAGTGGAGTTTAGAAGGATGAGGGGGTTTCTGATAGAAACTTACCGAATACTGAGGCCTGGATAGAGTGGACATGGAGAATGTATTTCCAATAGCAGGACAGACTGGGATTTGAGGGCATAGCCTCAGAGTGAAGGTATGACCCTTTCGAATTGAGATGAGGAGGAATTTCTTCAGCTAGAGGGTTTTGAAGTCGTGGAATTCAATGCTGCAGAGGGCTGTGGAAGCCAAGTCATTGAGTGTATGTGAAACAGAGATAGGTATGTTCTTTATTGGTATGGAAATCAAGGGTTACATGGAGAAGGCAGGAGAATGGGGTTGAGAAACACATCAGCCGTGATCGAATGGTGTAGAACATTTAATAAGCTAAATGGCTGAATTCTGCTCCAATATCTTATGTTCTTCTGGTCTTATAATTCCCACACTGACTGAAGTTACTATGAAACATCCTCCTTCTCAACGTCTTCCCTTGACTGAGCTATGGTGATGCTCAGAATAAATTACTACCAGTCGTCTCTCTCTAATGAGAGAGCAGCTTATGGTCCAATAAGACTGTGGTGACTTTACCTAAAAGGAGTACCGACCCCCAGCAAACAACACACAGGACTACTGGGCTAAGTGGCAGTCTATGTCCAAAGAGCTAAAGTCCCAATCTAAGTGGGATTGGGAACAGATGCTCAGGCATATCGGTCAATTCAATCAGTGCTGCTTATGTGCCCCTCCTGATGGCAGGTTATGTCATTGCAGCGAGACCAAGAAGTAGATCCTGTGCTTAATCTCTTGAAGCAGGAGACAAAATGCAATGCAAATGGAATAAAGGAGAAGGGGTATGGAAAAGAGGCCAACCCACGCAACCTGCCTGGATACATTATTCTGTACACAATCAACAACTGCACACCACCCCATCCCCCCATCCAACCAGGATGGTCTCAGGGCTCTCTGTTTCTTCCTGGAACAAAGGCGCGAACGATCTGCATCCACCACTACCCTCCACCACCTCATCCTCACCCTGAGCAACTTCTCCTTCAACTCCTCTCATTTTCTTCAGGTCAGGGGGTGGCCACGGGCACCCACATGGGCCCTAGTTATACCTGTCTCTTTTGGAATACATGAAATATTCCTGGTTCCAGTCCTATTCCGACTTCCACCCACAACTCTTCCTCTGAAATATCAATGATATCATCAGTGCTGCTTCCCTCTCTTGTCTGGAATCAGAAAGCTTTATCAATTTTGCTTCCAATTTCCACCCTGCCCTCACTTTCACCTTACCCATCTCTGACTCCTCCCTTCCATTCCTCAACATCTCTGTTTCTATTTCTGGGTATAGACTGGCCACTAGTATCTATGGTAAAGCCACCGACTCCCACAGTTACCTGGACTATACATCCTCGCATCCTGTTTCCTGTAAAGACTCTACTCCAAGGGAGCCTCCAAAATGTCCACCTTCTTCCTCAACCAAGGATTCCTCAGTGCCACTGTTGACAGGGCCCTCAACCAGGTACAATTCATCTCCTGCACTTTGGCCCTCACCCATTTCTTCCCTGCCCTGGGACATCGATAGGGTTCCCCTTGTCCTCACCAACCATCCCACCAGCATCCACATCCAGAAGTTCATTAACCACCAGTTCTGCCACCTCCAGCGAGATGCCACCACCAGACCCATATTCCCCTCCCCTCTCTTCCCTTGTCAGCCTTCCACAGGGACTGTTCCCTCCAGGGCACCCTTGTCCACTCTACCCTCACTCCCATACCACACTCCCGCTGCCCATGGTACCGTCCCCTGCAATTGCTACAGGTGTAACACTTTGCTCATTAATCTCCTCCCTCCCCAGTATCCAAGGGTTCAAACACACTTTCCAGGTGAAGCAGCATTTTACCTACACTTTACACAATCTAGCCTCCTGCATTCGCTGCTCACAATGTGGTTTCTCCACACTGGGGGAAACAAAGCACAGATAGTGTGACAGCTTTGCAGAACATCATTGTTCTTCCTGCAAAAAAGACCCTGAGCTTCCAGATGCCTGCCACTTCAACTCATCACTCTGCTCCTGGCCAACATCTCCATCTCTGTCTCGCTGCAGTGCTCCAGTGAAGCTCAGTGCAAGTTGGAAGGACAACACCCCATTTTCCGCTTGGGGACCCTGCAGCCCTCCGAACTCAATATCGAGTTCAATAGTTTTAGGGCCTAAACTCTTCCATGTCCCAGCCCTCTACCCCACACATCAGGCCTTGTCATCACACAGTCTGCTATTACACACAACCCATTGTTAGTACTAACAGTCTCCATTAATAGCTATTCACCCTCCCAGCGAGATCATTATCCACTCCTTTTTCTGTTCAATTGTTATTCTCTCTCTTTGGGCTCCATCCCCACCTATTGTTTGCTCCTTACCCACTCCCCCCACCCTATCTTCTGCATAAAAACCACAGTTTTCCCAGCCACTGTCAGTTCCGAGGAAGGGACACCGGACCCGAAACGCTAACTTCAACTTCTCTCCACAGATGTTGCCAGACCTGCTGAGCGTTTCCAGCAATTTCTGTTTATAATACATTTTTCAGTCTGTTTCACACGTATTGTCAAGAAGAAAATAGAAAACAAGACAAAAATATAATACCAATCACCAATGGTGCCTGAGTCAAAGGGTGTTGACTTTCAAATGGAACTTGCTCTTTTCTTCTATGTCCATGACATCAAAAATTAAGTTAATCAAGTGTTAATTATTCCAAGGACCACTGATTCCACTGACATATCGAACCAAAGTAACATACAGAATCAAATGGACAATAGATTAAATTATTCTCACAGTGTCCCAGCAGTGCAATGCAATAACTGTGCCCTGGATTTAGAACAGCTCATAGAGGTTGGTTTTCACAGCTGACAGTTACTCAGTTAACATACTGAATGGCACAAACACATTTCAGTGTCTGCTGATATTACAACAACATCAGGAGCCATCTGTGACCAGAACACTGCACCATCCCCAACTCCAAATGTTGTCACGCAGCACCATCAAAGCCCATACACTTGGCAATCCTTCACGGTTGTTCTTTGAGTCTTCACAAGTTATACATTCTCTGGTGGCACTCCCTCATACAAAGCATCCATAGATTCAAGTCCCACTCTACAGCACTTACTCTAGGCTGACACTCTAGTGCAGTACTGAGGGAGGACTTCATGGTCAGAGGGACTTCCAGATGAAACATGAAAGTGGCGGCTTATTCACCCTGTCAGTTGGAAATAATTAGGCTATATGGCCCATCAAGTCTGGTCTGCCATTCAATCATGGCTGATATGTTTCTCAACCTCATTGTCCGGCATTCTCCCTGAAGCCACCTCTAGTGAAAGGAAATCTTAAAAGCTTTGGAGAAGGTTTGGAGATCGGGTTGTGGATAAGGTTGTAGACTTGTTTGCCAAGCCAGTTGGTTCGGCTGCAGATGTTTCATCACCCTGTTAGGTAATATAGTCAGTGCGCCTCTAGTAAAGCGTTGGTGTTCTGTCCCACTTGCTATTTATATGCCTCGGTTTGCTGGGGTGGTTGGCATCACTTCTGGTGCTGTTTCTCAGTGGTTACCACTAAAAAAAGCAGTGCTTCCCCGGAATGTTACCGAGCTGCATGCCGAATCGTCTGCAATCAAACATATCGGCTCGGCGAGCGAAAGGAATTTTTCTTTATCTCAGCTCTAAGTGGTCTTCCCTTCACTCTGGGGCTATGCCCTCGGGTCCTAGTCTCTCCTACTAATAGAAACATCTTCTCCATGTCCACCCTATCCAGGCATACTGAGGTATTCTCTACATTTCATTCATATCTCCCTGTCACCCTTCTGAACTCCATTGAGTACAGACTCGGAGTCCCCAACCACTCCTGATATCCTAGTCGATATTTATCCCTCGATCAGCTGCAGAATGATGTTACATTCTTGGAGATTCCAGGCCAATACTGAAGGGTTGGTAACACTGCAGTCAGCCTCTCCCCCCGACTGTCGTCACATTTGCAACTTGGTCAAACAGAGGACGCGTTGCAACATGCCACTGCATCACTTCCTCGTTGTTCATTTAAAAGGGAAGTGAGGCTGCTTTCTCAGATATTCTGAAGAAGACTTACACCAGACTCAAAACATCAACTTAGTTTCTCTCTCCATAGACGGTGCCAGACCTGAGCTTCTCCAGCATGCTGTGTTTGTTTGTCAAGTCTTGCCTCCAGGGCAAAGCACAGATTTGACAAATCTGATTCCATGAAGGGGCTGCCCTTTAATAGCCATTAATCAATAAAGCATCACACCACTCTGAAAAAAATGGTCAAACCCTCTGCATTGATTATTAAGAGAGGCAGAGAAATGTCTTTCCTTCCAGTCAAAGAGGGCTTGTTCATTTATAGGTTCAATGGCTGTATTTGTTAAATTATCGTGATCCTGATCACCTACAATTGCTGTTGGAATCAATGAGCATTGTGACTTGTCTTCCCAAGTGGATTGTATACTCATAATGAGATAGGGACGTACAATGCAAAACTAGAGGTAGTTCCTCAGACAAAAAAAAGACCTAAATAGCACATGCTCTCCTGCGTATAAGAATATGAATGCTTTAAAATATTATACAAGGATATAGCACAGGAAAAGGCCATTTGCGCAACCAATTTTATATACAGTCCTCGAAAGAATTATGCAGTTAATTCCATCTCACCTGCTCCATCCTTATCGCCCTGCGAAATGATTCCCCCTGAACATTTATACAATTCTCTTCTGGGAGTTACTATCAATCGATTTCCACCACCCTTAAGACGACAGCAGTGGCAGGGTAGGATGTGTTTGTCCTCTGTGTGTGCACACTCCCGCTCACCCAGCTCCTTTACTTTTTCTTGTTTCTTCACTCCTCCTTCGTATCAAAGTTCACCTTTTATTTGCATTTTCTGCGGCTGCGGTGGACAGAGGCGGTTGTGAGGGTCTGTTCTGGGGGAGGCAGCACGGTGGATCCCGGTGGCCGTAGCTTTATCGAAGGCTTCACCGTCGGTGGGTCTGGTCCGTTCCTCCAGGCGGTGGTCCCGGTGCATCGTTCGTGGCTGTGGCGGCAGTGTGGTGGTTTTGGTTGGCGATGGTTTCAGCATCAGCGGCTTGGTGGGTCCGCTATTTCTCTCCGTGATGCAGTGCCTTCGATGTGAGCTTCGGTAGCGGCACTGTGGTGGGACTGGCCCGCAAATCCTTGCTTTGGCATTGGCCGCCCGTAGCCATTTCAGGAGCCATGGAGAGTACAAAAGATGAACTTTGTTCTTAATTTGTCTCAATTTCTTCCTTTTCTAATTTCTGTCATTAAAATGGCACTGAATTGGGGCAAGTTATACACATCTCACTGTATTTCCATAAACACGAGTGACAATAAAGTGTTATTCTTATCTTTTCTACTCACTCCTAGCAGTGCTTTCTAATCATTCACAGGACATGAGAATCATGGGTTCAGCCAGAATTTATTGCCCATCCTTGATTGCCCAAGGATAGCTAAGACTCAACCATATTGTTGTGCATCTAGTATCAGATATAGGCCAGACTGGGTAAGGATGGCAATTTCCTTCCTTAAAGGGCATGAGTGAACCCGACGGGTTTCTCCAATAATCAACAGTGGTTCCACAGTCATCATTAAACTCTTAATTCCAGATTTTTATTGAATTGAAATTCCACCATCTGCAGTGGTGAGATTTGAACCCAGGTCCCCAGTCTATTACCTGGGTCTCTGGATTAATAGTCTGGTGATAACTTGCTCTGGCAGAAACTTTCTCATCCCTGCCCCTTTCATTATCCTAAATTTGTGCCCTGTCACTGCTAACTCCTCTGCCACTGGAAACAGTTTATCCTTATTAAATATTGAGGGGAGGGGGTTCACTTAGCTCAGTTGGCTCAATCACTGAAGGTTAGGACAGAATAAAGCCAGCATAGCACTTTAATGGTTGTCGAAGCTAACGGAGGCTTCTGTTCTCACCTTATCCCATGGTAATGGAGAGTTAACCTCAAGCTATACATAACTAAATGTCTCTAATAAACAGAGATTCCTCGATGGACCATTCTATCAAATTCATTACTTTGACCACCTCAATCAAATCTCCTCTTAACCTTCTCTTCTCACAGCCCTGGAGTCCTTCATCCCCATAACTTTATTGTAAATAGCGTGACTGATACAAGATCGAGCTCCCATTAAAGATTGCCCCCCAGAAGACAATGCTGCCTTTCACGTTCAGGTACCAACTACTTCAGTTTATACTCAGAATTTCCTTCTTTTAATGAGAGAACAACAAATAGATTAACATGAAATGGACAGAAACATTCTCATGAAATTAAATCCCATCTCTCTCCTGTCAATTTCAAGCAAATTAGACACATCGCAACATAGAAGTAGGCCATTCGGTCCATGTGCCTGTTCTGCCATGCAGTAAGATTATGGCTAATCTGTAGCTGAACTCCATACACCTGTCTTTGGCCCATATCCTTTAAGGGCCTTGAGTATTCCCCAAAAATTAATCTCCCTCAGATTTAAAATTAACAACTCATCTAGCATCCAGTGCCATTTATGGAAGGGAGTTCCAAACCTTTAGCACCCTTTGTATGTAGAAGTGCTTCCTAACATCTCTCTCGAACAGTCTGGCCCTAATTCTCAGACTATGCCTCTAGTTGTAGAATTCCCAATGAGTGCAAATAGTTTAGCTTTATCTACCTTTTCTTTACCTGTTAATATCTTGAAGACTTCAATGCAACCAATCCTTAACCTTTTAAACGCTAGGGAAAACAGGCCTAATTTGTATTATATCTCCTCATAACCTCTTAGTCTTTCAAGAAGGGATTATATGTAATCACCATTCCATTAGCTGACCCTGATAGTCCAGCTCTCCTTCAGTACTGCCTGATGTAGCAGTTACCATCTCAAAGTCTAAAGTGAGGTTAGAACCTCTTGTTTTGAAGGCAATTCTCATAACTCATGATAATATAGAAGATTCCAGGAACAAATATCTTTACAGTCTTATCTAGCAAAAATCTTCATTAGACGCATATCATTGACTTTTCAATTGATCATCTCCCTCATTACGTTGTAAGAAATGTGAGTGTTAGCTCGGAGGCTTTTTTATTGGGTTAGTCTGTTGCACACTTGACCAGAATGGATAACAAAGCGTGAAGCTGGATGAACACAGCAGGCCAAGCAGCATCTTAGGAGCACAAAAGCTTTTGTGCTCCTAAGATGCCGCTTGGCCTGCTGTGTTCATCCAGCTTCACACTTTGTTATCTCGGATTCTCCAGCATCTGCAGTTCCCATTATCTCTGACCAGAATGGATACTGGATTTTCCCCTTAGTATTAACCTCAGACCTTCTTTTTGTATTCATATCTGGAATTGCCTGTCACAGGCATGTTTCAAAATATCTACCCTTTCATGTTTCTGCAGGATTCCAGCCTTTTTATTGCATCCCTTTCCTTTTCTCAGTCACATCAATTAGGCTTAACTAATCAAATGCCATGAGCAGTAATTGGTTGCCGACTAATAAAGTCAAGCACAGAACAATTGAACAATACATCAGCAGGACTCTTGTGATACAGTAGTAGTGTCCCTCCCTCTGAGCCAGTAGGCCTGAAATCAAGACATACCTGCTCCTAAGGTGTGTAATAGCATTTCTGAAAGGCTCATTAGAAAATATCAATAATAATTTTAAGCAAGCTCATTGACAGGGCTCTTGTGGCACAGTGGGGAAATTCCTACCTCTGAGCTTGGAGGTCTGGGTTAAAATCCCATGTGTTCCATAGGTCTGTAATAACGTTCCTGAACAGGTTGATTAAAGTTATCTTAAACAACACATTGCCAACATCCTGGGGTTGTTCTTCGGTCATCCATACAAAAAGACTATTTTCTAGAACATGATTGTTAGCAGCATCCATGATAAAAATCAGAGGAGGATCTGAGCAAAACTGTTTCTAAAAATGTTTTCATACATTAATTATCAAAAAAAGGTTTTTCAAATGGACAGGAGTCCTGTAATGAGAACTCCAGGAAAATGTCGAGTCAGAGCCTGGCAACCCCAGATGAAGCAGGGTCATTCTCCAAGTTAAATCAAATCAGTATCAAAATTGTCAATGAACCCTTGTTTGGGCCTTATTTACCACACGTAGGGTTTTACTTTATAGTTATACTATTTGCAAGTGATTCTTCCAAAAAACTGGAACATGGATTAAGCCATTTTGTAGGCTGCCATGCAATTCTTGAAGAAACCCCAGTTGTAATGTCTTTTCTTTGTGTAATGATCTATACAGGATAATGGCAAAGTCAGAATGGACACAGGGGATTAGAATTAAGAACATTAGAACTGATGGTCATAAGCACAGCTAAGCTCAAAAAGCCTGCCTGCAATCTGGCTCTGTTCGATAGCTGTCTGTCCAACATTGCATTTCCTTCTATCTTTCATCTGCTGTTGTGAGTTTGGTGACCAACTCATTATTGTTTACTTTCTAGCCGCCTGTTGACAACTTGAAAATTGACAAACAACGTCAAAAATGAGATCCTTACGTCATGGTGAGAGTTTTGTCGATATTTGCCCCCATTTGCTTGCTCTAGCTTCAAATTTTGCTTGACACCAGTAAACATAAAAAGTCAGAACTCTTACATCAAATCCAGGCAATAACTGTATAATCAATATGAGGCCACATATGACATTGCCAAATACTTCCACATGAGCACAGATCATCAAGAACCCCTGGTCACAGATCTTTCTTTTTTCTAGAACTCTGTAACAAATGGTACAATTTTAAAGGAGTTGTTTCTTGTGGATATTGAGAACCACAAATAACATGACAGATTACAAAGAGGAGGCCCATTGAGTGAAGTCAAAACACATGGTTCCTGTTGACAATGGTATCAATCCAGCTTGATAGCTGAATCACGTCCTTGTGCACCAGAATGGGTAAATTTTGTTGATTAAAGCTATCAACTATACCTTGACCAATGTTGACAGCCACTGGCAAGTGAGCCATTACAGATTCTCTGCTTACTAAATAAACTACCTTCAGGCACCATATTTATGAAATGAGCACTGTTGTACATTGCAGTAAGACTAACAGATGCTCAACTACAGGCAGCCATTAATGAACCAACTTTATTTACACCTCCCCAACAGAAAGAGCAGCAGAGAGGGTATTATCACAAACTGCACAGATCTTGCAATATACAACACTCCAATCCCATAATAAAAAAAATATTCATTTAAAATGCAAAATTATACGTTTCATAAATTTTCCAAAATACAATATGACTAAACCAACATCAAAAATACCTTAAAAATTAGCAGATTGAGTTGCATACTTGTTTTTACAGTATCTAAATCAAAACATCAGACCAGTAGTGTAGACCAATTTACCTGTGAAATAGAAATGGCTTTGCTAAATGCCAGTGAGTCTTACAAAAATATTTTTGGCAAGCAATAATGAAACTTATTTCTTGATCTTTCCTACATATTATCAATTAACCTATCTGGTTTCTTTCTCTGCCTATCTGAGTATCTTCTGTCATTTTCAGTTTGCTCACTTCGATCTCTCGGCATCTCAGGCTGGGCCAATCCTGAACTTTGATTCTGACTACCAAGTCCATGTAACAGTGGGGACTGTGACAATGTTTGACTTCTGTTAATCAAAGACCCTCACTTACTTTGCCCTACCAGTGGATTCTGTTGTATCAGCAAACTTGTAGTTTTTTTTTGACTTTCATTTTCTTTCTGAACATGACTTTTGGCAATTTCTTCAATAACATAGCGTACTGACTCATTGTGTTGGAGTAATTTGGATTATCGGAGGTTTCTCATGCTTTCCCTTCTTCAAATTTCCTCTTTTATTCAAATGACATATGACATAGGCATATTTTTCCCTCCAATCTTCACCACATGTGTGAATGAGCCAAGTCTCTTCACCATAGCTCCAACTACAATACTTCTCCTGATCACCCAGATTAGTGATTTTTCAAGATTCTTGCCCGTTGTATCATAGTATATCTTCACCTTGTCTTGCTTTTCTCTTACTTTGCTATTGATGTCAGATGTAAGCAAACTCAACCTGTTTGAGCATTTCCAGATGTCATCGCTATCTTTAGATCTACCAGGCCCTCAACATGGTGCATGACTGCAACCTTAGTATTACTGTGTCCTCTGTTCTCACATGCCATCTGGATGTGACCAACACTGAAAAAGACAGAGCACTTGGCCTCAAAATGGAAGCATTTCAAAGGCCGGTGGTGACCATACCAATAATTCTGACCTGAGACCTTGCTGTTTGGCGTGCATTTCAACGAAATCCGATACATCTCACCTGTTGGCCCAGGAGAAGTATAAATATCTCATTATGCCATTGCAGGCCTCCTTTCATATCAGCTTATTGCCCTGCTTGTTCACAAATTTAGTGTGGGTTTTATTGATCTTAAAGCCACCAACAATGTAACCCTAAGGTTGATTTCTAAGTTCACCCCATACCCACAATGAAGAAAGAGTTTCTTTAATTCAAGAAAGTCACAGTCTCACTTTGCAACTAATTGCTTTCAGAGTTTGCAAATCTCAGTGCAATTGTACACTTAGTGATGCCATGATTTCAGTCCCGATATCATTAACTTCAGAATAGTGCACAATAGCGAGATCTCACAGGCAATATTGGTTAGAAACTATCTCAAAACGTTGCATCCTATCATGGTGAGGAAATCATTTAGTTATCTTCATCTCCTACCTTATTCATTTCAAAATGTGTAACCTTTGTTCATGGTTATGCCAGTCCTCTTTGTTGGAGTTGAATTCTCTCATTGTCTTCGAGTATGCCTCTGTGCAATTTCTTCAATTATATAGCGTATTGACTCATTGTGTACCTGAACACAATGTACACGCACAGCAACCTTTCAGTTTGCTTAAAATCAACTTTAGGAGTTCCAAAAATGTACAACAATGTTGTTCAGTCTTTAATTTCTCAAATGAAATATAAATGAAGATTTCATCTCAGCCTCATTGTCATCTTTCTGGTGTGAATTGCACTTAGTGAGACTAACAGATGGCTAATGGCAGACAGCCATTATTGAACTCACTTCATTTACTCCTCCCTACAACAGAGGGGCTGCAGACAGGCGCTTGTAAAAAATGGTCAAATCTTGCAATGTACTACAATTGCAATTTTTCAAAATATTGATGAAGTCATCAGTTGGAACTTGTTGGGGTTGGTTAGCTCACTTGGCTGGTCACCTAGTTTGTGGTGCACAGTGATGCCAACAGTCTGGATTCAGCTCCTCTTATGGCGAAGATTTCTATGCCAAGCCCACATTCTCAACTTTGCCTGGCACCTGAACTGAAGTGACCTTCCAGTTAAACCATCACCAGTTGTTTCTCTCTAATAAGAACGCTCTTCAGGGGCAATGGCAACTTTACCTTTATTAGGGACTCTGTGGACATCTGTCTTTTTCAAATAAAGATTCATAGTGAAACACTACTATAAACCAGCCAAGGCAATTTTTGAAGACATCATATAATCTATGTTAATCCCGCCCAATGTGCGACAATGGTGTCAACAAACTTACGTTTTTATCGATGTTTGCATCTCTGTAAATTCCAAAAGAGACAGTAAGCCTAGATTTGCAGAGAATTACTGAGGAAATATCGAGTTTGTAGACTTGGTCACTGAGCCAGTGTGTTTGGCTGCATATATTTCGTCACCCTGCTAGGTAACATCGAGCGTGTGCCTCCGATGAAGCGCTGGTGTTCTGTCCCACTTGTTATTTATATGCCTCAGTTTGCTGGGGTGGTTGGCATCACTTCTGGTTCTGTTTTTCAGTGGTTTGTGTATCGGGTCCAGTTCAATGTGTTCATTGGGATAGAACACCAACGCTTCACTGGAGGCGCACCGACGATGCTACCTCGCAGGATGACGAAATGTCTGTAACCAAATACATCAGCTCTGCGAGCAAGTCTACAACCTCATCCACAACCCGAGCTACAAGAAACTTTATGAGGAAACAATTCACACGGTGTGGATCGATGGCTACGTCTCAGAGATGCACCTCTGGAAGCCAGTATCATAGGATACTGGGACTGACGATGGGGAGCTGGTGGTGGGTGGACAAGCTCACGAAGGAAAAAGATAGTGGATAAAAGAGCACTTGCAGAGTCAATGTTCAGACAAGGGCAGCAGGTCCATAGGAACACCACCACCTGGAAAATCTCCTTCAAGCCATGCACCACCCTAACTTGGAAATGTATCACATTCCTTCCCTGTTTCTGGATCAAAATCTTGGAACTCCTTTCCTAACAGCTTTGAGGGTGCATCAACACCCTTAGTGGACTGCAGTGGTTCAAAAAACTGGTTCACTATCACCTTACAAAGCAAAATTAGGTTTGAGCAGTAATACTGGCTTTGTCAGTAACACCTACATCCTGTGAATGAATTAATAAATAAAAATGTAGATGTTTCAGAATGACAGAAGAGCCACATTTGCACTGTGCCCCCAACAATGAATAAACTTTACAGCCCAACTACAATGCAACTATTTCAATTTTCTATGCTAAATATTGGGGTCTGCAAATCAAGTGTTTAAAATATCCAAAAGCAGAGAGGGTGATATTATAGGTCATAAAATCTGTACAGTGTGGTAACAGGCCCTTTGGCCCAACAAGTCCACACTGACCCTCAGAGCATCCCACCCAGACCCATCCTCCTATAACCCACCAAATCTACACATTCCCAAACACTACAGGACAATTTAGCACAGCCAATCCACCTCGCCTGCACATCTTCGGACTGAGAGAGGAAACCGGAGCACACAGAGGAAACCCACGCTGACACGGGGAGAATGTGCAACCTCCACACAGACAGTCGCCCAAGGATGGAAAAGAACCTGGGTTCCTGGTGCTGTGAGGCAGCACTGCTAACCAGTGAGCTACTGTGTTGCCCCTAAATTAATCCGATTGATACTGCTATGGGACAAGTACTAAATACAATAATAAAATGCACAGCTTGAGTCCTGATAGATGTCTCACTGGCTGAATATTCATTACAAATTTCAGAAGACAACACTTCTTCCTAGTTTCTGTTTGAAAATCCAAGTACACCAATGACTGCCAGTATAGTCATGAATTTAGTGACAAAAACTCAGCAACTGTGTCGGAATACCTTGAGCAAGCTATGGACTGAATTGAGACCAACTATACCCATTGCAAAAGTGGGACACACCAAGGTTGCCTGTTGCAAATCTCTATTCAGCAATCACCAATTGCTGAATTTCTTATTATCCAAGAACAGAATGCATGGAAGAATTCAACAACTTGATTTGGTTTTTGCATTTAGTCTCATAGCTGTGTCAATGAGCTTTCTGATCAGAGCTCAAATCTTTGAGACTAACGGAACAAAAAGGCTATACCTGTGAATACGACTAGGCGGTTTTGATGCAGGTCCCAGTGAACAAGAAGCCAAGGGTCAAACTGCCCATAATGTGACTGACATACCTAGAGGGGTGATGGAATGACAAGTGTGGTGCACAGGTAAATAGCACAGTCAATGCATTAAGTATAGGAGTTAGGATGTCATGTTGCAACTGTACAGGACATTGGTCAGGCTACTTTTGGAATACTGTATTCACTTGTAGTGTCCCTGGCATGGGAAATTTGTTATTAAACTTGAAACAGTGTAGAAAAGATTTACATGATTTTGCTGGGGTTGGAAGGTTTGAGCTATCGGGAGAGGCTAAATAGGCTGGGGCCTATTTTCCCTGAAGTACCAGAGGCTGGGAGGTAGTCTTATAGAGGTTTATAAATTCATGAGGGGCATGGATAGGGTGAATAGTAAAAGTCTTCCTTCTAGGATTGGGGAGTCCAAAACTAGAGGATGTATGCCTAAGGTGAGAGGAGAAAGATTTAAAAGGAACTAAGGAGAAACATTTTCAGAGGTTGGTGCATGTATGGAATGAGCTGCCAAAGGAAGTGGTGGATGCTGGTACAATCACAATATTTAAAAGGAATCTGATGAGTACGTGAATAGAAGGATTTAGAAGGATATGGGCCAATTGCTGGCAAATGGGATTGGATTAATTTAGAATATCAGGTCAACGTGGACTTTTGCAACAAAGCGTGCTGTATATCTTTGTAACTCTACTCTGAAGAGTATAATATTGATTTTCGTGCTGTGGGACATTGCTAATGCAGAGTTAATTGGGTAACATTTCAAATCAAAGTGACCCACCTCAAGCCCTTCCATTCTTGTGATCTATCATTTTTTTTCAAAAAAACATTTGTTTGTTTCATCTCCATTTATCCAAATGCACAGTTAGTTAGCTTCTGTCGTTCTGAATCTTTTTGAGCTAAATAACTTTTTCCTTTCATTTTGAATAGTTCAACATTTACTGAATTATTTGGGAAGTCTATTTCCATGTGAAATTAGCTCCAAGAAAAGATACTCAGGTTTTCTTCCACTTATTGTTTAGTTTCTTTATCTAATGATAACATCCATCATGAAAATATCTCCATGCCCTTGTCTTTTCCATTATTAAACAGATTTCCTGGGCTTATTCTTTTCATCTTCCTCTGTGGGGAGGCTTTAAGATGTGGCATGCCCTCATCAGGGTTTCTATACTGGGCTCTGTGTCAGATTGTCATCCTCTCTGATTTTTTATGGACTGTACCAACTATTGGCTGCCATTCAATAGTTTCAATATTTGGACAACGTACCCAAAATAGCCTTGCCTTATGCATTACCTTACATTTCTCAATATTAAATGACACTCTCCATTCATCCACTCATTCAGTGCCTCTGGATTTCTCTTGAACAATATCACTGCATCATCTTCCTCAAACACTTTACTTTCCCACAGCATTTACTGTCACTCACAAACATTCCAGCAGCAATCTCCCGACAAATGTCATTATTATTTACTAAAGGGGATCAGAATGAATCCCCACAGGACTCTGACAATCGCAGCTGCCCAATTAGAATCTTTATCAATAATAACTACCTTCTGTTTCCCATTATCTATCAATTAAAAATCCAATTTACAACTTTATCTTGTGTCCCACAAGCTTTCATTTCAGCCATTAGTCATCAGACAATGGACTTGAATTTAAGGCTACTTCCCATTGGACAGGTATTCCATTATCTATGGACATTGATTACTTAAGGAGGGGATCTAGCCCATGACTAACAATGAAAGAGACAACTATCACGCATATATATTAACTCTCTAAGCAGAGCACTCATTTCGATTTGCCTTTTGAGTGTTAATTAGGAACTTGGGAACAGGAATAAGCCATTTGGCCCATTCAAGTTGTCCCAGTGTTCAACTGGATCATGTAACTTACATGCATCTAGCCAACTTTTTCGCATTTCCCTTATCAGGTTTGGCTAAAAATACATCAATCTCCATTTTGAAAATTTCAATTGGATCACCCCTTCCCATAGCCACCCTCTCAACCTGCCCTCAAACGTCAACAGCTCGGTAGGGAACAGAATTCCAGTTTTCCATGAACACTGTAGGAAGAAGTGGTCCCTGACATCAATTGTAATCACCCATCTCTAATTTTAAGGCATTTCCTACCTTAGAAATAGTTTATCTATCAGCTCATGATATGATTCATAGAACCATAGAATCATAGAATCCCTACAACGTGGAAACAGGCCCTTCAGTCCAACAAGTCCATACCGAACCTCACAGCATTCCACCCAGACCCATCCCCCTTTAACCCATCTAATCTACACATCCCTGTGGGCAACTTAGCACAGCCAGTCACCTAACCTGCACATCTTTGGACTGTGGGAGGAAACCGGTGCACCCGGAGAAAACCCACGCAGACACAGGGAGAATGTGCAAATGGTTAATCATTCATTAGCCTACTTTTAATGACATTATTGTTATTACTTACTGTGGAATATGAAATGTGGATCTCCTTTTCACAGAGACACACTGACTCACCCTTAAATATTATTCTTACTATCTATTTATACAGGCATTCATTTTACAGTATGAGTAGGCTTCAGCAACATTGCCCAGGAACATAGTTTTTCATCAAATTCCCCACTTATATTGTCAGATGGAATCTATACATATTAATAATTCGGATGAGGGAACAAAATGTACCATCTCCAAGTTTGCAGGTGATATCAAGTTTGGTGGGAGGGCGAACTGTGACGAGGATGCAGAGATCCTTCAGCATGATCTCAACAGGTTGGGTGAGTGGGAAAATCAATGGCAGATGCAGTATAATTTGGATAAATGTGAGGTTATTCACTTTGGAAGCAAAAACAAGAAGGCAGATTACTACCTGAATGGCTGTAAACTGGGAGAGGGGAGTGTGCAGTGGGGACCTGGGTGTCCCTGTGTACCAGCTGCTGAAAGTAAGCATGCAGGTGCAGCAGGTGGTAAAGAAGGCAAATGGTCTGTTGGCCTTCATTGCAAGAGGTTTCGAGTACAGGAGCAGGGATGTGTTATTGCAGTTGTGCAGGGCCTTGGTGAGACCATACCTGGAATATTGTGTGTAGTTTTGGTCACCTTTCTGAGGAAGGATACTCTTGCTCTCAAGAGAGTACATCAAAGTTTTACCAGGCTGACTCCAGGCATGAGGAGAGATTGACTCGGTTAGTATTGTTTTCGCTATAGTTCAGATGAATGAGGGGGTATCTCATAAAGCCTTAGAAAATTTTAACTGGACTGGATAGGGTAGATGTTCCCGATGGTGTGTGTGTCCAGAACCAGGGGTCACAGCATGAGTATTCAGGGTAGGCGATTTAGGACGGAGATGAGACATTTCTTCAAGCAAAGAGTGGTGGGCCTGCGGAATTCATTACCACAGGAAGTAGTTGATGCCAAAACATTGAATGTATTCAGGAGGTGACTAGATATAGCATTTGGGGAGAATGGGACCAGAAGTTTGGGGAGAAAGCAGGATAAGGCTATTGATTTGAACGATCAGCCATGATTGTGAAGAATAGTGGCGCAGGCTCAAAGGGCTGAATGGCCTCCTCCTGCTCCTATCTTCTATGTTTCTTCAACAGCTGGATCAGAAAAAAAATCTGTTATGAATGCACAGTTATTCAGAATTGACAATGTAAAGCTGCTTCAGAACAGTACACCAGAGATGGTCACATTGGCCAGTGAATAAACAAACTGCACTGTTGGCCTGGTCATACAGAGTGAGCCATTCAGACTATCTGCAGCCAATAATAATTGCTATTTCCACCTCCTGTAGCAAGCTTCAGATCATCACCATGGACAGTGCTCTCACTGCATCTTACACCCAAAATCTTAACACGTCATGGTCTCTAAAGAGGCAACATTAAATGAATGAACACATACCTTCAGTGAACACAACAACAACCTTCGCAATGTCGACATTATTAATTTGTCCATCCAATGATTGAAAATCGTCAGCATGCTTTGGTTACCTCAGCTGGCTGGTTTGTGTTACAGAGAGACACCAACAGTGCTGGTTTAATTCCTGTACCAGCTGATGTCACCAATGAAGGTCCTATGTATGTGACATTACCTGAGCCATGGTGACACTCATTTTAAATCCCCACCAGTGGTCTCCATCATGAGAGAGCAGCTCTATAGTCCTCTCGGACTATTGTGACTTTACCGCCAAAGTGCATCTCTTGATTTAGGTCTCCCTTACTAATCTTCAAATAAAAACCAGGGCAAAATAAACAGCTGAGTGTACCAGTCAGACATAAATACCAAGGCAGAGTCGTTAAATTAAGTCGAGTTGCCACAGTCCTACCAGCTGATCTGTCATTACTAAGATGTCTAGTGGTGGTTTAACGTGAGAATCATCAAACCTCAGGTAAGCAGAGAGGTTGAAAAGGAGAGCTCTTTGTGGTAACGTCAGTTGGTGTAGGTATTGAACCCACACGGCTAATGCCAATCTACACTGTAGACAGCTAGCCAACCAAGCAAGCTAACCAAGCACCTGCTAAATTAAGTGACATCTAACTGAAGGAACAAAAAACTACTAAGAACAACTCTGAACAGAAAAACAGTACAGGAACTAATCACTTGCTTCACAGCCATTTATCTCTCAGTTAAACTAGATCCCTAAGCTTCAGCAAATCAACCTCAACATCCTTCTCTCCCTCAGGATTTGTGAGGTGTCTGTTCCATTAGCTTGACATTTGGCCCAACCCATGCACATTGTGCATTTGCAACATCTTCCACTTTTACCAACAAAGGACATTTTTCAGCCTCAGTTCCTCAGTTCTATGAAACTATTGTCTAAAACCTATTGACTTGGCATGGCTGATGGTACCTTAAAAAGTCTTTTGGTTTCTCTGTTCTCCAAAATAGTCCACCTTGATAAACACTCTGTTCCATGGGGAGCTCAGTACAAATGCAGGTAGTGAGCAGGAACATTCACTCTTTTAACTTCATGGGCTAATTAGATAAATGGCATGGAGCTACTGAAGCCACATTATTTAAGTCCATTATTCCATTAAATTAGCCATCTGTCAAGCTCTTAATGCTAACAAATGTTGATGTTCATCTTAAAGATTTCTCCTCAGTTGAGGCATCAGCACTAAAATTAGCCTTTAATAATATTTAGGACAACAAAGTTCATATAGGACAAACCAGCAAATATGAAATACAAGCAGAATGTACAGTGTTGTTGACTCTGTTTTTGGATTAGTGATCCAGAGGCTAAGGCTAAGAATCTAGCAAATATGAGTTCAAACTTTCACCACCAGATGCAGAATTAGATTTCAATTTCAATAAAATCTGATGTTAATAAGAGTGACAATGAAACTGTTAGATTGTCATAACATCTCAACTGAATCATTATCCTTTAGGATAGAGGAAGCCTGGCTTTATGGGATTCCAGTCCCACATCAATGAGGCTCATTCTTAAATGCCCCCTGAGATGACACCGACAGACACTTTGTTGCATTAAAACAGATGCGGACAGTTTCATTGCACAGCCTATAATTCAGAGCAAGAAAGGATGGGTAATATTTATGGATTTTGGCACCAATGCCCTCAGGATTTATAGAAAACAATAATTTGTGATTTTTGTAACCTTCGTGCTCTGCATGCCTATCATGTTGACACTCTTCTGTTGGAATACTGTCACCAACAAACTTTACTTCCCTTTGCAGCTTTGTTTACAGGGGTCTTGTGGCGGTAGTGTCCCTACCTCTAGGCCAGGAGGCCAGAATTTAAGGCCCACCTGTTCCAGAGATGTGTCATGACATGTCTGAACAAGTTGATTAACAATATCTCAGTGATTTGAGGGTGGGCACGCACAGGGATTCGCCCAACATGACTTTAACTAACAAAAAGCCGTTCTGAAGAAGGGACACCAGACCTGAAACATTAACTCAATCTTTTATTTGCAAAGATGCTGCCAGACCTGCTAAGTTTCTGTTTTGGTTTCAGATTTCTAGCATCTGTGTTTTATTTACTGACATCCACTGCAATAATACCAGGAGATTCCATTGTCTCACCAACCCCGACTTCACATAGATAGCACCTCTTCCCTCTCAATCTTTGTATATATCATTATGCTGTGTCCAAAATTAAATTAAAACACAACATTTCTCAGCAAAGGAAACAAATATTCTGATTTCAGCCTAATTTACAATGAAACAAGCTCAGTTGCTATCCTGTATGGATGTGAAGAATGTACACACAAATGTCTGGGGCAGATGGGGAGATTTCCAGCTCTCTATTTTGATAAGTAGGTTGCTTATATCAGCCCCATGTGTGCCCATATTTCGAAACAGCAACACCAGAGGGGAGGCCAAATGGAAAGTCCTCCACTCTTTTGTCTAACAAAAGGGGAATCCCCAGAGGCACAAATAGCACGCTTTGTGTGTCAGCATGGATTCTGTGTACCAACTTGTAGGAAAAATACATTCTGCAGCAAAACATTCAAATAAGTACTCAACATGGAAGGGGTTATTTATCATTGTGCGTTTACCTATTCTAATTCCCATTCGCAATCTGGTAAGATTACAAATGCTGATGTGCATTAACTCCATCTTGTTATATAAAGGTGTCCTTTGATCTTTTGTTCATAAACAGATCTTAGAATGATGGAGAATGATTACTCATTGTTTGCAATTGATATATTTCTCAAGAGTGATGCATTTAAGTATCACTGAAAACAACTCTAGCTTTCAAGCTCGAAGCATGGATTATACAATGTACCACATCACGACGGACTCCAGTTAACGACCATTCACAATTCAAACTGGGTTGACCATTGTAAAGTGAGAAATTCAGTAGAAATGAGCGTACACTTTTTGTTTAATCTGAATTCATTTCCACAACACCTGCTAACTTCATCATTTGAAATTGTCTCTTAATGCACTGAATCCCCTTCAAATCACGGTCGAAAGAAATTCTGTATGAAACCTAGCGGGTGAGTCTATGGGAAATGATAGTACTAGTGGTGGAACCGACAGGGTGGCCACTTATACAGTAAACAGCGAGGAGCGAACTGGAAGCCCAAATTATTTAGAATTAGGGATTTGCCCATTTCGCATCTGACTATATGCGTCCGTCCCAAGCAAACCTTGATAAATTCCCACCGGGGCTTGCCGTTGTCAAGCGAAAATAAAAACAATTATTTTCCATCGGTTCTGACAGGGGTCAGGCTGCGCCGCGTTTTCCCAGAATTATTCCGGGTAGCATTTAAACTCGGCAACACGTGCAAACACATCGGAGCACTTCCCATCATGTGGAGTGGTGTGAGAAACAGGAAGGTAACGACAGATAGAGAGAGGCAGACACACTGTGTGGCTGACAGAGAAAGGACATATTTCATTTCCACTTATTTGCAAAAATCTATTTCCTCAAAAGTGCATCCGAAGATTTTGCATCAAAGGTAAGTTTTTTTAAAAAAACGCTTGCAAAGATGCTTCATTAAGAACGGTATCGATAAATGAAAGGCGTGCATGACGCTAATGGATTAGTCTAACGGAGAGAGGAATTTTGTCCGATTGTCGTTACTTTAGCGAACAGTATGAGAGAGGTCTCTGTTCCTCCCTCCTGGTATCAAATGATCTCAAAATCTGCAGAGGTTTTGCAACAAGATGCTACCCGATTCTGCACTATCAATATTTGCATTGTTTTAGCCTTCCCTTTAGAGCACACTGGCGATTCTACTGCAACAGAGTATTTGAGGATTTTCTGTTCATTGCACCTTGCAGGAATTCATCATTCAGAGACAGGTCCATCAGACATGGCACTGCTGACACTTCCAAATGTGCGCCCCGCTAGGAAAAGGCTGTACCTCTCTCTCTCTCTTTGGACACTCTCCGGGCGCTGAGTCTACCTGAAGGAGAGGGGTCCTGGATGAAGCCCAGCATTTGGCTAGAAAATGGGGTTTGACTCCGAAGCGAGCCGCCGTGTCGACTACTGAAAGCCGGCCGCACAGCTTTCCGGGAATGGGCTACTCTGCGTGTCAACTCAGTCCGACCGGTCTTCCAGCTCACTCTCCACATGGAGGTCTTCGCTACAATTCCACCCCCACCCCCCCCCCACTCCCCCGTCCCACCAGCCCCAAAGCCAGCGCTTGCCTGATGGAGGGGTGAGAGAGGTACCCCGTGAGGAGCAGCCGAGCTGGGATTGAGGGGATGGAGGGGGGTGGGGGAGAGGGTCCCGAGCAGAGTACTCAGGGGGTGGGGGAGAGGGTCCCGAGCAGAGTACTCAGCGCCCAAACCAAACACTCCGAACAAGGGACCAACAATGAATGGAAAATGAGGCACTCGGAAGCAAAACGCCTGGGCGACTGAGGGGGAAATAAATTAATTCCATTCAATTTTAATCACAAAGACAAAATTTTTAAAAACATGCATTTTTCCCGGAAAATTGGGTCCTTCGGTCATTGCTATCCCCTTGTACTAAAAGCAAGAAACTGCTTCTTTTAAAAAAAGATATTGTAAGACTGTGTATACGAGGCTCTGATTATCATTGATACAATCTATAAATCGTAATATGGTCACTACATAACACAGCCAGGAGTCACTTTTCCCCCCTTAATCATACAGTCACCCCCAATACAGTCACACAATCACCCTCAATACAGTCACCCTCACCCCCATACAGTCACCCCAATACAGTCACCCTCAATACAGTCATACAATCACCCTCAATACAGTCACCCCCAATACTGTCACTCCCAATACAGTCATTACAATCACCCTCAATACAATCACCCTCAATACAGTCACCCCCAATAGTCATACAATCACCCTCAATACAGTTACCCCCAATACAGTCACCCCCAATAAGTCACCCCAATACAGTCACCCCCAATACAGTCACCCCCAATACAGTCATACAATCACCCTCAATACAGTTACTCCCAATACAGTCACCCCAATACAGTCACCCTCAATACAGTCACCCCCAATACAGTCATACAATCACCCTCAATACAGTTACCCCCAATACAGTCACCCCCAATAAGTCACCCCAATAAGTCACCCCCAATACAGTCACCCCAATACAGTCATACAATCACCCTCAATACAGTCACCCCAATACAGTCACCCCAATACAGTCACCCCCAATAGTTACCCCCAATACAGTCACCCCCAATACAGTTACCCTCAATAAAATCACCCTCAATACAGTCACCCCCAATAGTCATCCTCAATATAATTACCCTCAATACAACCACCGTCGATGAAATCATCCTTAAATCTTGATGTAAAAGTATTGGTTCCATACTTGCCTTTGGTAAAAACGCTCATATTTAAACGAAACATGCTTTATATTTCGAAGATATAAGAAGCTCCATATTCAAAACTCAATTTCAAAAAAAATCAACCACCTCTCGATATCAAATAATTCAAGATTGCAATCAACAAAATAGATAATATTTGTTTAACCTAAACAGACAGCAAATTACATTGTACTTCTTATTTCACCCATTTGAAAAGACATTGGACGTACCTCGAGTTAAAGAATACACCAGGAGTAGAGTGGTCAGCCACATACCATAAACACCTATTTCCCTGTGTGTGTGTTTGTATGTGTGCGTATGTGTGTGTGTTCAGTCTCAGTGCAGTGGAGAGGGGGAGAGAGAAGGAGAGCTCTGATCCTGAGCTTTGGTAGCCGGAATCTGCGAGGTGAAGGTAACCAGCGGTTCCCAGCGCCTGCCTACCCGGGACATGTCATCACTCGCAAGGTGGAGGATAGGAACCTCGCCCCGCCCAGCTTCAGAAATCTGGAGATAACACACACACATACACACACACTCCACCTCTCTCTCACACACACTCCACCTCTCTGTCTCTCTCTCTCACACACACACACACAGACAGACACACACACTCCACCTCTCTGTCTCTCCCTCTCTCACACACACACACACACTCCACCTCTCTGTCTCTCACACACACACACACACAAAACAGTCACCGCGCGTGCTGTGTACACCATCTAACGAAGCCAGACAAGTCTGATCGTTTTTGATGCTTTCAAAAAAAAATCAAATAACATCTGTGGATTTGCTCAGGAGAAGGGAGACGAGCCACATGAGAATTAGAGCAGGGAAAACCGTAATCATTTTGACTGTCTACATATACAGATATATGTAGACACCACGTGTCCTTGGTGCAGCAGAACTCTAGGGGTTAAAGATTTTAACCCTTGTCAGTTAAAGGGACAATTCACACTTGTCAGATTTCTGCAAACAAAAGGTTGAAGAGGCCAATTTTCAATTAAAATACTTACTGAGAGTCTGTCTTTTCTTTACTAATTCAGAGAAATTACAGCAGAAAAGGGCCAGGATGCTAAATTACACTGTGTGCTCCCTGAGATGTTATTGTCCGGGACGAACAGCGAATGAGGCATCTTCTTTTCTGTTCAGCTAATTTCTAATGATCTCCCAGCCAGTGGACAGAAGGATCAGTGCGGGAGGGGGCTGGGCTCAGGAATAGGTACACAATTAAAGTTGGACAAGACGGGTGAAATAATCAGAGAATGTAGTTCCTTAAAAGGAAAATCGCAGTGAGAAGCGGGAACCGACGCTTCAACACATTTGTCACAATTCAAGCGTTGATTCCAAAACAAAACGTTTTTTTTAAATGGTTATGTGTTACACGAAGGTTAAATGTACGGAGATCGGAAAGCGGGTCTCACTGGGGCCTTGACCCCAAACACAAAGTTAGAAAGTTGCAAACCTTTCCTGAAAGTTTCTCTGTTCGAGCCTCCTGTGTCTGGACTCCCTCTACTGGCCAAACGCTTCATTGTACAAAGAGCGCCTGTCGATTCTTGGTGTTGCGGATTACAGCCCGGTACAGTACATAAAGGCCATTCAGCCACGGGGGCCGTGCCAGCTCTTGCAAAGAGCTTTCTAACTCTCTCCCCCTTCCAGCTCTGCAAACACGACCCACTCCTGCATTTGTTTCCAATCCACTTTCACCAATATCGCAGACAATCTCGGTAATAAAAAAAAGGAATGCTATTTAAGGAGTTAGAAGACAAATGAATGCACACACGTACGAGACGGGAGACGACAAGTTGCAAAAAAGACAGGCGGAGATAATCGGATAGAAAATGAATATTTATTTCAGCATTTAAACTGAACACTTCCTGTTGGTTCTCGCAGCAGGAACCTGATTCGTTCAGCAATGGGTTCTTTTTGAAAATATATTCTTCCTGGAATGTGTTCACAGAGTCATAGAAGGCCGTTTCCATGATGGGTCGATTGGCCTCCTTCGCTTTAGGATTCTGTGATTCATTCGACCCACATTGTCTGCAGCCGCTCTTCCAATAAGCATCATTATCCAGCGCCAACTTGGGGCTTTCTCCCCAGCTCCTTTCGCACTATTTCTATCCAAAGAAGCGACCAATACCCCTGCTGACTGCCTCAACTGAACCTTCTTCCACCACAAGGCCCTCCAGACCCTAACTAGTCCCTGTGGGATAATGTTTTCTCTCACGTTGAATTTACTGCTTTTGTGAGTCATTTTTATTCTGTGCTCTCTGGTTGCTAGCCATGTTAGCACTGATAACAGTTTCTCTGTACCTATTCTATCCAGTCCGCTCATGATTTTGAAAACCTCCATCAGATCTCCTCGTAACCACCTTCTCCCAACTCGTTCAATCTGACCTCATCATTGAAGTTTCTCATTCTTGGAACCATTCTTGTAAAATTGATTATAAAGTCATACTGAATCAGATCCTTTGCTCCAACTCGTCTGTGCTGACAAGACATCCCAATCTGACCTAATCACATTTGCCAGCATTTGGCCCATATCTCTCTAAACCATTCTTATTCATGTACCCATCCAGATGCCTTTTAAATGTGGTAATTGTACCAGCCTCCACTACTTCCTCTGGCAACTCATTCCATGTATGCACTAACTGCTGCGTGAAAAAAGTTAACCCTCTGGTCTTTTTTAAATCTTTCCCCTCTCACCTTAAACCTGTGCACCCTAGTTTTGGATTCCCCTACCCTAGGAAAAAGACTTTGGCTATTCACCCTCTCCATGCCCTTCATGATTTTATAAACTTCCACAAGATCACTCCTGGATCTCTGCGATACATTCACATCCTTCCTATAATAGTAGGCCAACCCCATGATGACTGAACCCAGTAGGTGTCAAACAAAAACAAAAGAACATTGCGAACAATGGTAATCTGAATGATGCTGGTAAGATTCAGCAGGTCAGGATGAGATAACATTGTCAATTAAACATGAGTCTCTTTCAGAGTCCAGCAAGAAACGTCATCTTGGATTCAAAACCCTCCCCACAGCTGCTGCCAGACCTTCTGTGTGTTTCCAGCACTTTCTGGGTTTGTTATTGCTGTAAATGATTAAATAGACACAGACAGTACATTATTTCCCTCTCTCTCTCTCTCTCTCTCTCAAACAGTACCGTAACAGGTATGTTACAGGAACATCCTTTCTCTTTCTTCAATTGATTGTGCAAATCCATTCTGTCTTGCACAGCAGGAGTGAAGCCTACAGGGGTAATGTGTTGGTTGTATTAAAGAGTCAAAATGCACACATTGATCGAAAAGTGGTTCATTTGCCAAATTTTAAGGAGCGGCCAGATGCAATGTTTGGATTGCTTTAACGGCATGGATGTGGTAAATAAACTTAGTTAATTTGTTAATCATTGACTTTACAGTATCATACTAATGCCTACCATGAATACACATAAAAAGCAATCCCTCTCCACCTCCCACCTCGTCAATCACCTGTATTTAAACAAACATACAAGATTAATAATTCCTCATAATGTCCTGATCTGCTGAATTTGTGAGGTCCATGATTTAAAAATGGAATTATGAGGTTCTGTTAGTGGTGAATTATTTGAGGGCATCATGATTTAAATTCATGAATATACCATAGCCACCTTGTCTAAACAATATTGTAGCCTTGTTACAAATGAACAGTTAAAGACACTTCAGCTTTGGGAATTAAAGTTTGGAAAAAGATTTATTAAAAATAACTTCACCAATCAAAAAAAGCTCTTTTAAAGGCAGGCTGTAACTATGTTTTTTAACAATGACCCATTAAAGAGGTGAACTTCTGATGTGAGACTGACCAAGAAACCAGGTGGGAAAATCAGTAATGGGATGTAAAACTGAGGCAGAAACAAGTTGCAACTTGCAAAGGGCAAGACAGGACAAGATGCTGCTCCTTCTCAGCAGCTAAGGCCACAAAGGGACTGTTGAAGCAGGGAAACAGGAAATTGGAGTGATTGGTGTAGCTTAATCTGCTTTGTTTAATGTTGAAACACTATGTCCCTCAGTCTCACAACACCAAAGCTGCACACACCCACAAGACAAAACAAAAATTAGATGCAAATTGTTAATGTCTTTGTTCAAAAGTTTTCTTTTGCTGGCTCACACTCTGCCCCCAACGCCAACTCTCTCCTGGCACATCACCCAAATGGTCATTTTTCATTGGTGAACTTTGACAGGGAGAATTGCCAGGTATCCTTAACTGGAAACCCAAAGAAAAATTCCTCAAAGGAGGAAAAGGACTTGCATTTAGATAATGCCCTAATGACCAAGGTGCTGTATAGTAAATTATGGGACACAGGTTTGATTCCACCTTTGGGTGACTGTCTGTGTGGAGTCTACAAATTCTCCACTGCATTTGCATGGGTTTCCTTCAGGTGCTCCAGTTTCCTCCCATAGTACAAAGACGTGCAGGCTGGGTGGATTGGCCATGCTAAATTACCCATAGTGTCTAGGGATGTGTGTGCTAAGTGGGGGGTTAGCTACGGGGGATGCAGAATTACAATGATATGGGAAGGGACGCGTTTGGATGGGGTGGCCTTCGGAAGATCCATTTGGACTTGATGGGCCAAATGGTCTGTTTCCATATTGTAGGGATTCTGTGATTCCATACATTCTCTGAACAAGTATGCAGACTGATGATGATGGGTTGAGTTAATGGGCAAGATCTGGTAGATGGAGCTTATGTGGAAAAATGTGAAGTTATTCACTTTGACAGGAATAATGAACAAGCAGAGCCAGTGCGGGCATTATGAACCAAATGGCCTCATTCTGAATCAAATCACTTCTGTGGTACATAAACAGAATGACTGCAGAACGCTGAGGTGCAGAGGGATCCACATGTTCTAGTGGATGGGTTAGTATGCAGATGCGGCAAGTAATTAAGAAGGCTAAGGGAATGCTTTGTTACAAGAGGAATTGAATATAAAGATTAGGATGTTATTCTTCAGTTATACACGGAGTTGGTGATTCCACATCGCAAGTCCATCAGCAGTCTTGGTCTCCTCATTTAAAGAAAGATGTAGATTTTGTTCAGAGGAGGTTCTCCAGATTGATATTTGGAATGAATGGGTTGCCTAATGACAAAAGACTGAGCAGCTGAGCCTGTTTTCTACTAGAGTTTAGAAGAGAGAGGGATGATTTGATTGAAGTGTATAAGATTCTCAACAGTCTTGACAAGTTGGATCATAGAATCCCTATAGTATGGAAGTAGGCCATTCAGACTATTGATCCTCTGAAGGGCATCCCACCCAAACTCAATCTCCTACCCTATAGCCCTGCATTGCCCTTGGCTAATCCATTAGACATGATAGGCAATTTAGCATGGCCAATCCACCTAACCTATACACCTTCAGACTGTGGGAGGAAACCAGAGCACCAGGAGGAAACCCAGATAAACATGGGGAGAACATGCAAACTCCACACAGACAGTCATCCGAGGCTGGAATGGAACCCAGGTCCCTGGCACTGTAAGGTGACAGCTCCAATCACTGAGCCACCATGCATCCAATATAAAAAGGATGTTTCCTCTTCTGTATCAGTCACAATCAAGGGGAACACTGTTTTAAAATTAAGGTGACCCTTTTACGACAGAAATAAGCAGAAACATTTTTTTTTCGGCCGAAAGGTATTATAAGCGTGAAACTCTCTGTGGAAGTGGGATCATTGCATATTTTTAGAGTTGAGATGGACAGATTATTGTCAAGCAAGAGTGTCAAGGGTTATTCCATGTTTCAATGTTGCTAGCAGGTTATCAAGGGTGGCTGGGAATGTGGAATTCAGAACACAAACTGATCAGCCATGATCTTATTGAACACCGAAGCAGTCTTGAATGGCTGAATGGTCTATTTTTGCTACAATTCAATTTTGTGTGTAAATCTGATGCTTTAAGATGTGCATCATAGGATTGTAAAATGGCTGCAGCAGGAGACCATTCAGCCTAAATGTGTCCTGGCTAGATGTACCCTCTGTTAAGCATTCACATCTTTCCTAAAGTGCAGTGCCAAGAATCAGACACAATATTCCAGGTGAGGTTGAACTATTGTGCTGGAAAAATCCAGTATAATGCCCTTGCTTTTGTTCTGGGCCTGTAGGCCTTTGCAATCACTTTCTGAACCTATGCTGGTACCTTCAATGGTTTGTTCACATATATACACTCACCTGGAATATTGTGTCTGATTCTGTGCACCCTTTCTAGAACTGCATCCTCTTCAGAACTGTATCCTCCTTAGAACGGTACCCTGTTTGCAACTGTACCCTTTGTAAAATATTGCTTTTCGTCAACCTTCCTATCAGAATGGATCACTTCATCTGCATTATGTTTCACCTGCCATTATTCCATCCATTCAAGCTGTCGATGTCCTCTTGAAATCTATTACTATCCTCCTCACAATTCACAATACTTTCACTTTTGTGCCATCCAGAAATGTTGAAATTGAGCCCTCTACATTGAAACGCAGGTCAACATTAAAGATGAAGAGAGGCCTAGTCCGTGGGGAAACCTACTGCAGATATTCCTCCAGTCCAAATGGTAACAATTCACCATTACTCCAGTTTCCCACTCACCACTCAGCCAACCTCATACCTATTCTGTTACCTCCCCTTTTACTCTTTGAGTGTTTCGCACTAAGGAAGTGAAACCTAATGTTCTTATCCGGTTTGTGACTCAACTCTCTTATTAATGTGACCTTAACTACCTTTTGAATTGAACCAGCAAAGCACTCAATGGCAGTGATTGAAATAGAAGGGTCCACCAATATTTCCTCTGGGCAACTTGTGCAGGGCAATAAATCTTTAGGTCGGTAATAAATGTCAGCAATACCTTTAGCAAGGAAATTTATTTTAGCAATAGACAATGAAGTCAATTTTACCCATCTGACTCTCAGCCCTGCTGAGAGCATTTAACTGAGCAGCAAGCAGGATGGGCCCAATCGTCTGCATTTTACTGACTCGATCGTTGGGACATCCCAATTTTACTTTTTCAACAGACAAGTGTCCTAGTCTGACTTTCTGTTGTTGTTTCAAAATGTAGTCATTGAAGTCTGTGAAAATATGCTGCAGAATATTCACCCACCCAATGCACTATGCCATGAATTAAGTTATATAGAAGGCAGCAAAGGAACAGATTGTTCAACTGACTGGTCTATGTTGTGAAGTGGTATTGGGAGAAAGTGGATAAAAACCTTAAGATGTGCAAAATGACAATGAAAATGACAAATATAAGACCATAAAAGTATGCTGTACCATTCAACAAGAGCATAGCTGATAATCCACCATAGCTTCTGCACATTCTTATTCCCTAATTCTTTTAGTACCCAAATATCTATTGACCACTGCCTTGAATATACTCAAAAGCATTGGAAAGAGGTGAATGCTATCATTGGACCATTAATTTAGAGATTAGGCTATTACTTTGCGGACATGCATTAAAATCCCACCATGAAATTTGGAATTTAAAGTCAGTCATCCGCAATGGTGACTGTAAATCAATTGTTGTAAAATCGCATCGAGTTCACTAATGTTCTTTTTGGAAGGAAATCTGCTGTCCTTACCTGGTCTGTCTGAGATGTGGCTCCAGATCCACAGCAACTGCCCTCTGCAATTGGACGAGCAAGCCCCTCAGGGCACAAATTCTGGCCCTGCCCACATTTTCCAAAAGAGCAAAGAAAACAAAATGACAAACCGCTACAGTCCTTTGAAAAACAAATTTCTCCTTCAGGCCTAAAAAGGAGATAAATGTATATGAAATGTATAAAACAGGAATTGTATACTAACATCCTTATGTCTACATACACTTCAGCTCTAAAAAAGATCTTAATTTCAATTTTTGTCACACTGCAGCCTGTTTTTTTGTCTTATATTGGATTTTGACATGTCCAAATGTATAATTGGAATTGCTACTGCAAACTAGTTACAGAGTGAATAATAATCTTGAATCGATAATGGCATTTTCACAGAGAATCATACAGTCATAGAGTTGTACGGCATGGAAACAGACCCTTCGGTCCAACTGGTCAATACCGACCAAATTAGTCCCATTTGCCAGCATTTGGCCCATATCCCTCTAAATTTTTGCTGTTCATGTTTTGCTTTTAAATGCTGTGAAGTGATATTGAGACAAAGTGGAGAAGAACCATAAGAAATGTTGTAGTTGTACCAGCTTTCACCATCTCCTCTGGCAGCTCATTCCATATATGTGCAACCCTCTGTGTGAAAAAGATGCACCTTAGGTCCTTTTTAAATCCTTCCCCTCTCACCTTAAACCTATGCCTTCTAGGTTTTGACTCCCCTACCCTGGGAAAAAGACCTTTGCTATTCACCCTGTCCGTGCCCCTCATGATTTTGTAAGGTCACCCCTCAGCCTCTGACGCTCCAGGGAAAATAGCCCCAGCCTATTCAGCCTCTCCCTGTAGCTCAAACTATCCAACCCAACAACATCCTAGTAAATCTTTTCTGCATCCTTTCAAGTTTAACAACATCGTGCTTTGTATCTTTTTCTCTTTCTCCGTCACTTTTTGAAAAGCAACTCTGTTTACTTGCTTTCAAAACTGTCCTAAAGATTTTGGCTTCAGTTCTACTTATCTACAAAGTATAATGTATGAATGTATATATAATTGATGCATAAGAATAGGGCAGAATGAAGGATGATAAAATTATGGACTGACGTCTATCCTTTGTCCATTGTCTTTGCTTTTTAATCCAATTCTAACTGAAGCTGATGGCTTAGTTTGGTTATTCATGCTCAGAACCACAGGAAACTGATTGGCTCTTTATGCACTTAAAAAATTACCATCATCAGTGCTCAGGCCCCTCAAACAGATGAACCCCAAGGTAGAAACTATATCTTCGCTCCAAAACTTTTCACAGTTTAATTATCTGTTATTATTTCTGAGATATACTCTAAAGTGTGCTGTAGCCAACCTATCAAGCAAGAATACCAATGAACTATAACCACAATGGTGCTTACTTTTTTAAAAAAATGATTAATCCATTTTTATTTAACATTCTTTATGGGTCATTTCCTCAACACATATAATGTCCCAGTTAATGCTTGTTCCCTTATTGGTGTGGCATCTCAGGCATTTAAAACCCCATAGAGTTAACCTTATAGACATCAATGAGCCCCAGGGGCTTAATCCAATGCTATTAATCTCCAGATGTGCTTTCAACAGCAGAATCTGAGGCAACATACAGCTATCAAGCATGGCATTGTCACTTTAAGCAGAGAGTGCATTAATCTTTTGCTGCCTTGTTGAAGCAATTTTATCGAGAATCTATCTAAAAGCATAGCTTTCTTGTTGGTGACACAAGCACACCTCCGAGTGTGAGGTTCTGATAAACTCACGCTTTGCTTATCCTCATTGCTGGCCATAAAATATCCTGAGCCATGAATTTTATTTAAATCTGTAACTTGATTGGACCATAACAGTTTCAAAATTATGTCCATGTTTTTTGAATCTAGACAATCATTTGCCTTTAGTCCTCTTGAATGCGCATTTGCTTAATATTTCAGAGATAAGGCCTCCTCACCTTGCTTGAACATTCCTACTTTTAAGAAGATTATTTTTATCATTATTTGATTATAGGTAGTTTTGTCATGGTTTATTTTAGTTGCATGTTCTCCAATAGTTCCTTTCTTTGACTGATGTATTGTAAGCTATTCCTTTTCTTGAAGGGCTCCTGGTGAAGACGCTTGCATACAATGGTGTAAAACTGCTGAACCAAATGGTTATCTAACTAGATGACACACATATGTATTTTCCTACTGAATCAGGATTAGGGATATTGAATCAATTTTCTCTTCCACTGGCTAAGGGAACTCTGAGCAACTATGGTCACTCAAATTACTTTCCCCATCTCAACTCAAACTCAGGCCATGCAAAGAATTAACATCACAGTTTAGGTTGTGGTCAATGAACAGGATCAGTTTACAACAGGGCTGGAGATTTCAAAGTACTGACATTGCCTGCACACCATTACATGCATCTGTCAATCTGGATAGTACAGAATTTATGTTTAAATGTATCTGTTTAAATTGCTAAAACAGATGAGGGGTTATTCAATTGGACAGCTGCGCAACTTTGATACATGTATGATAAATTGCTCTGTAGAAACTAAAAGTCCAGAGATAAGAACATTTTACTCTTGACCTCATTGGCACAGAAGACTGAATTGTGAATGGCCTGTGCACTAGTGATAAACACAATTCAGTAGCTATGGTGAAAATAGACATGAATAACTACATTTGCTAATTTGTTGTGTTTGTGCTCTTGAGAAACATTCAAACCCAGCCCAACATTTTAAGAAATTGCTCAATATTAATCTGGATCCAAGGCATTTTTCATTGTGGACAAGTAATTAAATACTCAGTCTCACAGCTTCAGCCACACACCAATCCCACCTGTTCTCCCTTTATATTTACACAGCTAATTAATCAAGCAAGTTCCCCAAATCACTTGCTTAACTATATTAACATTCGGGTACACCGATTTGTAGCAGCAATCCTCAGAAAGGCGAAGACCTATTGATATTATCACGTGACTATTAATCCAGCAACCCAGGTAACGTTCTGGGGACTTGGATTTAATTTTGCCATGGCAGATGGTGGAATTTAAACTCAGTTAAAATCTGGAGTCAAGAGTCTGATAATGGCTGTTGTCAATTATCAGAAAAAAATACTCATCTGGTTCACAAATGCTTTTTAGGGAAGGAAACTGCCATCCTTATCTAATCTTGTCTATATGTGATTCTAAATGTACAACAATATGGTTGTAATTGTCCTCTAGGGATGGGCAATAATTATGGTCCAGCTAGTGACTTCCACATCCTGTGAATGAATGATAAATAGGTCCTGAGGCCATTTGGAAATTTAGCAACTTGTTGGTACTTGTTATCGCAGTAATAATCTCTTCAGGTTATCTCAAGATAAACTATGAGCTAGGTTTACTTTTCACTTTATATACTTTTTAAAATATCTTTTTGTAGTATTGTGTAGGTTTTGCGTACAAAATGTGACAATGTATCATTGGAAGTGTGGTACCGGAATGTTATTAGACGCTGTCAAAATATATGTGTAAGTGAATAAGTTAATACTTTTACTTTTATTAACATTACACATTTTTCTGTAGGCAAGACTGAATTGCTTTTTTTATTGAAAAGTGTTAGTTAAGCATTTTTATTAACTTGCCGATCATTTTTAGCAGATCTTCCAACCCTGTTCCCTCAGAATGTGCTCAAGTAATATTTAAGCCACTCCAGTAGCAGACAATGGCCATCTCCCATGAGAGACGATCCAACAACTCCACTTGGCATTCTGTGACAATATCCAGTGTGGGGTATCACTGGCTGTTACCCATCCCTAGAGGGCAGTTACAACCATGTCAATGTGGGTTTAGAGTCACATGTAGGCTAGGCTAGGTAAGGATAGTGGTTTCCTTCCCTAAAATGCATTAGTGAATCAGATGGGTTTTTCTTCTGATATTTGGCAACAGCCATTCCCCACCATCAACCTCCTGGGAAGTTACTATTTTGACCAGAATAATAACTGGACCAGCCATTTTAATACTGTGTCTACCTGAATAGTCAGAGGCTGGGAATTCTGAACTGAGTAACTCAGCTCCTGGCTCCTCAAAGACTGTCCACCATCTATAAGCACAGGTCAGGACTGTGATAGAAAACTCTCTACTTTGTCTGATTGAGTGCAGTGTCAATGTCACGCAAACAACTTTGTGCTATTCAGAACAATGTAACCAATTTGATCAATCTCCTTCTGTCCTCCACCTATGTCAATGGATATCAGTGCTTACCAGTTACAAAATGCATTACAGCAACTTCTCAAAGCTCTACAGCTAGCAACATCCAAACCCGTAATATTGACCACTTAGAGGCACATGGGAACACCACAACCTGCATGCTCCCCTCCAAGTCTCAAATCATCCCAATTTGGAATTTTTAAAAAATAATTGATGGAATGTAGATATTGCTGGCTAGACTATTGCCTATTGTCCATCCCTAATTGCATGAGGAACATTTGAGAGTTAACCACATTGCTGTGGGTCTGGATCACATGTAGACTAGGCCAGACCAGGTAAAGATAGCAGTTTCCCCCTGAAAGGGCAATAGTGAACCAGATGGGCTTTTCTCCCAAAAATCAACAACAGTTTCATTGGCATCATCACTCTTAATTCCAGATTTCTTTACTGAATATATAGAACAGAGTTGAGGAAAAACTTCTTCACCGAGAGAGTGGTGGATATATGGAATGCTCTGCCCCAGAAGGCAGTGGAGGCCAACTCTCTGGATACTTTCAAGAAATAGATGGATAGAGCTCTTAAAGATGGTGGAATCAAGGGTTATGGGGATAAGGCAGGAGCAGGATATTGATTGTGGATGATCAGCCATGATCATAATGAATGGTGGTGCTGGCTTGAAGGGCCGAATGGCCTACTCCAGCACCTATTGTCTATTGAATTCAAATTCTACTATCTGCCATTGTGGGATTTGAACTTAAATTCTCAGGACACTACCTGGGTCTCTAGATTAACAGTCCAGCTATAATACCACTAGGCCATCACCTCCCTGGGTCTCTACTAGGTCCCTGATCCTACACTTCCACCGGATCAAAACCCTGGCACTCCTTACCTAACAGCATTGTGGATATTTCTACATGTTATGGACTGTAGCCATTCATGTAGGAAACTCATCATCACCTTTTCCAGATAGTTAGGAACAGACAGTAAATGCTGACCTTTAGCCAGTCATACTTACATTCCGTGGTCACATTAAAACACCTTGGATATGATCTGCTAATTCTATGGTTAATCTTTCTCCCTAATAACATGAATAGCAACTCCTCAGATTTTGTTCTCAGTGATTTGAAAGTATTCAGTGTTGAGGACCTTTTTATTTCTTTTCCATATCAGCATCAATTATGACCAGGTCAGGTAGAGCGCAGTAAGCCACGGGCACGCTCTTAACAATCTGGAATGGTCCTGTTATTGCACAGTCAGGGGGAAGCACACTTAACACTAACTTCCAAAAGGGAAATATTAGAAAACAAGATATTTTGGGCTATCAGGGAAAGAAGAAGAGTAGGAGCTTTTTCAAAGAGCCGAAATATGCATAAATGCTTCTTCTCTGTACCAAAATACTTTTGATTTCTCTTTATTCTTTCACAGGATGTGGGTGTCACAGCATTCAGTGCCCATCCTGAATTGCCCTTGAACTGAGTAGGCAGCAGGTCCATTGTAGAGAGAATGCCAGCATCTGTCATGTTGCTGTGGGTCCGTAGTCAGATGTAAAGGTAGACCTTCTTCCCTAAAGGGAATTAGTGAACCAGATGGGCTCTTATGACAATCAATGATAGTTTCTTGACAGAACTAGCTTTATTTTCCAAATACATTCATTGAATTTAAATTTGCACCAGCTGGCATGGTGAGATTTGAACCCATGAGCATTAATGGGAACCTCAGGTTATGAGGCCAATGATAATACCACTACCATGTCCCAAATCAGGTTTCAATAGCCAGGTGAGAACGGAACATCCCAGCTATATTAAATAAAAGCTTTGTATCATGATACATAGTGGATCTTGTTGCCCTGTTTGGAAAGGGCTGCATAAGGTCAAGTAATTACTAATTTGTTGCAGGATCATCAATATAAATGTTCACATTAATGGCCTGCAATTTTTATGGTGGTGTAATATATGCATGCATTGAGACTCTTTCTAACATAATTAATGAAAGCCACAAGATGACTTGCATTTATGTTGTACTTTTCAGAACTGCGCAGCATCTCCAAGTGTTTCGCAGCAATGAAAGAGTAGGAAACAGGGAAAAATACTTTCAGAAAAGCATACATTGCCTTTTGCCACCAAAATTAATAATATGCACTCAAGCAGCATTAACACTTTTCTGTGAATATTTGTGTTTCAACAGAACGTGGGGTGGGAGCAGTTGGAAATACAATTGCTGTGGTAAAGAAGAGGAGAGGAGCAGTTGGAGGAGTGTTGGTGGGGTTAAGGCGGGGGGGCAACAGAGGAACGGATGCAGTGCAGGCCTCACACACATTATCAGAGCGATTGAATTTTTTTGTGACTTTCTTGATAAGCAGTTGACTTGTTTAACTCATCACCACTCGCTCCAAAGCCAGTCCTAATTTAATTAAACAATTATAGCACAGTATAGTGTTACAATTACATTGTGGGTGAAATCCCAGTAGATGCAGAAGGGCTATGTGATTGCTCGGGTTAATAACTCTGCTATCGATCCTGATTGCATACCTCTGCCACAGTCTGAACTAATAGTCCAGCAGGAACCTTTTATTCCACATCCACATCTCACAGTGGTTGGGTTTTTCATTCATACTCAACAAATATTGAGAGTAAAAAGCGTGGCAATGTCACAGTGTCCCAGTTTATTGGTCTTTAATATTGTTGCTTTGTTGTGCATTCATACTGAATTGTCAAACACATTGAAAATTACCAATGTTGTGTTGGAGGATGTTTGGTGGGCTAGGGGAGGGTGAATTCATATTAGAAACATAAATCTCACAGCTTGGATTTTCGACTGTAGGTATTTGTAAACTTTCTATTTTCTTCAGTTATTTATGCTAGTAATTCTAAACCTGCTCTCAATTCATCACTAGCTTAAAATGGCTTTTGTCTTTAAATTTAAACACCATCGTCTTTCCATTTGGAATATTGTTTTCTCCTAACTTAATACAAATAGCATTGTCAGTTCTGAAATTACTAATGGATTTCTTGTGGTATTTTACATGGAGAATTAAGTCTGTAACCTTCGAATCAGGATTTGTGGAGAATTCGACGAAGATTTTTTTGCCCAATTCAGTTACCATTTTAAAGTCCTACATTCTCTCCTGATTTTAACAGATGAGGATTGGATGTAGCATTAAACAGCAGAAGACTTTCAATGGTTTATGAGAGTTTTGTTGTAAGTTCTTACTTTAGCACTAACACCAGTTTCCACCTTTCCCGTTCCAGAAGCTAATTCCACACTGGCAGAACCCAGACATATATAATTTATCAAGAGGGAGAAACTTAAAGAAACTAAATCAAGATAACACATGCTGTGTGGACTTGAAGTGAAAAACCCAGCTCTCTTTAAAAAAAACAAACACTAACTCGCCAATCCAACAACTCAACAGTCATTGCCCACCAGGGGCACTGTTACAAAATACTCAAAAAGGGAGAGAGAGGGAGAGAGACTAAGTTAAATGGCATGTTACACTCCAGCCCGTCTAGCCCTCATCTATTCTGAAAGGCTTCAAGCACATCGATGGGCACTGCATTCTCAGTGTCCAAGCTCACCTGGCTATGGACCTAACTGAGGAAGGGAAGCAGGAAGAACCCAACACTTTCTAAAATGTTTTAATCCAACTATCCAGTCATATTACGACACACCTCTCCAGGTGGGACCTTGCCCTCCCAATTCAGCAATATGGACACTACCACTGTAGCTCAAAAGCCCCTAATATCCCACCTATTTATTTTTCCGTATATCCAAAGTTGCTTTTATGCATCTCTAAATTTCTTTTAAACACCACCACCACATTGTCTGTGTTTCTAATTAAGTGTGAAGTTTGTAAGCACTGCCCAACAGCAAAATTGAGGAAAGGAAGGGGGCGAAAGATGAAACTAAATTGAGATGGAGTTGGAGAGGGAACTGAACAGTTTATGAAGACAGATGATCACTTTACAACAACTTGCATTTATAAATCATCTTGAACATGGCAAAACAAGATGCTTTACAAGACAGTTAGCAAACACAATTTGATGCATCACATATGAATGCATCTGGGCAGGTGACCCTAGATTTTGGACGATGAGGTAGAGAAGGATCATCTGAGGAGAGAATGAGGTTGAGAGATGCAGAGAAACATGAGGAGGGAATTCTACTGACTTTTGCTCTATCCAAACATTTGTACTTATATTTCTGACATTTTCTGTTCAGAGCATTTTCTGTTCTCTGTCGGCTTGCTTGTTATGTATATCTTGCAATTTCCTCTGTCTTTCGAGAGGAATATCCCATGGCTCAGAATGGTTGGAAAAATAATTCATGGAGCCTGTTGGTTGCATTTACATCCTGATCATGGCACAGGATGGAGCTGGTAATTACTTCCCCATTGGCCTTGAATAAAAATGCAGCAATGCAAACCAAAAATCCTGTTTTGTTGCTCAACATTTGATCATAAATTTGATATTACATACCGAAAGTTCTGTTAGACCATTAGAGTGCAAATGGTGAGATAATGACATGATTCAGGTCACTCCCGTATAGAACATAGAACAGTACAGCACGGTACAGGCCCTTTGGCCCACAATATTGTGCCGAACTTTTACTCTAAACCTAAGGTCTATCTGTCCTCCACCCCTACCTTATACTATCATCCATATGCCTGTCTCATAGCTGCTTAAATGCCCCTAGTGAGGCCGACCCCACTACCCTCGCCAGCAATGCATTCCGCTCCCCTATCACTCTCTGCGTAAAGAACCTACCTCTGATGTCTTCCCTATATCTACCTCCATTCACTTTAAAACTATATCCCTTTGTAATAGCTAACTCCACCCCAGGAATAAGCCTCTGGCTGTTCACTCTATACCTCCAATCATTTTGTACACCTCTATCACGTCACCTCTCATCCCTCATCATTCGAAAGAGAAAAGCCCTTGCTTTCCTAACCTTTCCTCATAAGACATTCCCTCCATTCCAGGCAACATCCTGATAAATCTCCTCTGCACTTTTCCAATGCTTCCACATCTTTCCTGTAATGAGGCGACCAGAAGTGGACACAATACTCCAGATGTGGCCAAGCCAGGCTTTTGTATAGCTGGAGCATAACTTCACGGCTCTTGAACTCAATCCCTCTGGTACTGAAAGCTAACACACCTTCCGCCTTCTTAACAACTCTATCCACCTGGGTGGCAGCTTTCAGGGAACTGTGGACATGAACCCCAAGATCCCTCTGCCCCTGCATATTGCCAAGAATCTTTCCGTTAACCCTGTATTCTGCTTTCAAGTTTGTCCTTCCAAATTGAATCACCTCACACTTTTCAGGGTTAAACTCCATCTGCCACTTCTCAGCCCAGCTTTGCATCCTATCAATGTCCCTTTGTAACCTAGAACAGCCCTCTGCTCGATCCACAATTCGACCCACCTTCGTAGCGTTTGTGAACTTACTAATCCACCCTTCCACCCAAATCATTTACAAAAATCACGAACAGAAGAGAACCCACAACAGATCCTTGTGGTACACCGCTCATATCTGAGCACCATGTTGAAGATTTTCCATCCTTTGTCATCCTTTGTCATCTAAGGCTCAGCCAATTTTGAATCCAGTCTGCCACATTTCCCCCTATCCCATGCCTCCTTAACTTCTGCATGAGCCTACCATGGGGAACCTTATCAAACGCCTACTTAAATCCATGTATACTATATCCACTGCTCTACTTTCATCCAGAGATGATGGGAACTGCAGATGCTGGAGATTCCAAGATAATAAAATGTGAGGCTGGACGAACACAGCAGGCCAAGCAGCATCTCAGGAGCACAGTGTGCTCCTGAGATGCTGCTTGGCCTGCTGTGTTCGTCCAGCCTCACATTTTATTATCTACTTTCATCCATGTGTTTTGGTCACCTCTTCAAAGAATTCAGTAAGGTTTGTGAGGCATGATCTATCCCTCACAAATCCATGCTGATTATCACAAATCAAACTGTGCCTATCCAAGTGATCATAAATCCTGTCTCTCAGAGCCCTTTCCAATAATTTGCCCACCACTGAAGACTAACTGGCCTGTAATTTCCGGGGTTATCCCTGTGTCCTTTTTTGAACAAGGGAATGACATTTTCCTCTCTCCAATATTCTGGCACTATACCCATGAACAGTGAGGACGGCAAGATCATCGCCAAAGGCCCTGCGATCTCTTCCCTCGCTTCCCATAGAATCCTTGGATAAATCCCTTCAGAAGTATCTATCTTCAAGTTCCTCAAAATCCCTAGTACATCTTCCTTACTAACATTCACCTCCTCTAGCCTACCAGCCTGTTTCACACTGTCCTCCTCTACAACTAGGTCCCTGTCAGTTGTGAATACCGAAGAAAAATATTCATTAAGGACCTCTCCTATTTCTTCGGGCTCCGTGCACAAATTCCCTTTACAATCCTCGATCGGCCCTACGCTTTCTCTGGTTATTCTCTTATCTCTCACGTACATGTAAAAAACCTTGGAGTTTTTCTTGATCCTATCTGCCAAGATTTTCTCATGCCCCCTAAACCCTTTCTTCAGCTCCTTCCTGGCTAACTTGTGACCCTCTGCAGCCTTTTCCAATCCTTCTTTCCTAAACTTCAGATAAGCATCCTTCTTCCTCTTAACCAGTCATTCGACCTCCCTTGAGAACCAAGGCTCCCGCACTCAACCGCATCTTCCCTGCCTGCAAGGGATAAACATATTGAGCGCATATAGTACGCAATCCTTAAACAATCTCCACATTTTAATAGTGCTCTTCCCTGACAGCATCTGTTCCTATTTTATGTTACCCAGTTCTTGCCTAACAGAACTATAATTACCCTTCCCCCTTTTATAAACCTTACCCTGCTGTAATTACCTATCCTTTTCCATGGCTGTTGTAAAAGTATCAGAGTTATGATCACTACCACCAAAATGCTCTCCTCCCAACAGGTCTAACACTTGGCCTGGTTCATTGCCAAGCACCAAATCCCAAGTGGCCTCCCCTCGTGTTGGTCCATCTGCATACAGTGTCAGGAATCCTCCCCGAATGCAATGGACAAAAATCTGCTCCATCTAAACTATTACAACTAAAAAGTTTCCAATCAATATTTGGAAAGTTGATTGGAAACGGTTTAGTGTCCTATGCCATGAAGTAGTTTGCCAGTAAATTGCAGTCCGTTATCAGGCACCGTACCTTCCAGTACACCAAACAAACTGAAAATAGCAGTCATTGATTCAGCCATGGTCCCACTCATTTTGTTGACAACTCATGGAACAATGGGGAATTTGGAGAAATAATCCATTGCAATGATGTTATTTTCCCTGAGTACTAGGCATAGGTTTAGTGAGTCCTAGGAGTGAGTGAAACATTATGTTGACACAGGGCTCGTTCTGCTGCACGGGTGGATATATTTGACATGCCTCACATGCATTCACAAGTTACTAAATATCCAGATTCACCACTGACCAAGACACAGACTTACATGCTAGTTGTCTAGTGTGTTCACTATGTGTGCCCCTGCCTGATGTCCTGGCTTAATACTTTTGGTATTAGGCCATGTTTGCCTTTAAAAATGTACCAAGATTTAGTAAGTGCCTCTCTGTATGGCTAAAATTAACAAATGTTCTTAGGTATTTCCTCAATGCTGTGAGGACATGCCTGGATAATAATCTCCTGCAACTCTTGACATTGCTCGTCTTTCAAAGTTGCCTATTGCAGCAGTTTGCATTGACACTAACCAGATCTAGGTGAAGAATATCTTCAGCTTCAGATGTATTGATTGTGACAAGTGTACTCTGTTCCACTACATTAGCTCTGCTTTGAAACTCATGTCCTGTACTATGCAGAGATCTGTACAAACGGGTAACCTTGTTACTGCAGCACTGTTGGCCTCTACTGGATCAATGAAAAAAGCAAGATACACCAGGAGATAGAAAAGGTCTGTAAGAAAGGCAAAGTCACAGGGATCATGAGGGATTTCAATATGCAGGCGGACTGGGAAAATCATGTTGGTAGTGGGTTGCAAGAAAAGGAGTTTGTGGAATGTCTACGAGATGGCTTTTTGGAGAATCTCATTTTGGAGCCCACAAGGGAACAGGCATTAATGGAATTAGTGTAGTGCAATGAGACAGACTTAATAAAGGAGCTTAAGGTAAAGGAACCCTTAGGAGGCAGTGATCATTAGATGATAGAATTTAATCTGTAATTTGAGAGGGAGAAGATAGAATCAGAGGTAACAGTATTACAGCTGAATAAAGGCGACTACAGAGGTATGAGGGAGGAGCTGGGGAGAATTGAACAAGAGCCTAGCAGGAAAGACAGTGGAACAGCAATGGCAGGAGTTTCTGGGAGTAATTTAGGAGACACAGCAAAAATTCATCCCTCGGAAAAAGAAACATGGCACAGGGAAGATGCAGCAAGCATGGCTGACTAAGGAAGTCAGGGATAGCATAAAAACAAAAGAGAAAGCATGTAAAGTGGTGAAGGGCAGTGGGAAACCAGAGAACTGGGAAGCTTTCAAAGACCAACAGAGGGCAACAAAAAAAAGGAGGGAGAAGATTAAAAATGAGGGTAAAGTATCCAGTAATATAAATGAAGACTGTAAGAGCTTCTTTAGATATCTAAAGGGGAAAAAGAGAGGCAAAAGTGGACATTGGAACACTGGAAAATGACAGTAGAGAGATAATAGCAGGGAACAAGGAAATGGCTGAGGAACTAAATAATTGCTTCACGTCAGTCTTCACGGTGGACAACACCAAAAATCAATGACATCTCCCAAAAATTCAGGGGGCAGAGCTGAGTATGGTGGCCATCACCATGGAAAAGGTGCTCGTAAAACTGATTGACCTGAAGGTGGATAAATCACCTGGACCAGATGGACCACACCCCAGAGTTCTAAAGGAGATAGCTGAACAGATAGTGGAAGCATTAGTGGTGATCTTTCAGGAATTGCTAGAGTCAGGGAGGGTCCTAGAGGACTGGAAAATCGTTAATGTGACACCCTTGTTTAAAAAGGGAGTAAGACAAAAGATGGAAACTTACAGGCCGATTAGCCTAACCTCAGTCGTGGGTTAGATTTTGGAGTCCATTGTAAAGGATGAGATTTCTGAATATTTGGAAGTGTATGGTAAAATAGGGCAAGGTCAGCATGGCTTTATCATGGGGACATCATGCCTGACGAATGTGCTAGAATTCTCTGAGGAAGTAATGGGCAGATTAGATCAAGGAGAGCCAATGGATGTTATCTACCTGGACTTCCAGAAGGCCTTTGATAAGGTGCTGCACAGGAGGCTGCTGAGTAAGATAAAGGCCCAGTGTGTTAGAGGCAAGGTGCTAGCATGGATAGAAGATTGGCTGACTGGCAGAAAGCAGAGAATGGGGATAAAAGGGTCTTTCTCAGGATGGCAGCTGGTGAAAACTGGTATTCCACAAGGGCCAGTGTTGGGACCACAACTTTTCACTGTATACATTAATAATCTAGATGAAGGCACTGTGGGCTTTCTGGCTAAATTTGCAGACAATACAAAGGAACTTGAAGGGACAGGTAGTATTGAGGATGTGGTGAGGCTGCAGGAGGACCTGGACAGGTTAGGAGAGTGGGCAAAGAAGTGGCAGATGGTGGACAACGTGGGATAGTTTGAGGTCTTGCACTTTCTCACCTACCATCCCACCAGCATCCACATCCAGAGGATCATTAGTTGTCATTTCCACCACCTGAAGTTGGATGCTGCAACCAAACACATATTCCCCTCCCCTCCCTTGTCAGCCCTCCACAGAGACTGTTCCCTCCTGGACACCTGGGTCCACTCCCCTTTCACAGTCAACACCACCTGCAACCAAACACTGAACTATGGATGCTGTAAATCAGAAACAGAAACAGAAATTGCTGGGAAATTTCAGCAGGTGCAGCAGCATCAATGGTGATAAAGCAGTATTAACATTTCAGGTCCAATGACCCTTCATCAGAACTGATTATAACAAGGAAAAGTTTGGAATACATGCTCATGATGTGGTGGTGCTTAGGGGGTGAGTAGTGGGAGACACTAAATGATGGTCAAGTTGGAGCTCAGAGATAGAGAAAAACAGTTGGACAGACAAAGGAATGTGTATGGGCGAGTCTGGGGGAGCCAATAGGTGCTAATGGGGACCATTAAGTGGCTGGAAATGGGTTGGTTGTGTTAGTCCATATGATGACAAGGCTTAATGTGTGGGGGTTTGGGGTAAGGACAAGAAGAAGATGCTCAAGCCCTAAAATTATTGAACTCGATACTGAGCCCCAAAGGCTGTAAAGTTTCCAAGTGGAAAATGAGATACAGTTCTTCCAGCTTGTGATGAGCTTTGCTGGAACACTGTAGCAAGCCTGAGACAGAGATGTTGACCACGGAACAGGGTGGTGTGTTGAGGTTGCAGGCAATAGGAAGCTCAGGAGGAATTTCTGCGAATGCAATGTAGGTATTCTGCGAAGTGGTCACTCAGTTATGCTTTGTTTTCCCAGTTTAGGAGACCACATTGTGAGCAGCGAATGCGGGAGACGAGATTGTGTATGTTGCAGGTAAAGTGCTGCTTCACCTGGAAGTTGTGCCTGGGGCCTTGGATACTGTGCAAGGAGGACATAAACGACCACCTTCTGTGGTTGCATGGGAAAGTGCCGTGGGAGTGTGAGGTGGTGTTGACAGTGAAAGGGGAGTGGACCCAGGTGTCCAGGAGGGAACAGTCTCTGTGGAGGGCTGACAAGGGAGGGGAGGGGAATATGTGTTTGGTTGCAGCATCCCACTTCAGGTGGTGGAAATGACAACGAATGATCCTCTGGATATGGATGCTGGTGGGATGGTAGGTGAGAATGAGGGATGGGACACCCTATCTCTGTTGTGGAAGGGGAGAGAGGGGGTGAGGGCTGAAGTGCGGCAAAATGGATCAGACATGACTGAGGGCCCCGCCAACCACAGGAGTGGGTAATCCTTGGTTGGGGAAGAAGGCGTACATTTTGGAGGCTCCCCTGTTAGAAGCTTGCATCATGAGATAGAGAAGGAGAAACTGAGAGAGGGGGATGGAAGCAGAGTGCGAGGATGTAGGGCAAAGGTAACTGTGGGAGTCGGTGGGTTTGTGGTGGCTATCAGTGACCAGCCTATCCCCAGAAATGGAAGCAGAGACATCAAAGAAGGGAAGGGAGGGGTCAGAAACGGACCGGGTAACTGGTAACAAAATTAGTTCATTTTTCCAGTTCAGAGTGAGAGAAGGAAGCAGCATTGATGATGTCATCAATGTACCAGAGAAAAAGTTGCGTGTGGGAGCTGGAGTAGGACTGGAACAAGGAATGTTCCAGGTATCCCTCAAAGAGACAGGCATAACTGGGGCCCATGTGGGTATCCATGGCAATGCCACTGACCTGAAGAAAGTGAGAGTTAAAGGAGAGCATTGTTCAGATTCATTGAACATCATTGATATTTATTTCTTCCACTTTCAACATTTCCTTCCTTTCACTGGTCATCACAGAAATCATCGCCACAATCTGCCTGCCCATGAAAGTTGCAGCTGATGCAAGCTAGCGTAACATGAAATTATTTACAGCTCCTGAACCCGGGGAACAAACACAGCGAGGAGCTGGGAACCTGCAGCTGACCCCTGAGAATACTGCAGAGTGCAGAATTTAACAAACTGGTGACAAACGGAGAACACAGAGAATAGAGTTTATAAGTATTTATTCAGATTGGTGGACCTTGTGAACTGATTTTCCTCAAACAGGACAATATAATTGACCATTTACAAAAATATTATGGACTCAAAAAGCAGAGAGTAGCTTAAACATCTGCTAAAATATATGAAGAAAAGGAATGGTCAATAAAGAGAATGAATGGAACAAAATAACCGAACACAATAATAATGAATAAGCTTACACAATGGGATATTTACTTGTAAAATTAATTTAATAGAGTCAAGTGTAACATGTTGCTGATTATTTTCAGCTTATGGTTGAAACAAGGAATATTGAAATTAATTGTCAAATAATGTTGTATTGTATTACTGTACATGTTCATTTACTGCTCATCCAGCAATGGCATTGTCCATAAATACAACTTTAACTTTATTACTCTCCAAATCCATGCCAGAGCCTTCACTTTGAAATCAAGGATAAAGTATAGGCTACTTCTCAAGCTGGCTGAGAGTCAACATAGAATTATGAGTGCATACACCAAAAAAATCTAATGCAACACAAAGTACTGGAATGCCAAACTAAAAACAGAAAATCCTGGAATTACTCACGAATGCAAGCACCTATCGTGAAGTGCAAGACAGAGTTAATGTTTTAGGTCAATGCCCTTTTGTTAAACCTGATATTACTTGCTACATCAGAAATGGTTTCTCTTCCAAACCATGAAGCATTGGGACAATTAAGTAGCAAACATCTTCCAAAATCTATTTTTATCATCTATCTCCAGGACTGACAGTTCAAAATTTGGGCAAAACTTGTCTAATTCATTAACCATGGTAGATTATATATCCTTGGCCACAGATTTGTTGAATAATCTTCTCTTGCTGTCCAAGTAGGATGGGATCTGTGTTTCGTCTGAGATTTATTGCCAAGAAACAGAGAATTTCTTTTCAGCATAACCTTCATAGCATCTATCCATGAAATTCCATTCATCTTGATGTAACTACCAATTGGAATTTCCAGAAATTCTCAGAAGATGATGATAGGAACCCAACCTTTTTGCAGTCTGTCAGCTACTTTAATCGCCATATTGACCTGGGTTTGCTGACTGTTACTGAATGAATCTGCCTGTGTTATTTTATCACACATCCATGCTGAGTGATAACAATCATTAATATCAATTACCAGTCACAGGGAACTATTTTAGGCTTTCATCTTGACTTTTTCCTACTGTAATCTGAGTTCAAAAACCCCTAGACAAGCCAAAGGGATTTCCTACTTCCTTTTGCTGTCATTTACCTCCAGTAATTCACTCCACACGAATGAGATCAAATTCAGTTGTGCTAAAGTGGGATTTTTATTCCTATAGGTGGCACAAACAGTGTTCCCACACAAAGACAAAGCTAATGTTATTGGGTAAGCAATGGAAAACACAGTCTCAAAGATAACAAGGTGTAGAGCTGGAAGAACACAGCAGGCCAAGCAGCATCAGAGGAGCAGGAAGACTGACGTTTCGGGCCTAGGCCCTTCTTCAGAAATGGGTATTGCAGGAAGCGTGCATTTTAGAAAGTTCTTCAGATTCTTAGATGATCTCTTAATAAAAACTAATGCACAAAATAGATATGCAAAATCATGAGAGGCATAGATGGGGTAGATTGTGAGAGTCCTTTCCCCATGGCAGCCATGTCTAAGGCCAGAGTTCATAAGTTGAAGGTGACAGCAAATGGTTCAAAGGGGACCTGAGGAAATTTTTCATCAAGAGGGTGGTAGAAATATTGGACACATTACTTGAGAGGATGGTGGAGACAGGTGCTTTTGTAACATTTAAGAAACATAACATCTCACTTAAAATGCCAGGGCATTTAAATAGGATTAGTATAGTTTGGTGTTTGTTGGTCAGTATTGCTGGGTCGAAGGGCCTGTTTCTAAGCTGTATGACTCTATGACTGTAAAGCAGACAAACAAAGGATGGCTTCTCATACTCCTGCTCTCGTGCAGACACGCACCACAACCGCCCACCCCCCTTCCCCCCACCCTCACTGCTTGGACTCCAGGTGCGAATCTTTGTTTCTGCTCTGACCAGGGGACCAGCTTGTACCTCACCTTTCCAGTGCACTGTCAAATGTACCTGAGCTAATGGTGATTCACTGAGCACAGAAAGCAGCAATCTCTTCCCAGCATGTACCGACACTTCCTACACCATCTTGTTTTAATCAGCTCATGTCACTGGCCATATCTACACTAGCATGTTGGTCATTTCAGTGCTATGAATAATCACTTCATTTTTTTATTTGCTATAGGGATGTGAAGCCACTTGCAAGATCAGTATTTACTGCTCATCCCTAGTTTCTTATGAACTCAACAGCCTTCATTTCAGAGTTAAAGTAATCCAAAAATTTTGAAATATTTCATCGGCCCATGTACTTTCCTTCTGTATAATTTTCACTTCATAAAATTTGATTCGTAGTTTAGCCTGAATATATAGTTGTTTAGTGCATTATCTTCCCTTCATTGGCAAAAATAGGTCTGTCCATTCGATTAGATTAGATTAGATTCCCTACAGTATGGAAACAGGCCCTTCGGCCCAACAAGTCCACACTGCCCCTTGGAGCATCCCACCCAGACCCATCCCCCTATAATCCACACACCCCTCAACACTACGGGCAATTTAGCATGGCCAATCCACTTAACTTGCACATCTTTGGACTGTGGGAGGAAACCGGAGCACCTGGAAGAAACCCACGCCGACACGGCGGGAATGTAACTATCCCATAATATTTACCAGGGATACCTCTGTGATGTAGGGTCAGACTGTACATCCCTGTGCATTTCTATTCATGGATGGTGTTAAGCCATGTATCACTGGAGACACAGATCTCCAAACAGAAGCTGCTGTTTGCAATGAATGTTGATGCACAGCATCGAGAGAAAGCCCAGTTGTAATCAAGTCTCCTTTAAATAGGCTTAAATGCCTTTGTAATATATCTTCACCTTGTTGATCACTCCTGATAACTCCCACTGTTATACAAGTAATTACAGTTCTCCAGAACATCAAATGATAGCCATTTTGGGCATGATAATTTAGACATAATGGGTACAATTGCAAATCACTATTGCTTTTCTTATCTTTAGGCAGCGAGCAGAATTTTTTGCAAGGAGAGAAAAAAATACAGGATTGATTGAGCTATGTTCAGCTTAATGCAATTTTACAGTTAGCTTTGTGTAATCCTTTGATGAGGTTATTGGGGAACAATCTCAGTTCCTTTCCTTTTGCCTTACATGCTCCACAAATGCAATCCATTAACTTTACTTCTTTCTTTTTCCTATTGCTGGCGAAGCAAGTTTCACAAATCGGCTGCATAACTGCGATGTCACCAGCGTCCCAAGAAGATTCCATTGTAGATTGTAGCAACAGCTCATTCATTTCACTCTGTCTGGTTCACATCTCTGAGCAGGCTGCAAAAATGATGCAGCTATTTTATACAGGGATGTACCCATTTCAGAATGAATACGCTGAAGAATTTTAAAAAATGATTAAGGTGGCAGGATGTACTGTCCTTGTCTATCCTGACTACACCAAAGGACACAACATAAATTGAACCGTTTTACTCAGGTACCATTATGGTAAAAGAATGCCTTCACTAGATTAGAGAGAATTAAAAGAAAGTTCATGAGCCAGATTTCTTTAAAAAAACATCATGTTATTGTTTCTTATATTGATGAAGATGCAAAACTGCTCAACACACTTAAGTTTGTAATATGAAAACATGAATGTTTGTTCCTCCGAACAATACAAAAATGAATAAATAGACACTCACACATACAGACTTTTTATAAAGGGAAAGAAGTAGATCCCTCCCTGCAGAGATTCATCTTGTGAAAGTGCTTTTGGCCAATAATTGTCAGTTGTAACAACAAAGATAAAAAGGATGCTCAGAACGTTCAGATATGTGCAATGTTCAGAAGGTCACCAGCCCAACGTTCCTGGGCACAAAGCTGGTTATCTCCAAAATGATGTGTCTGCGATCTTTTCCAAATCAGCTTTCACATGAAAGATAGTGTAGAGGATTCTTCTGAATGTACCTCAGGAATCAAATGACGTTGGAACTCTTGCTACCACACAGGACCCACAGAAGTGTTTCAGAAAAGTGTTTTTTGAAGAGAGCTGAACTGGGAAGCTCATTTCCTTCCTCAGATCAGCCACCAAGTGAAAAACGTAAACAGCCACCTGAAAAAGTATATGATTTATCAAACCAGATTCCAGTCTGGAATCTGAATTGTCCCACAACAACATCAGCTGGGACCATGACAACTGACACAAGTTATCCAACCTCTGGCAAATGAGGTTAATTAGTAGCCCATTATCTCACAACGTATCTCAGCTTGTAGAAGTTGTGGGCACTTATATCAACAGCATTGTTATGATAAGTTATTGGAGACAGTGATCCCTTCTTACAGGTCACTAGTGGGAACATGAACATTCATCAATAAAAAATAATCACAGGAGAAATAAATTTGTAACACCATCTCTTTACCATGTAACTTAGAGAATACTGTCCATGCGTGGGAGAGAATGATACCCTAATTTAGTCTGTCAACCTGTTGTACACCAAGGAGGAATTTTTGCCTTTGATTTGGAAAGTATTCAAGCTTGATTATGAAGTGAGATAGTAAGAGCTGCCAATGCTGGACTGTGAGATAACAGAGTGTGGAGCTGAAGGAACACAGCAGGCCAGGCAGCATCTTAGGAGCACCCAAAATGTCATCTCCCCTGCTCTTCTGATGCTTCCTGATCTGCTGTGTTCCTCCAGCTCCACACTGTGTTATCTCTGATTATTAAGTGAGCCTTTATTGGGTTTAATTGGAAGACGCATAACAGTAAATAGTACAAAGAATGTATTGCATCCATAGAGCTGCCCGACTTTGTGAACTCAGCAGATCCCAAGCAATTTACTGCCAGAGAGGTATTATTGGGCTGTAGAAAATGTAGCAGTCAGTTTGGATACAGTAAGCTCCCACAATCAGCAACATGATCATGGCCAAATCATCTGCTTTTGTGGTGTTGGTTGAGGAATAAATATTGGCCAAGCAAGGTACTAGGAGTTTTCCTCTACTCTTCGATGAAGTAATGACAAGAGAATATTTTACACCCAGCCAAGAGGGCAGAGATCCCTTCGTTTAATGTCATATTCAAAAGAACAAAGAATAACCACAGGAGGAGGACATAACAAGGACTTGTTAAAGCCTAGCTGAGTTGCTCCAGGTCTTTCTCAGAGGAGTGAAACAGGATTTGAACTGCTCACTCTTGTTTTTCTCTCTCCACTATTACTGCCAGACCAATTAAGTTTCTCCAGCAATCCTTGTATTTGTTTCCAGTTTGCAGTATCTGCAGGAGTTTGCTTTAATTGGAATATCATTCATTTCACTGCATTAAGGTCACTTCTTTGCCAAAGTGATCTGAAACCAATCCCCATGTCTTAAATCTAGTGATAGCCTTGCATTTTCTCCTGTGTCAGTATTTTATTTACAATTTGAACTGCTCTGCATAAGCAGAGCATAAGCTTTAGAACTTTGTCAATTTCTTAAAAGTTAAAGTCTAAAAACATACTGATCTGCTGCATCTAATAGCTCAGTTATGTTAGACTGTCTTTAAGAAGCATGTTGATATTATGACCACCACATCAAACCATATGTCCTGAGGATATAAACATCTCAAAGACCATTTTACATTGAAGCATGAGAGACAATGGGAACTGCAGATGCTGGAGAATCCGAGATAACAAGGTGTAGAGCTGGATGAACACAGCAGGCCAAGCAGCATCAGAGGAGCAGGAAGGCTGACGATTCGGGCCCAGACCCCCCAGCAAAAAGTCAGCTTCTAGGAGACCACAGAGTCAATGCAAAAGACAAAATCAAAGAACATAATAGAGCTGTAAGCCCATGTGAGAAAAACTGCCTCACACAGGCCAGTAACATAATCTCCTACCTTCACTCTCCTAATCTTCATGAAAATAACTTGGGTCGAGGTGTCCTGTATGTCAAACTGACGGTCATGATCCTCCTACAAAGCTGCGATATGCTCAAGCCCAGCTTACAATCGAGGGTTGCTTCTGACATAATAAAGTGCTGTCAGGGACACATGGTGAATAACCTGATATTCTTGAGGCAGGGAAACACTAAAATTCTCCTCGTCAAGTGGAGTTTTGAATCAGCACTCTCTGAACCAACTGATGATCACACATAGATTCAGCGTGAGTTTTAGCCAAATATGGTCGGCCTGGCTAACTCATTAATTGAATACTACTTTGGCTTGATCAAACAGCAGTTTTGTGATCTGACGGCATCCTTCCTAGTTATGTGAGTTGAGAATGTGGAGACTTATTCCATCTAGCATCTATACAGGCAATAGATTTGTCAATTGCTTCTCACCAGCCTAGGCTGCAGTCCTATCCAGATTCCAAAGGCAAAATGATTCCATGCTAAATCACTAAACTGTCCACTTTCCTTACAACACTCATTTCTGGAACAAAGGAATAAAGTGCATTTTAAGGGGATAATCCACCTTGTCAGTTATCTAGCAATCACCCAGCAAGCATTCTTAATTAAATGTAGTGTTTCTGGGATTCAGATGACTCTCGGATGGCACTGGTCAAGTATCACACTTGGATAATCTGATACCTTGGCCAGGCCAGTCAGCAGGAGTCCACAATACTCATGATGAATGACTAATCTTTCTGCATCATGAAAAGAATAACATTAGGGTTGGGTATTCTTCACTTGGATCCAGAATTCCTTTGGGATCAATCTCAAATTATTGGAACGGACGACAGCATTTATTTACCAGTTATCTGCTCTGCTAAACTGTATGGCTTGTGTATCCCTTGTCTGTCATCAAACATTGCCTTTGACAAACCTTACCACATTGTTCTAGGTATAAACATGTAAAGAAACGAATATGTTTGTTCATCACTTTGAAATATAAATCCAACATGTGGGGAGAGATGGTTTAGCCACCGTTAGGTTAGAGGTTCTAAAACTGGTGTTAGATTTCTGCATAAGGCAGATACCAAGAATCCCAAGTAAATCTTGTTAGGACTGAGACAAATTTGATACAACGATAAGTGATGTAATTGTATGTATAAACAATCAACTACCGCAGAATTAGTTAATTGTTTAAATGTGTATGTGAGGTATTCACAAATGTTGAATTCACAGCTCTGCATGACCTTTAGAACTTTCTCAATTTCATAAAAGTTAAAGTCTAAAAATTACTGATCTGCTGCGTTTAATAGCTCAGTTATGTTAGAATGTCTTTAAGAAGCATGTTGATATTATGACCACCACATCAAACCAGGTATCCTGAGGATATAAAAATCTTAAAAACCATCTTACATTGAAGCATGAGAGATAATGGGAGCTGCAGATGCTGGAGAATCCGAGATAACAAAGTGTGGAGCTGGATGAACACAGCAGGCCAAGCAGCATCAGAGGAGCAGGAAGGCTGACGATTCGGGCCCAGACCCCCCAGCAAAAAGTCAGCTTCTAGGAGACCACAGAGTCAATGCAAAAGACAAAATCAAAGAACATAATAGAGCTGTAAGCCCATGTGAGAAAAACTGCCTCACACAGGCCAGTAACATAATCTCCTACCTTCACTCTCCTAATCTTCATGAAAATAACTTGGGTCGAGGTGTCCTGTATGTCAAACTGACGGTCATGATCCTCCTACAAAGCTGCGATATGCTCAAGCCCAGCTTACAATCGAGGGTTGCTTCTGACATAATAAAGTGCTGTCAGGGACACATGGTGAATAACCTGATATTCTTGAGGCAGGGAAACACTAAAATTCTCCTCGTCAAGTGGAGTTTTGAATCAGCACTCTCTGAACCAACTGATGATCACACATAGATTCAGCGTGAGTTTTAGCCAAATATGGTCGGCCTGGCTAACTCATTAATTGAATACTACTTTGGCTTGATCAAACAGCAGTTTTGTGATCTGACGGCATCCTTCCTAGTTATGTGAGTTGAGAATGTGGAGACTTATTCCATCTAGCATCTATACAGGCAATAGATTTGTCAATTGCTTCTCACCAGCCTAGGCTGCAGTCCTATCCAGATTCCAAAGGCAAAATGATTCCATGCTAAATCACTAAACTGTCCACTTTCCTTACAACACTCATTTCTGGAACAAAGGAATAAAGTGCATTTTAAGGGGATAATCCACCTTGTCAGTTATCTAGCAATCACCCAGCAAGCATTCTTAATTAAATGTAGTGTTTCTGGGATTCAGATGACTCTCGGATGGCACTGGTCAAGTATCACACTTGGATAATCTGATACCTTGGCCAGGCCAGTCAGCAGGAGTCCACAATACTCATGATGAATGACTAATCTTTCTGCATCATGAAAAGAATAACATTAGGGTTGGGTATTCTTCACTTGGATCCAGAATTCCTTTGGGATCAATCTCAAATTATTGGAACGGACGACAGCATTTATTTACCAGTTATCTGCTCTGCTAAACTGTATGGCTTGTGTATCCCTTGTCTGTCATCAAACATTGCCTTTGACAAACCTTACCACATTGTTCTAGGTATAAACATGTAAAGAAACGAATATGTTTGTTCATCACTTTGAAATATAAATCCAACATGTGGGGAGAGATGGTTTAGCCACCGTTAGGTTAGAGGTTTTAAAACTGGTGTTAGATTTCTGCATAAGGCAGATATCAAGAATCCCAAGTAAATCTTGTTAGGACTGAGACAAATTTGATACAACGATAAGTGATGTAATTGTATGTATAAACAATCAACTACCGCAGAATTAGTTAATTGTTTAAATGTGTATGTGAGGTATTCACAAATGTTGAATTCACAGCTCTGCATGACCTTTAGAACTTTCTCAATTTCATAAAAGTTAAAGTCTAAAAATTACTGATCTGCTGCGTTTAATAGCTCAGTTATGTTAGAATGTCTTTAAGAAGCATGTTGATATTATGACCACCACATCAAACCAGGTATCCTGAGGATATAAAAATCTTAAAAACCATCTTACATTGAAGCATGAGAGATAATGGGAACTGCAGATGCTGGAGAATCCGAGATAGCAAAGTGTGGAGCTGGATGAACCCAGCAGGCCCAGCAGCATCATAGGAGCACAAAAGCTCTAGGCCCAAAACGTCAGCTTTTGTGCTCATAAGATGCTGCTTGGCCTGCTGTGTGCATCCAGCTCCACACTTTGTTATCTTACATTGAAGCATGACACATTACTGGAAACATGCTCCTCTGCTGTAGCCTCATAATTAAATAAAACACCAGGCACTTATATGACTAAGGAATATAATGTTTGCGCGTGATAGTTGAATTAAATATCTATTGGATTCTTCAATACCATGATATTCACATCTAGATGTTTATGCTGCAGGGAATAACATAAGCATTGCTACATCAGGTAAAACATTCTGTTGGAGATAAATTCATACCAAGCCCTACTTAACATTTAAAACAAAATTGAGTGGGATAATATTTACCTGATAACATCAGCCGGTTTTTGGCACCAAAAGCAACATTGCATGACCATGGTCTGACCCAACTCTAATCTCCTGACACTAATCTTCCACTCTCAATGAAACAAATTCCTCAATCACTTGAAATAAGACAAAACACAGGTAATAAATAAAAATGCCACTTCCATTCAATCTTTCTATTCTTGTGAATAGTTAAGTGGAGTAAGGATTAAAGGATGCATCCAGCCAAGATATTAGAGGACATACAGTACATTGCACATACATTACATTTCTGAATTAAGATGGCAAAGAGCTTTGAGATAGTGAACAGGGAACGATAGCTATCTCTTGCTGGGAAATCAGCAATGGTGGTTATCTATTTAAAGCTGTCCTGAGAGTGAAGAATGATGTTGGAAGAATTTTTTAATCAATGAGTTTTGCCTCAGGGAGTAGTTCACAAAAAGGCCATTGTATTTCTGAAGGGAAAATTGTAAATAACATACTGACACAGAGGAAACTGCAAGGCTATCACTAGATTTAAGACATGGGGATTGGTTTAGGATCACTTTGGCAAAGAAGTGACATTAACACAGTGAAATGGATGGTATTCCAATTAAAGCAAACTCCTGCAGATAATGGAAACTGGAAACAAATACAAGGATTGTTGGAGGAACTTATTTGGTCTGGCAGTAATAGTGGAGAGAGAAAAACAAGAGTGAGCAGTTCAAATCCGGTTTCACTCCTCTGCAGAAAGGCCTGGAGCAACTCAGCAGGTCTTACTGCATCTGTGGAGAAACAAAGTTAAATTTCTGATAAGTGGTAGACACAGGCACAGTTACAACACTTAAAAAAACATTTGGACCAGCACATGAGTAGGAAAGGTTTGGAGGGAGATGGGCCAAATGCAGGCAAGTGGGGCTAGTTCGGTTGGGGAAATGTGGTTGGCATGGATGATTTGGATTTGGTCTGTTTCTGTGTTGTATGACTCTATGACTTTCTGAAATTCAAGTTCTGAAAGTACTCATCAGATTTGGCAGCATCTGAGAAACAAAACAGCCTTGCCATCAAAATGTATGACACCAGAGTTCCCTCTTTAAAATCTATTTAGATCCCTCATCAGACTCCTGCAGTAGCTACTGGAATGTACTTCAAGATATAGAAAACTGAAACAAACTATTGGATCTTTTAAGAAGGGTCATATTATAATGTTCACTCTAAGGATATTTTCAATGATGCCTCTTACATAATTAACACAATGCCTTTCTAGGACAGAGGGTTACTTTACCCTTATCCTGTGAGGAACCAGTGGGTTCTTAATTTGCTACAACCCCATCTAAACCTCCAATCCACCCCAGTTCCTGTAAAATGAGGGTTAAGCTGCTGAAACAAAGGATTAAGGCCAGACTAGGGAACATGCCATATTTCCTACATCTTAATGAATTGGTTCCCCAAACTGAAAATTTCCATCTTACCCAGTGATCAATTTTCCTGGGATCATTCACCTTGCAGGGCCCTATAGGTGTGCAAAAGCAATGGAAAGAAACCAAATGTATTCAATGCCTTTGAAACTCCACCCTCCCATTCTGCTTCAGAGTGAAGGCAGCACTTGTCAAGAATTCAGGTTTATATATAAATAACGTTGTTGCCGTATTCACCGTTGGCAATCTCACTTGCCTGTCAAGGTTTTGCAAGCTTCACCTTGAGCCCCAAAGTAATCTCCAACAGCTTTCTGACAGACAACCTGTGTTCCAGTGCTCCTGCCACCTATTGCAGAAGGGCTTACAATTCTAACTTTGCTTTAAAAATAAATTCTTCAGTGAGAATGTGTGTTCCTCTATTGCAGCTGACCTACCTTGCAATGAAGCATTCACCCTCCACTGTGTTGTTCACAGTCCACTTCAAAGAAGTGTCCTTTTGAATCATGATGGGCATAGGCAAGGTAGAAAGCGAAGGTCTTTTTCCTAGGGTGAGGGGAGTTTAAAACCTGGAGACTTTTTTTTAAGGTGAGAGGAGAAAGATTTAAATGGGACCTGAGGGGCAATTTTTTCACAAAGAGAGTAGTTGATAGGAGAAAAGAATTAACAGAGGAAGTGGTAGATGCAGGTCCAGTTGCACCATTTAAAAGACACTTGGATAGGCACATGAGTGGGAAAGGTTGAGGGAAATGGGCCAAAAGCAGGCAAGTGGGATTAGCCCAGCTTGGGGAAAGGTGGTCTGCATGGACATGTCTGTTTCTGTGCTGTATGCCTTTACAACTTCAGACTCTGCTTCAGAGATCATTCCATTTCCTCAGTGCAACGACGTTCAGTTGTTGCTGTGCCCCATGGGAAAACCTGAGCGAGCCTGATTTTTTAATAAGACTTCCCGACTTGTGTTAGAACCTGTGTACCATTTCACTTCTCTCTTGGGTTAGGGGTTGTCCCAACATGACGACAAGTAATTTCCAGTATAAAAATTCTAGCATTGGCTGATGAAATGATGCCAATTGATCTCAGTTTCTTTGATGAAAAAATAACTAGTCAACATTAAATGCCAGGACAAACATTAAGAAAATAATGGAAATGAACCATTAACATTTTGTATTATGTATGAAGTCTAATATGATTTTGACCCAGCTACTTTGCTGCAGGTCATATTTAGTATTTATGTATAAACATATTAATAAAGAAACGAAGGAGGTCTGAAAATTTTATGACAGCGCTCAAAGATACTAACTCATTAACGAGCACTTGATCATAAGGAGACACAATGGTCCTTTCCTTCCCTAACACAGAGGCAATATAAGGATTTTGTAATGAAACTGGGATTTGTGCATTAGATATCTGGAGCGTCAATTTTTAAAGATTATTCCATATTTTCTTTCCAAATGAGCAGTGAAAACAACAGGTATAATATATAATTGAATTCAGCACATTGACAGGGCTACAAACACTTCCTTCTCTGCTTTGACAACGCCGTTATCATTTATTTATTTATGCATAATTTGTATCGGAAAGCAAGCTCCCTAGTGGTCTGTAAAAGGATGATTAATGTTGCATGCTAAACCGCACCGCACATATAGGGCCTGCACTGCAGTAATGTGCTGTACTAGAGACACGTGGGAATGGCATTCGCACTTCTAGTTTTGACTATATTGGGTAAATTATACACATAGTGTCAACTCTACAATTCTCCTGCAATGAAAAGTTAAGTAAATAATAATAATATTTTGGCATGGCCCCTTTTCACAAGCAATGGTTTTATCTATGAATATAATATTTTACACTTTTTTTAAACTCATCATCCCCTTCAAATTTTTTCCTTACTTATTGATGGTCTGTAACACATTGCTTGAAAAGACACTGGAAGCAACTTCAATAATAACTCATAGAGGGGAATTGGGCAGATATGTGAAAATGAAGAAAAGTAACAGGGCAATGTGGAAGCAGCAGATGAGTGGGATTAATTAGACAGTTTCATCAAAGAGCCCCCAGAGACACAGGCAGGCTCCTTCTTCTCCCCACATTGAACGGTGGCCCAATTATATTGAGTGAGAGAGTTGAGCTTTGTTGCAAGCCATAAGACCTAAAAAATAGGAACAGGAGTGGGCCATTCAGCCCTTCCAGCCTGCTCTACCCATTCCATAGGATGGTGCCTGACTCAACATTCCTCATATCCATGTATCTGCATTTTCACCATGGCCTTAGCCTGCTCCAGTAGCCTTTCTCATCTCCATTGATTTCAAATGGTCCATTGTGTAAATTTGATGCCCATGTGAAAAGTTGAATGTTTGCATCAAGATGGGCAATTACTGCTTGCTAACTGAGCTGCATAAGTCACATTATTGGTCACACAGTCATTAACCATACCCAATTTCACTCCCAGTTCAATAAAACAAGAGTTGTTGAGACTAAAAAGATCGCATGGGTCTGCAGAACTGAAATGGTCCTATTGGTAGTTGCATTTAGTACCAAAGGGTATGGGAAAGAAGCAGGTTCTTGATGATGAGTCACGGTTATGTTGAAAGGTGCAGCAGGTTTGACTGGCTGAATGGCCTACTCCTGTTCCTTTTCTCTATGCTTCTATTCAGGGAGGCCACAGGATAGATGTGGCTGGTGCAGGAAAATACGAATAAGTCATTAGCGCAGTGAGATGTTCCTTTGTAGTTGAGGTGAAGTTTTAGCATGAAATAGATTAAACTTACCTCTGCTACATTGGACGTGGGTATGTTTGATACTTACGGAGTGTCTCCTAAAGGGGAGGAGCTTTATTTGTATTTCATTTGGCATTTTGCTTTGTGCAATAATTTAACAAATTTATAAATAGCATCTCCATAACTTTGTTAAATTTATTGTGATGTGCGAAGGAAAGTATCAAAGTTGGTTCCTAGTGACAGCTGAGATTTCCTGGCATTGAACTCCATCAGGTCCAGACACTGGGCAAATTGTCCAGAAATCTCACCTAATTCTTTAAACAAGTGCGAACATCAGTAACCTTTCTGAGGGTTAGACTACCCAAATGATTGGAAGAAAGACAATTACACTTGCAATGGCTTGCCCACAACTTTGTGCATTTGGCTACACCGACTGAAATTCTTGCAGGCCTTGTGGAGCCTTAAGATCAAAGATGCCATTAATTTCAAAAATCTCAAGGTGTAGATAATAAAAAGTTCAAGGTCCAGAGTTTCAGCTCAAATGATGACACAAAACAGGGTTACTATCAGATCAAACAAATATGGCTAGTTGTAGAGCTGGATGAACACAGCAGGCCAAACAGCATCAGAGGAGCAGGAAGGCTGATGTTTCAGGTCTAGGCCCTTCTTTAGAAGTGAAGGGCCTGAAGAAGGGTCTAGACCCGAAACGTCAGCTTTCCTGCTCCTCTGATGCTGCTTGTCCTGCTGCGTTCATCCAGCTTCACACCTTGTTATATCAGATTCTCCAGCGTCCGCAGTTCCTACTATCTCAACCATCAGATCAGCTGTTCATCAAAAAGAGCCAATAATTAGTTACCATTGCAATCAATGAAATATCAGACTGGATATAACCGGTCACAATTTAATACCATCCCGTTTGCATCACCGTTCAAAATGAATTTGCAGGTCCAGACACTCTGGTTGATCACGAACTGACCTTTCCAATATAAAGTCACTGAAATTCATCAGGACTAACTGGTGAATATGAATTAGAAGCATAAACTAAACTCAGGTTGAGCAGACCAGTTAGGAAGACTCATTGGATTGATATGGACTATCTCCAATGGTCAGAAGGTCAAAAGATGGATCAGAACTTCTACCTAGTTTCTTTCCTTGCTGTCTGACCTTCATGAGAATGCAGCCAAAGTTCAACATGGCTTGCTAAAATCCTTTATTAAAATTAAGTGTTTGAGTGCGGCTCAGATCACACATTTAAAACACTTCAAGAAGCAGGTAATGTTCTTGCAACTCAACCAAATATTCCAGGGAATTTCAAGTGTCAATTTCAGTGGAGGATGAGACTTGAGAATGCTGTTTCTCATCAAGAGGTCAACACCAGAGTATTGCAAACCTCCCAATTGTATCTTTTTAGGATGACAGTAGATTATAGTAATGATAGCTCATCAAACATATGAAATGCATAAGAAATGAGAAAGTCGCAAAGGAACAAAACCAGGTATTTTGAGATTTTTTCTTTATTTTTTCCGTGGGATGTGGGTGTTGCTCAGAAGGCCAGCATCTGCGGTCCAACTCTAATCTTCCTTGAGCTGAATGGCTCTCTTGGGTACCAGTCAAGAGTCAACCATGTTGCGGTGGATCTGGAGTCACATGCAGACCAAACCAGGTAAGGACAGCAGATTTCCCTTCTCTAAAGTACATTAGGGAACATGATGGTTTTTTTACATCAATGGCTACCAGGTAGCTGTTAGACAAACTTTAGGTTCCAGATTTCTATTGAATTCAAATGTCACCATCTGTCATGGTTACATTCAAACCCATGTCCCAAGAAAAGTAACACAGTGATAATACCACAATGCCATCACCTCCCCTCAGATACACAACCCCGGGCAGTATGCACAGCAGTGGTGAGGATCTAAACTGAAAGCAAATCATTTTAAGGTGATCTGGGGATTTTCTTCATATCTTATTATGGAAGCCCAAATACACTTTGGTTTCCAATCCTGATTTCAGAGAAAACTTACCACAGACACTTCAAATCCATTGCTCAAATCATAAAAAAATGCTGGAAGGAATTGTCAGCTTGCCCCTTTCATTAGCTGATACCAAAGTTTAAAAAAAACCCTTAAACAGATGCACATATCCTGCAGCCAAAATTTTTTGTAAGATTCATTAGCTCAAGCTGTTTATAATGATATTAGTCGACTCAGAATTCAATATAAGATGCACCAGCAAGACATTAGAAAGGGGTAGGATGATGAATCATTTGAACTAGTATTATTAGAAAGGGGGGCACCATTTTAGAGGAGATTTGATCAAGGTTTATGTGAATAACAGAATAGACTGTGTCTTTGTTGAGAGCTCATTTGAACTAATTATATTTGGAAGACTGAAAACGTAAAGAAATCGAGAACATAAGGCAGAACTAGGTTGAACATTCAGAGATGGTTCAATTTCCAGAGAATTGAGGGGCTGCAGAACAGGCAGCTGGTTCCATGTGGAGAACTCTGTTGTATAATGAGAATGGATATGATAATGAGGTGATGACGTATATGACGGAATAACAGCTACAGTCATGTTTAAGATACTGTGAAGAAATGATGGAACAGTCTGTACCCGACAGTAACACATTTACAGAGAACAGAATATAAATATTGTTAAAAGGAGATAGAGTCAAAACTTGTCTTCCTGATCTAGTCAGAATGCAAGTATCCAAATTTTGGAAGTGTCAGTGTCAGCTGATTAACATCAGGTGATTGATTAGTCAGGATGTTGCCATGGGCAATGCAGCGAGGATTGGCAGTCTCCATGGCTAATTAACACATCCAGTAGCATCACATGCCAACCAACCAGCATCCTCATCTTAAACCATATAAGCTGGTGTGCCTTGTTACGTGTGATTTTTGCATTCGGTCCTGATGAGCGCAAGATGAAAAGCTTCAACCTTGGTGTCTCTTTTCAGCAACATAAACATTCTGTGCTACCAAGTAATTATTTGTTAACAAAGAGAAATATTATGTACAGTCATGTAAGTAAAAGAGTTTACAGAACTTTCTGGAATCAGACAGCAGTCGCTCATCGAAAAGGGGAAACCATTACAAGATCATACAGCACCAAGAGAAGAGATAACAAGATGTGGAGCTGTACGAACACAGCATCTTAGGAGCACAAAAGCTGACATTTCAGGCCTAGACCCTGAGGATATATTTCAGACCAGTGTGCAGAATTGAAACCCAAACTATAAGCCTCAAGTCTTCACAAACCAAGTACTGACTAACAAAATTCTTTCAGAATGAAATCTTCACATGCTTCTCACTGGGAAGTCCCCATGAGTGAAAGGCACCTACTGTAAGGCATCGATGAGGACCATAGTTAGCTTGGGTTAGCTTTGATTTTATAATAGGGATACAGAAGAATGTTTCCGATTTCATTCCTCGCTGTCCCAAAACCCCATTTAGCCTGTGACTTCACCTGTTTTTGCTGTCTGTTTCCACATAATTTTGGGAATAGCGAGTTTTGAGAAGATTTGTAGCTCAGGTTGAGGTTCTGGATGAGTTTGCTCGCTGAGCTGGAAGGTTAGTTTTCAGACATTTCGTCACCTTTTTTTTTAATTTGAAAAAATATACTTTATTCATAGAATGTACAAAAAATAAAACATTTATACACCTACCCAGTCATGCAAGCCACTCCGGGTTACCCGGGGGTACGTACACCAACTAAAGGGAAAAAAAAACAAAACAGAGAAAAAAAAAAGCAAAGAAACCGCCTCGGCAGTCGTCACCCCGCACAGTCCCAGTTGGCCCCCTGACCAGTTGGGGAAGGCGCCAGCTGGGCCCAGTTACCAGATAGGATTCTTTTCCCTTTTCTGGACGAGGGGGCTCATACGGTGGTCTTTCCCCACCGCGCCTTGGCGGCGGCTGCCCCAAGCTTTAGCGCGTCCCTCAGCACGTAGCCCTGGACCTTGGAGTGCGCCAGTCTGCGACACTCGGTCGGGGTCAGTTCTTTCAGCTGGCAGACCAGCAAGTTGCGGGCAGACCAAAGAGCGTCTTTCACCGCATTGATGGTCCTCCAGGCGCAGTTGATGTTGGTCTCGGTGTGCGTCCCCGGAAACAGCCCGTAGAGCACGGAGTCCCGCGTCACGGAGCTGCTCGGGACGAACCTCGACAAATACCACTGCATCCCCCTCCAGACCTCCTGCGCATAGGCACACTCCAGAAGGAGGTGATCGACAGTCTCGTCCCCCTCGCAGCCACCTCGAAGGCAGTGTGCGGTGGCGCAGAGATTCTGGGCATGCATAAAGGATCTCACTGGCAGAGCCCCTCTCACCGCCAGTCAAGCAATGTCCTTGTGCTTGTTTGAAAGTTCTGGCGATGAGGCATTCTGCCAAACGACTTTGGCAGTCTGCGTGGGGAACCACATGACGGGATCCACCCTCTCCTTTTGCACGAAGGGTCTCGAGGATACTACGTGCTGACCACTGCCTGACGGCCTTGTGGTCAAAGGTGTTTCCTTTCAAAAATTTCTCCACGAAGGACGGATGGTACGGAACGGTCCAACTACTCGGAGCGTTCCGCGGCAACGAGGCCAGGCCCATCCTTCGCAACACCGGGGACAGGTAGAACCTCAGCAAGTAGTGACACTCGGTGTTTGCGTACTGAGGATCTACGCACAGCTTGATGCAGCCACACACAAAGGTAGCCGTCAGGGCGAGGGTGGCGTTCGGTACGCCCTTTCCCCCATTTTCCAGGTCTTTGTACATGGTCTCCCTGCGGACCCGGTCCATCCTCGACCCCCAAAGGAAGTGGAAGATGGCCCGGGTGACCGCAGCGGCGCAGGACCAGGTAATAGGCCAGGCCTGCGCCACATACAACAGTACCGAAAGCCCCTCGCACCTGACAACCAGGTTCTTACCCGTGATGGAGAGGGACCGGAGCGTCCACCTGCCCAGCTTCTGCTTAAATTTGGCAATACGCTCCTCCCAAGTCTTAGTGCATGCCCCAGCTCCACCAAACCAAACACCCAGCACCTTCAGGTAGTCTGTCCTGACGGTGAAGGGGATGAAGGAGCGGTCGTCCCAGTTCCCGAAGAGCATGACCTCGCTCTTACCCCTATTGACTTTGGCACCCGAGGCCAGTTCAAACTGGCCGCAGATGTCCAACAGCCTACTCACCGACCGACGATTGGTGCAGAAGACGGCGACATCGTCCATGTACAGGGAGGTCTTGACCTGAAGGCCTCCGCTGCCTGGGATAGTCACGCCCTTCAGGCTCACGTCCTTCCTGTTGGAGGCGGCGAAGGGCTCCACACAGCACATGAACAAGGCAGAAGAGAGCGGGCAGCCCTGCCTGACTCCAGATCTAACAGGAAAACTGTCTGATTCCCACCCGTTGATTGAGACTGCGCTAACGATGTTAGCGTAGAGCAGCCGGATCCAATTGCGGATGCCCTCCCCGAACCCCAATTTGGAGAGGACGTCCCTCATGTAAGCATGAGAGACCCTGTCGAAGGCCTTCTCCTGGTCCAGGCTGACGAGGCAGGTGTCCACCCGCCTGTCCTGTACATAGGCGATCGTATCCCTGATGAGCGCGAGGCTCTCAGCGATCTTCCTGCCCGGCACAGCACAGGTTTGGTCAGGGTGAATCACTGACTCCAGGACAGACCTGACCCGGTTGGCAATGACCTTGGCCAGGATTTTGTAGTCCACGTTCAAAAGTGAAATGGGACGCCAATTCTTAATTTCTTCCCTCTCCCCCTTCCTCTTGTAAATGAGGGTGATGATGCCCTTCCTCATGGACTTGCACATTTCCCCTGCCCGAAGCGCACTATCGTACACCTCCAGCAGGTCCTGGCCGACCAGGCCCCACAGAGCGGAATACAGCTCGACCGGTAAGCCGTCGCTTCCGGGAGTCCTATTCCTCTGCAAGGACTCGAGGGCTCTGGCCAGCTCGTCCAGGGATATCGGCCGGTCCAGCCACTCCCTCGCGCCGTCGTCAAAGACCTCCATGATAGACGACAGGAACGACTCGGAGGCCGTGCTGTCCGTGGGCTTCGTGTCGTACAGTCCGGCATAGAAGGATCTGCTGATCCTCAAAACGTCGGGCCGAGACGACGTCAACGAGCCCTCGTCCTCCTTCAGCCGGCTAAGCACAGAGCTCTCTTTGTGCACCTTCTGAAAGAAGAAACGCGAGCACGTCTCGTCCTGCTCCACGGAGCGGACCCTGGACCGGAAGATTATCCTGGAGGCCACCGCGGCGAAGAGCGAGGCTTGCTGGCCCCTCACCTCGTGGAGGTCCTCCGTGACATCGACCCCCATCAACTGCAGAAGGAGCAGGTTCTGCACCCTTTTCTGGAGTCGTGACAGCTTTCCCCGCCTCTCTCTCGCCTTCCGAACACCCTTGAGGACAAAGAACCTCTTGATGTTCTCCTTCACCGTCTCCCACTAGTCGCCTGGAGACTCAAAGAGGGGTTTCACGGTTCTCCAACCGGCATACTCCCTCTTAAGCTCCTCGACGTTCTCTGGGGTCAACAGAGTCGTGTTGAGCTTCCACATCCCCTTGCCGGCCGGCTGGTCGTCCTGTAAGTGACAGTCGGCCAACAGGAGGCAGTGGTCAGAGAAGAACACCGGCTCGACACCAGTGGACCTGACGGAGAACGTCCATGACACAAACAGGAAGTCTATCCTTGAGCGGATAGACCCGTCTGGCCGCGACCAGGTGTACCTCTGCTGCGCTCCATCTGCAGGGGTGCTGAAGACATCGAGCAGCTTGGCGTCCTTCACCGTGCCCATCAGGAATCTGGACGTGACGTCCAGTTGAATCCCCCCACCCGCTGTCCCCACGCCGGATCTTCCATCTGCATCAATGATGCAGTTGAAGTCTCCGCCTAGGATGACCGCCCTGGATATAGCCAGCAGGGGTGGAAGCCGCTGTAGGACGGCCAACCGCTCACTCCGTACCACTGGGGCGTACACGTTGATCAGCCTCAGGGGAGCATTCCTGTAGGTGATGTCAGCCACTAGGAGGCGCCCCCCCACCACCTCCTGAACTTGAGAGATGGTGAAGTTGCGCCCCCGCAGCAGAATAGCCAGGCCCGAGGAGCGACAGTCGTTACCCCCTGACCAGATCGAAGGCCCACAGGTCCAGGCGCCGGACCATTTCCCGTACCTGCCGAGGTGCGGTATCCCGCACTCCTGCAGAAACAGGAGGTCCGCCTTGATGGTGGTCAGGTAGGCCAACGTGGACACACATCTCGCGGTTGACTTGACGCTGCGCACATTAATGCTCGCAATTCGTACCCCCATTGTGGGCAGTGACCGCAGTACACTCCCCAAATCCAAGGTCCAGCCCCTCCATCTGTCCCTTCATGCCCATTGCCCAGGCTAACTGCTGGACACTTTCCGGGCTCAGGAAACCGTCCGTGCTGCCTTCCGGGTGGCATCCCCCCATCAGGGGTGCGGAGGCAGGAGGGTCCGGCTCCGGGTCAGGCTGGGGACGCGCTGTTTCCTCCTTCCCGCCTGGAATTTTCGGGGGGCCCTCCAGTGCTCCAGCGGCACTTGACTGGGTGTCGGAGTGAGCCTCAGGACGCCTCCCATCACCTGGAAGCGGGGTGCTGCTTTCCTTCCCCCTCGAGACTTTTAACTTCTGCTTCGGGTGGGCCCTCTCCGAATCCTGCTCGTCAGAGGAGCTCTTATAGCCCCCCTGTAGCTGCCTCTTCCCGCCTGATTGTTGCGGTTCCTGGGCCCGTCGAAGCAGCTTCCTCCTCGCTTTCAGGACTGTTGTCCACTCCCCGGGTCGCCTGTCGCCGCCTCCATTGGCTCCGGGTTGTCGGGGGGGATCGGAGCCTGCAGGGGTGCTTTGCTGGCCTCGGGCCCATCCTGCAGGGCTGGGCCCTCCTGCACATTAGTGGGGTCCTTGCTGGGCCCTGGTGCCTTCCTCTCCTCCGGGGGGGCTGGCCCCGCATTTCCCCTGCCGGCGACCTGGGCGTAGGTGGCACCCCACTGCGGGCATGCCCTATAGAGGTGGCCCGCTTCCCCGCAAAGGTTGCAGCTTCTCTCTCGTGGGCAATCCTTTGCAAGGTGTCCCTCCTCCCTGCAGTTCCTGCAGATGGTGGCTTTGCAGTCGGCCACCACGTGACCTGACCTACCACAGGCATGGCAGACTTTAGGTTGCCCTGCATAGGTCAGGTAGCCCCTGCTCCCGCCAATCGCGAAGCTGGACGGTGGGTGTACGACATTCCCGTCTGCGCCCATCCTCAGCGTCACCTTGACCTGCCTCTTACTCGTCCAGATGCCAAAGGGGTCCACGATGTCAGTTAGGTCCCCTTCCACCTTCACATACCTTCCGAGGAAGGTCAGGACATCAACTGCTGGCACATGCGGGTTGTACATGTGTACAGTCACCATACGGCTCCTCTGCGCTGGCATCACAAACAGTGGGACAGCGGTCAATACAGAGAGGGGGCCCTCACCTCCTTTCTCCTTGAAAACCTCCAGGAAGCGCTTGCAAAGCTTGGCACTCCGGAAGGTCACGTCGTAAAAACCTCCTCCGGGGAAATCCTGCAGGCAGTAAATGTCCGCAGCAGCGAACCCACAACAGTCCAGCAGGACCCTCTTCACGAAGAAGGAGCGGTCCACAGGTGCACCTTCATCCACCTTCTTTACAGAAACACGGATGGTGTTCCGGACCCCCTGACCTGGGGCACGAGCACTTGCCGCAGCCATCGTTGCAGGTTGGCTGCTCCCCTGAACCAGCGTTAGGCCGAAGCCAGCATTAAGATCCACTGGTCGCAAGGGTGCACAGCCAACCCGACGTCCTCCTTTCACCTCCAAGACAGCGCTCTCCTCCTCTCGGTCCACAAGAGAGTGGGTCTTTATTGTGTTCTGGATGTAAGCTAGTTCACTGAGCTTGCCGGTTTGTTCCCAGATGTTTCGTCACCATTCTAGGTAACATCATCAATGAGCCTCCGACGAAGCGCTGGTGTTTTGTCCTGCTTTCTATTTATCTGGTTAGGTTTCCTTGGGTTGGTGATGTCATTTCCTGCATTGGTGATGTCATTTCCTGTTCTTTTTCTCAGGCGATGGTAGATTGGCTCCAAATCAATGTGTTTGTTGATGGAGTTCCGGTTGGAATGCCATGCTTCTCGGAATTCTCGTGCATGTCTCTGTTTGGCTTGTCCTAGGATGGATGTGTTGTCCCAATCAAAGTGGTGTCCTTCCTCATCTGTGTGTAAGGATACGAGTGATAGTGGGTCATGTCGTTTTGTGGCTTGTTGATGTTCATGTATCCTGGTGGCTAGCTTTCTGCCAGTTTGTCCAATGTAGTGTTTGTCACAGTTCTTGCGAGGTATTTTGTAGATGATGTTCGTTTTATTTGTTGTCTGTATAGGGTCTTTTAAGTTCATTAGCTGCTGTTTTAGTGTGTTGGTGGGTTTGTGGGCTACCCTGATGCCAAGGGGTCCGAGTAGTCTGGCAGTCATTTCGGAAATGTCTTTGATGTAGGGGAGAGTGGTTATGGTTTCTGGGCACGTTTTGTCTGTTTGTTTGGGTTTATTGCTGAGAAATTGGCGGACTGTGTTCATAGGGTGCCCGTTGTATAGATGATTTTCCTCTGCTCTGCCAATCATCCAACCCAAACTTTGGGTCCGCTACGTGGACGACACCTTTGACATCACTAAACAAAACAAATTAGAGGAAACCTTCAAGACCATCAATAATACCCTTTACTGGCATAACATTCACAAAAGAGGAGGAAAACAACAATAAACTGCCATTCCTAGATGTCACAGTAGAGCGAACAGCCAATGGGGAACTTCAAACCAGCGTCTACAGGAAAACAACACATACGGACCAAATACTGAACTACAGGAGCAACCATCCCAACACCCACAAACGAAGCTGCATTAGAACATTATTCCAACGATCCACCACACACTGCAGCACAAAAAAACTATAAAGAGCAGAAGAAAATCACCGATACAGCGTATTCAAAAAGAATGGGCACCCTATGAACGCAGTCCGCCGATTTCTCAGCAACAAACCCAAACAAACAGACAAAACGGGCTCAGAAACCATAACCACTCTCCCCTACATCAAAGACATTTCCGAAATGACTGCCAGACTACTCGGACCTCTTGGCATCATGGTAGCCCACAAACCCACCAACACACTAAAACAGCAGCTAATGAACTTAAAAGACCCTATACAGACAACAAATAAAACGAACGTCATCTACAAAATACCTTGCAAGAACTGTGACAAACACTACATTGGACAAACTGTCAGAAAGCTAGCCACCAGGATACATGAACATCAACTAGCCACAAAACGACATGACCCACTATCACTCGTATCCTTACACACAGATGAGGAAGGACACCACTTTGATTGGGACAACACATCCTTCCTAGGACAAGCAACAGAGACACGCACAAGAATTCCTAGAAGCATGGCATTCCAACCGGAACTCCATCAACAAATAAATTGATTTGGAGCCAATCTACCATCCCCTGAGAAAAAGAACAGGAAATGACATCATCAACACAGGAAATGACATCACCAACCCAAGGAAACCTAACCAGATAAATAGAAAGCGGGACATAACACCAGCTCTTCGTCGGAGGCTCACTGATGATGTTACCTAGAATGGTGACGAAACGTCTGAAAACTAACCTTCCAGCTCAGCGAGCAAACTCACATCCAGTTTGGGGAATGTAAATTTTATCATGATTAAAAGGCTAACCGGACCAGAGGATCCTTTTCCAACAGTCATTTTATTTAAATTAAATGCTATTTCAAACTAGGTTAAAATGGATGAGTAATACAGTCGAATGGCAATGTCACTGAACTCGTCATGCAGGACCCCAGGCTAATTTTCTGGGTTATAGGCTCGAATGTTAGTACGGCAAATTTTTGAAATATGACTTTAAAAAAAACCTGGAATGAAAAGCTGCACTAATGGAGACCATGTCGACTATCATTAAAACCCATCTGGTTCACTAATGTCCTTTAGGGAAGGAATCTGCCATCTTTACCTGGTCTGGCCTACATGTGACTCCACGGTTGATTCTTAATTGCCCTCTGGGCATTTAGAGATGAGGAAATCCCTAGCCAGTGACGCCAACATAAAAGAATTTAAATCATCTTCTCATTCTGTGTGTGAGTGAGATTTCAGAAATGTAATGGTGTTAAAGTTAAATTGAGTATCCATGGCTGCAGAGACAGTAATCAGGTAGGATATTTGGGAATCTTGCTGTCCAGTGTTGGGTAAGGGCAACATTAGCTATAATGTGTCTCTCTGCTAGATAGCGAACTAGCAAAGGAAAGTGACTTGTTTAGTGAGTTATTGTAATGTGTTCAGGTCCCTCAGAACTATACACAAAGACAAGTGGGTAGTTTCGGAGATAGGAATTCTTGATGTTTCATTTATTTACTTGCATAATACAATTCAGCAGATGGGAATTTTATCCAAAGTAAGTCTGGGTACAGAGGCCAATGGTTGAAAGGTTAAAAAAGAATCTGAACAGAATAAGAATGGAGTACTATTGGACAATGTTTGCTGTTGTTTAAAACTCGAATCATTGCAGATAGCATTTCAGATTAGCTGCAATGCACTCTTAAGTTGCTTCTACAGGATAATTGCTTATGAAATATGGATCAGCTGAGACTGCAGAGGATATTGGAAATTCAGTGTATTTGCATAACATAATATTCTTGCTGTCCTTTTGCATATCCTCATCAAAATGAAGAATGATGGTGTTGGGAAATTGACTTTCCCCAATTTCATGACATACTGACTTCTGACGACAAATATTCTCTTGAAATTGCAGAGCTTTTTAATTCAGACAGAGCCAGCAACATTTTCAGGATTGTAGCCGTGCCGATTGTTGCTGGTATAAATTCCCAGAATAAGAACACAAATTAGCACTAAATTCATAGTCGGGTAAGGGCCCCCATCCACCACTTAGCTGTAAAGTGGCTGCTTGAACTCATTTTCTGTGGGTGGAATATTCTTAGCCCCTGAACAATATGGGCCTTGACATGAAAGTTGAGAAAATGGCCGGTGAGGAGCTTTCCAACATTGTGAGATTTATTTCCACACATCCACATCCTCAGTATGTCATCATTTTGCTTCATTGACATACAGCTTCTCATTCTCACCTGCTGGATAGAAACCAGGCAGCATGGTTGCTCAATGGTCAGCACTGCTGCCTCACAAAGCCAGGGACCTGGGTTCAATTCCAGCCTTGGGCGATCGTCTGTGTGGAGTTTGCACATTCTTCAAGTGTTTGAGAGACAGTAGGAACTGCAGATGCTGGAGAAACTGAGAGAACAAGGTGTAGATGAACACAGCAGGCCAGGCAGCATCAGAGGAGCAGGATAGCTGACGTTTCGGGCCGAGACTCTTCTTTAGAAATTTCCTCCCACGGTGCGCAGCTGTGCATAGTAAATGTGGAGGTCTCGGTGGGATGCTCTTCAGAGGGTCAGTGCAAATTCAATGAACCAAAAGGCCACTTTCTGCGCTGGAGGGATTCTATCCTAAGATTACCATGAATAAATCACAACAAACAAGCCAAAGTGGGTAAATGGTGACTTGCCTAGCTCGTCTGGGCCTCCAGTAGTCATCGACATCTCAGCTCACAGCCCAATGACTCCCTCAGGCCAACTGGGTATAAATTTGTGATCAGAGATAATGGGAACTGCAGGTGCTGGAGAATCCAAGATAACAAAGTGTGAGGCTGGATGAACACAGCAGCATCTCAGGAGCACAAAAGCTGACGTTTCGGGCCTAGACCCTGCTTCCCTTTGTCCCTGACATGTCTGAGGTATTTAACAAGCGCAAACTGTAGCCCTTGACCAGATGCATAGCTTGGCTTTGAAGATGGCATCAGAGCATTGGAATTAGTGGCAAATTTTCCTGCCAACAGCCAGTGGGAAAATATGGGATGTCATAGGGGTGTGATGTTTAGGTATTGAGGCAAGTTTGGGAAGACGGCATGAGAGAACTTGTTGGGGAGAAATTCCCCCGTCAAATTCATCGGAATGCCAATTAACAGGTTCCCAGTAAGATTCAGCCCCTGGTTTCCGAATGTAAAAATCTTGCCACATGTTTTTACACTGCTTGCTGAAAGATCCACAACTTTGCCAAATTTGGGTTCCAAATTTGACCTGCTGCCTTTGCTTAGATGACAGCTGAGTTAGGGTCAGACGGTACAAGGCTGTGCCAGACAATAGAAATGATTAATATTGATTATTTGTCTGTCACTTGCTGAACTCTGTATTTCTGACTAGTATACTACTGTAGTACAACTAAATCCTGCATGATTGGTTATTAGAAGTATCTAAAAGTGTGTTGTTTCTAATTAACTGAGATTTTTATCATATTTAATTCTTTAGATTAACTGGCAATGCAACAAGGAGTGGCCACCCTTCTTCAGTTTCCCTTCTTGTCTGAAATGCAAAGTCATTTTAATGCAAGATCAAAGATTACTGAAAGGACCTGCAAAGCCTGAGGACCACCCATTGTTTTGGAATGTAAATTGTGGTGTATCTGCATCATATATCCTGTCCAGTGTATACTCCGATAGTAAAGTACCAATTTATTACGACTTACTGCGGTTGAAACCTTTTGCATTTGGATAGGTATATGGATGGGAAGGGTTTAGAGGGACATGGACTAAATGCAGGCAATTGGAACTAGCTGAATGGGCACCATGGGCAGCAGGTTGGCTTGAAGTGCCTGTTTCCATGCTGTATTAATCTAATCCTCTATCCAAGGCCTTTTCAATGTAGATGTAAAGTCACCATAGGTCCAGAGGACTGGTCTCACATTAGAGAGGGAGATGAACAATGGTGATTGTGGAAGAATAATAGGAAGGCAGAATACTGGGTCAATAGAAAGATTCTTGGTGGTGTAGATGGGCAGAGGGATCTTGGTGTCCATGTACATAGGTCCCTGAAAGTTGCCACCCAGGTTGATAGTGCTGTTAAGAAGGCTTACGGTGTGTTAGGTTTTATTGGTAGAGGGATTGTGTTCTGGAGCCGTGATGTCATGCTGCAACTGTACAAAACGCTAATGCGGCCTCACTTGGAATATTGCGTGCAGTTCTGGTCGCCCCATTACAGGGAGGATGTGGAAGCATTAGAAAAGGTGCAGAGGAGATTTACCAGGATGTTGCCTGGTCTGGAACGAAGGTCTTATGAAGAAAGGCTGAGGGACTTGGGTTTGTTCTCATTGGAGAGAAGAAGGCTAAGAGGGGATTTAATAGGGACATACAAGATGATCAGAGGATTAGATAGGGTGGACAGTGAGAGTCTTTTTCCTAGGATGACGTCAGCTTGTACAAAGGGGGCATAGCTACAAATTGAGGGGTGATAGATTTAAGACAGATGTCAGAGGCAGGTTCTTTACTCAGAGAGTGGTAAGGGCATGGAACACCCTGCCTGTCAATGTAGTTAACTCAGCCACATTATGGGCATTTAAACAGTCCTTGGATAAGCATATGGATAATGATGGGATAGTGTAGGGGGAGGGGCTTAGATTAGTTCACAGGTCGGTGCAACATCGAGGGCCGAAGGGCCTGTTTTGCACTGTATTGTTCTACGTTCTATTTAACTCGAGGGTCACTGCGCCTCATGTGAGGGGAGAGGTTCACAAAGAGAATCCTTCATGGTGACCTCAGGAATTGAACCTATGCGGTTGTTGTCACTCTACATAACAGCGTCCAGCCAACCAAACGACCGATCTCCAATTCAATAGGTACTTACTGTTTTCTCTTCCACATCGTTAATTTAAGAATTGCTCCACCATGAGTACCATCCATTGGCTTGGGTCTAAGCTCTGGAACTCCATCCTCAACTTCCCTGATAGTCCTTAAATGTACCTCTTTGACTAGGCTTTTAGTCAACTGTTCTAATAGATTCCCAAGACTACTTTACAGAAGTCAAAAAGTGCACTGATTGTTGACAAATAGTGGCTGTATGTGTATCAAACAGAAAAGCCAGTTGAACTTTTGCAGAATTTATTTTGATATTTGCTTAAGTTTTAATTGCTGTTTACGTTTTTAAGTCAGCTTGGTGGAACAGCTCTATCCCATTTCAAACGTTGAAGTAATCTGAAAATAAAGTAGGGCTGAGTTTGTTCAAGAGTTTCAGGAACAGGAGTAGGCTATTCAACACATCCATACCACTCCACATTTAACACAATCATGGTTGATCTAACACTTTTACCCACATTATCACTATAACCCTTTATGCCATTGATAATCCAAAATTATTTATCAACTCTACCTTAAACATAAACATATATTTTAAACATACTCAATGACTGAGTTTCTTCAGCCGTGTCAGGTACAGAATTCCAAACTTTCATCACTGTTCCAACTAAAAATTTACTTGGCATTCTCCTTTTAACAAAATTTCACCCTCTGGTTCTTGAGTCCTCAACCAGGGGAACCTTGTTTGCATTTACCCTGTCTATCCATTTAAGTATTTTTGGGTTTCAACATGATCGCCTCTCATTCTTTAAAACATCAGAGAATACAGGCCCAGTTTGTTAAATCTCCCTACATTGGACAGTCCCACCATTCCAGCAAAAAGTCTGATGAACATTTCCTGCACTCTCTCTATGGCAATGATATCTATCCTGAGATAAGGAAACCAAAACTGCACACAGTACTCCAGGTGCGTTCTAACCAAGCTCCTATAAAATGAAGCAAGACTTCACTTCTCCTGTATTCAAATCCTCTTGCAAGGAAGGCTAATATTCCATTAGTCTTCCTAATTGCTTGCTGCTCCTGCATGTTAGCCTTTAGTGACTTATTAGTGAAGACATCCAAATCCCTTTGTAAGTCTACATTTTCCAACCTCTTACCATTTAAGAACATTTGTTTCTTCTACCAAAGTGGATAATCTTACATTTTTCCTCACTATTCCATCTGCCATATTGTTGCTCAATCATTAACCCATCCAAATCATTCTGAACATGTTTCATATGTACCTCACATTTTCATTTAGTAATGTGTCAGTTACAAATTTAGAAAAAGTGCAGGTCCCACGCGTAAATCTCTAATATATATTGTGAACAGCTGGGGGCCATGTACCTTGTGATACCCCACTAGTCACAGACTGTCAATGTGAAAACGATCCATTTAAACCCCTCTCTGGCTTTTATATATTAGTCAATCTTTATTCCATGTTAGGACATTACCGCTTGTCCTATGTGTTTTATTTTTTGCTTACCAGCTTGCTGTGAAGAACCTTATCAAAAGCCTTCTGCAAATCCAAATATACCATAAACACTATATTCTGATTAACAATGTTAAATCTCCCCACATTAACATGCTCAGAAAAACTTCAACATGTGTGTTGAACACAGTTTTCCATTTGCAAATCATTGCTGATTATGCCTAATCAAATCATTTTCATCAATTCACCATATTCTTGATGACAGATTCGAGCATTTTCATGTTTACTGGTGCAGAGCTGACAGGGTAGCAGCCTCCTGCTTTATTCCTCTCAGCTCCCTTTGTAAATGGTATGGTGGCATTTGCAAGCTTCCAATCTGCAGGAATCATTCTATAATTAACCAAATTTTGGAAGATAACTACCAATACATCAACCATCCCTATAGTGCCTCCTTCAACACACTGCGATGTAGATTATCAATCCCAGGGGATTTATCAACTTTCAGCTGTATTATTTTTTTCAGTACAATTTTCTTACTAATTTGCTTCAATTCCTCATTTTCCCTGGTCACTTGGATGCTAATTCTGGGAGATTTCTTACATTTCCTCAGTGAAAACAGACACAAAGTAATCATTTAGCTTCACTGTCATTCTCCTGACTCTGATTTTAATGGATACACAATTGGTCTTCACCAAACATTTCTTCTTGACATATCTCTAGAGCTTTCACAGTCTGTTTTTTTTGTTTTTTGCTACACTGCATTTGTATTCCATTCTTTCTTATTAGTTTCTAGATCTTTCTTTGTTATACTCCTATAAACTCCCCAATCCTTAGATTCATTACAATTTCTGGCCACTTTGTAAACCTTTTCTTTTAATTTTACTCAATCCTTAATTTCCTTTGTCAGCCACTGTTAATTAATTTTTTTGAGTTTTTGCATTTCAATCTATAGTTATTGTTAGCCATGTAATCATTCTTTAAAGAATGTGCACTAACACCTTTTAACGTATTTTGCCAATTCAGCATGGTTAACTCGGGCCTTATGCTTTCATAATTTCCTTTATTCATATTTAACACCTTTGCTTCAGCTTAAACTTCCTCTCTTTCAAACATAATGTAAAGTTCTATCATATTGTCCCTTAAAGTTCTTTCCCAGTAAGGCAATTAATGATAAAATACGGGATCCAAACCACTGTGTCCTCTAGCTAGTATTTCGATACACTGCCACAAGAAATCATCTCTAGGACACCAATTCTAATGATGTGGAGTCTGAAAATTGGAGAAATCATTGGAACAATCAGGTGAGATTGTTGTAACTTCACTTTCAGTAAAAAGTAATGCAGAGTAATTGGGAAAAAGGTTAAAAAAAATTCTTAAAATTAGAGCTAAGTCATTCAGGAGTAAAAAGAAGCATTTCTGCCACACAGTGTGTTGTGGAAATTTCAAATTCTTTTCCTGAAACTAATTGGAATGTTCAAAACAAACATTAACAGACCTTAATTAAGGGCACCAAGAGATATGATCTATTATTACTAGAAGCCTTGATCTAATTGAATGGCAGAACAAAGAGCTTACTCCCATTTCCACCTGAAAACATCAGCGTTAAAAAAGATGAGTTAAATGCAGATTAATCAATAGTAAACTTGGGTTGTAAAAGCCTATTGAGTTATACATCGAACCAAACAGAAGCAAGAGATTTGCCAGTTTCGGGGCTCCTCAGTTTTAAGATAGAGCAGATCACATGATCAGTCTCAAATTCAATGCAGAAACAACACAAGGAGGAGGGAACACTCTGAAGAATAACAGCTGTAGTAATAATGTCAAAACAGGCCACTGTAATGTAACAGAAAGATGATGACATTTCCATGTGAACAGTGACAAGCTTTCTGCAATAATGATGACTATTAAACAAGTGTTTAGGTACTACAGATCTGGAATGCAAAAGACAACTTCATTCAATTTTTCCTTTGTTCTTTGGTTGCAGACATTGCTAGCAGGGCAACATTTGCTACTCATCTCTAATTGTCCTTGAACTAATTAACAGGATAGGTCATTTCAGAGGGTATTTAAAATCAGCCATTGCATGTGGAGTCACAGGTGGGAAAGACCAGGTAAGGTTTTCAGATTTCCTTCCCTAAATGACACTAATAAACTTTATGGGTTTCTGTGATACCCAATGATGGTTTCACAGTTGCCATTACTGGGACTGGCTTCCAATTTCAGGTTTGTCTTTAATGAACTAAACTCAAATTCTACCAGCTGCCAAGGTGAGATTTTAAGCTCTCTCTCTGAGGCATTAGCCAGGACAGTGGATGAATAATCCAGACAGCATTACCACCAGACTACTGTTTCTGCACAATTGTTTCTGCCTAGGCACTTACCTAATGAAGGACCATAACAAACATTTTTTGGAAAAATACTTTCTACAACTTAAAAATGCAGGATTTGGGATAAAGTGAGCTCTGAAAAATATATTTTCTCTGAATATACCAAATAACATTCTGTGGGCTGCTGCAAATGTCGGAACATATTGACTTCAAAAGTGTAAATCTTTAAAAAAATCTGCACGTCAGCAATTTACAACGTGAATTCTGGTTTTGGGAAAATTTACCTTTAATTTTGAATTTATGCATTACTACAAATTTACTTTGAGGATCAGATTCTGGGCTTTTGATAATTTACAAACAAAAAGAAAATGCTGGATAATTAAATCCTTTTCCCCCTTTTGATTCCTAATGCTATGTCAGCTTTAGGCATTTTAGGATCTGGTACACTGTACAGATCTTTATATTGCTCCAAAAATTACCTTAGCAGTAACTTCAGTATAATTTTGGCACACAATATTTATATACTGTGCACCATCTTTAAGATTTTAAATGTTGTTGAGGAAGTGGATTGAAGATAATATAATTCATTTTTAAAAGCAGGTCCCCTGCAGTAGTCAGAGTTCTCGCTATTAATTGGGGCAAGATTAAAAATTATTATATCATTATTAGCAAATTTAAATATTGACACATAACTGAAGCCATTTTAGATTGATATTTACGGCATTAGGGATGGAATCTAATCAATAATTCAATGTTTGAAATAATGATCTATATAAAAATTGTCCAACAGAATGTATAATTGCATTAGTTTTATTCCAGATATGGATTTACAAATGTGTAAATTTTAACTGATTTTCGATGCTCTAAAGAACTTTGTAAACAAGTTACACATCGTTCTGTACATCCTATTCAATGTTCTTTACATGATAAAATAATTAAATCAGCAGGTCATTCATCTAAGTCCTCTTCACAGAATTCAGTTCTTCTTACCAATGCAATACTTGGGAACTGTTCCAATGAAGATGCTGTTATTCAAATGAAATTTTAAATCAAGCTCTCTTCTGTTCTGTCAGATACATATAAAAGACACCACCACACCATTCAAAGAACAGTATGCAGTAAGTTGTTCTTTGTGACTGAGAAATATAAGTCCTTTCATTAAGCATAAGCAGCAATGTGGGGATATTAGGGGGAAGTGATGGCCTTGTGGTATTATCAATCAACTGTCAATCCAGAGACCCGGACAATATCCTGGGGACTCAGGTTTAAATCCTGCCACGGCAGATGGAATTTGAATTGAATTTTTTTAAAAACTGGAATTAAAAGTCAAATGATGACCATGAATCCATTGTTGATTGTCAGGAAAAATACATCTGCTTCACTAATGACCTTTAGAGGAGGAAGCTGCCAACCTTACCTCCAGACCCACAACAATGTGGGTGGCTCTTAATTGTCCTCTGGCCAACTAGGGATTGACAATACATGCTGCCTTGCCAGAAAAGCCCTCAGCCTGTGAATGAATAAAGAAAAATACTTGGCAATTGAATTGGTTTCCAATTTTCCTACATCACAACAGTGATTATGCCTTTAAAAGAAAATTTTCATTTGCTGTATAAAACTTTGGGATATCCTAAACGCACAATTGTTTATTTCTTAGACTGTCAGAGAGTATGAATTCTCCAAACCAGAAGTAAAAAAGGCCAATTCCATCCATAACTAAAATCTATCCCTGGTTGAAAAGTTCACATTCCCAGCAGGCACATCCACTTCATGTCCATTCAAAAAACTCTGCTTGGGGAAGTAAATTGTGAAAAGGGAGGAGTATAGTAGTAGAAATAATGGGAACTGCAGATGCTGAAGAATCTGAGATAACAATTGTGGAGCTGGGTGAACACAGCAGGCATGGCAGCATCTTAGGAGCACAAAAGCTGACATTTCGGGCCCAGACCCTTCATCAGAAAAGGGGGATGGCGAGAAGGTTCTGAAATAAATAGGGAGAGAGGGGGAGACGGATTGAAGATGGATAGAGGAGAAGATAGGTGGAGAGGAGACAAACAAGTTAAACGGGCGGGGATAGAGCCAGTAGAGGTGAGTGTAGGTGGCGAGATAGGGAGGGGACAGGTCAGTCAGGGAGGACAGGTCAAGGGGGGAGGGATGAGGTTGGTAGGTAGGCAATGGAGGTACGGCTTGAGGTAGAGGAAGTCTTGCTGCAACTGTACAAGGCACTAGTCAGAGCACATCTGGAGTATTGTGAACAGTTTTGGTCCCTCTAGGTATAGAAAGTTTTCATTTTACAGTGGAGAATTCAGACATTTATCAGGATGATCTTTAGTATGGAGAGAACATTTTTATGAGTAAAATTTAAACCTACTGGGATTCTACATTTTGGGATTTGGAAGAATGAGAAATTATCTCATTGGTACATGAACGATTCTTTCAGGGGCATGGCGGGCTAAATTTTGAGAGGATGTTTCCCCTCATGGCACAGTCTCAGGATAAACAGATGCCAATTTAAGACTGAAATGAGGACGACTTTCTTCTCTCAGTGGGTTGAGTATCTTTGGAACTGAACACAGAGCTGCAGGTCAGAGACCTTATGTACATTTAAGGTTGAGATAGAGGATTCCTCTACTGATCAAGAATCCAGGGTTTCCAGGCAAACAGCAGAAAAGTAAACTTGAGGAATGTTGGATCAGCCATGATACTATTGAATGGCAGACTAGGTTCAAGGGGCTGAACAACCTAATCCTGTTCCTATTTCCCATGGTTGTAAGTTACGGAGTGATCTAAAAGCAGTGGAACTAGGACATTACCAGCTCAGGTTCAAACTGAGGTCCAGCTTCAGATGTAAGATGATTTTTACCTATGTGTAATATTCGGAACAGATTTCTGCTTATGAATTATATTAAATGTCTAAAAGTAATTCAATGCTGTCAGAATAATAAGCAATGAAAAAAACACCACCTATCAAAAGATATTTTATTACCAAGCAGAAACCCACACAATACATCAAATCTCTGTACAAAGAACACACTTGTGTAAACACAGTTAGCACTGTTTATAGAGTCACTGCTGACAGCCCGTCTTCAGCGTTGGTCTGATTTGTAGTGTATTTTATGATCTGCTCCCTGCAGAAGACTGCTTTGAGAAAAGCAGCAAAGATTCAAACAATGCAGAAGTGTTAACTTGTTTAAAGAGTTAGAAGAAAATTTTGTGTAATCTGTACGATCTTGTTTCCTCTAGTAAGATATTTAATTTATTAAATTATGTGATAATACTGTATCTTGAAACCTTTTCCTTTCTGATGCGCTGCCAATTAACAGAAGTCAGACAGCAGAAGTAAAATAGTAGCAGCAGTTTGTGTGGAACAGATGCTGACAGATCAGCATTGCAACATAGTGCAATGTTATTAAAAGTTCATTTTGCACTTGTGCAGTCACAGAAGCAAAATGTACACACCTTGTAAGTTGCTTGGGAGGGAATGCCACATGGGACCAATGTTTACTAGTGAAAATGCAGTAACTCTTTAGGAACTGCAAAGCAAGTAGTTTATTGGACATGACAGTTGGGGAAAGTGATGGAGCAGCACAAATAAAATACAAAGCCTGAACATACATTGTATAGGATTTATAAATTGTTCTAGTATTGAGGCTACCTTGGAATTCTGAAGGAAATAGCGTGGGCCAGAGACTGAAATGGAAGAAGAATAATCTGAACCTTTCCTTTCAGAAAACAATTTTAAATGGATGATATAGGATTATAAAACCAATGTGTTAATCTTTCAGGTTGGTTATAAATGAACATTATTTTAACAGACTCCATAAATAGGGCTATCAGCCTAAAATGTGACTTGCTTTTGATTAACAATCAGTGGGTTTTACCAAAAATAGCATTTGTGAGCACAAAAATAACTTCTAGATACAGAATACAAAAGCAGTTTAATAAAAGGAGGAAATGTTATGCACTGGATACAGTGAAATGAAAACTGTGCCCAAGAAAATTAAATACCATACATTTTTGGGGTCAGAAATATCCAACAGCAAAGACAGTATAAAATTCACATCACCACATAAATTGGACTAATGAAAACCAAGTTGTTAAATGTTTGCATCTTTATCATTAAAGCTCCTGGTTCAAAAGTTCCAAGCCTTGGGTTAAAAAAGAAATCTAACAGTTTGTAGTCACTAATAAACCAGTGGCCCCTTTTACCATTTCCCTAAAGCATCAAAATGAAAAGGATTATTCCAAGTTGCCTCATATCAAAAAACACAATTCACAAAATCCCTATAGTATGGATACAAGCTATTTGGCCCATCAAGTCCACACTGACCCTCCAAACATCATCCCACCGAGACCCATGCCCTACCTTATCTTTGTAACCCTGTATTTTCTATGGCTAATCTACACATCCATGACACTACAGGAAATTTAGCATGGCTAATCCACCTAACCTGCACATCTATGGACTGTGAGAGGAAACCGGAGCACTCGGAGGAAACAGTGAGAATGTGCAAACTCCACACAGACAGTTGCTTGAGGCTAGAATCAAACCCGTGTATCTGTGCCATTACTTTTCCATTTGCTGTTTTGCAATGTAGGAGAATAAAAATAAATGCTTTCCTTTATTTGTAGTGATCTTGAGCAGAATCTATGCTACATCTTAAATTATCATGTTTTCCGAAAAGACAATGTGGGAGAAATTAATTTGTGCAGCATTGCTTTCAATGGGATTAAGTACACGTGTGCTAACTGAGCTGATGATCTCAATGAAGAACATTATGCCACTGCACAGCTAGCAACTTGAAGAATTACCCATCTTCAAGGAATGGCACAAAGTCTGCATGAATGAATTATTCCCCAGTAGTCTGAAATGAAGTTGGTCCTCATTACTGCCAAATTTGGGGCAAACTGACAAATTGAAACAACAATTATAAATGTTTGAATTATAAAAAGAAAACGCCCTCACATTGTGGATTTTTGAAATAAAAGCTGCTGGAAGTACAGAAACTAATGTTGTGAAGAGAAAAGCCAGTAACATTTTGGGAGCTTTACACATTTTTAGAAAATATTCACTCATGAGACCGGAGTGTTGCTGGCTCAGCCACCATTTTCTGCATGTCCTTAGTTGTCCTTGAGAAGGTGGTGATGAGCTGCCTTCATGAACCACTGCAATCCCTTAGAACGAGTTTTTGAGTTAGCTCTCGATTCAACCCACTCACGTTCACAATGTTACAGATTAATGCAGTGAATTGGGTCACTCTGCTCCCTTCCACTTGGCTTCCTCTCAAACTGCCCAATGATCAGTTTGCTCATATTTATTCCAACCACGAATAAATGAAAAGTACCCCATGAAATAACCACTTGATAAGTTCCTTCATAGGCAGTGAAACAAGACCTCATGCAATTTATTGTCTTTCAAAAGCCAATTTGTACCCTTTTTATAATGGCATTTGCAGACTAATTTGACAGAAAGCACAAATTTCCCCCATTTCCACAGGGTGTACATCACCGATGCAGCCTATTCTTGTTGTTACTTCTGGGATGCCTCTGTTGAAAGCGTTTTGCTGAACTGTAGAGAAACTGGCTGCGAAAATAATTGAGGCAAAATTCGTAGCATTTTCCTCCTCATTGGCTTGAGTCCTGTCATGGTAGATGTGTGCTCGCTGGAAGTAAGTACCATTGGTAGAGGGGTGTGGGGAGAGCGAGAGCATGGCTGCTTTTGTTACTGAGAGCAACTATGTGGTTGGCAGAACGTTTTGACGAAAGACTAATTGATACAAGTTTGTAGTTAAGTCAATTGCAGAAATTATAGTCGGTGGAACCAAAACTTATTCAGAACCGCTACCAATGGACTCAATAGTTTCATGGTATCAGACATAAGCAGACTGGACTAGGCATCTTCAAACAACCCAAAACCAGGCTTTTTCCGCGAAAATTAATGTTATAATCCTACTTGCATAGTCTGACATTTTGCTTTGCTCATTTCTCTCACTTTCTTTCCTTGTGATGTTCCAAGACAAAAACAAAGGTAAGGGTGTTTTCCTTTTGGTTCACACCAGTGCAACAATAAAACAAATAGCTGCCTGTCACTTCAACACACCACCACGCTCCTTGGCCGACATTTCTGCCGCAGGCCTGTTGCAGTGTTCCAGCGATGCTCAGTGCAAGCTGGAGGAATAGCGTTTTATTTTATGCTTGGGAACCCCACAGTCTTCAGGGTTTACTACTGAGTTCAATAATGCTGGAGCCTCAACACCACTTCCTGTGTCCTTTACCCACTCCCACACACCCACCCACATTGTTATTACACAGGTTGTTTTCAGCATAGTCAACCCAATTTGATCATAGCCCCCATTATCAACAATTTAGCTTCTTCTGTTCCCTAACAAAGTATCAACAATCTCTTTGTATGTCTATTCTCCACTCTCTCTCCATCTGGCTCCCTCTCCACTCTCTGCTCACTCTTCCGTTCCCTCCACTCCTCCCCCCCCCCCCCCCACCACTGCCACACCCTGCTATCAAGATAAATACCACTTTTTCCCAAAAGTTCTGATGAAGGGTCATTGGACTCTAAATATTCACTGTTTTCTCTCCTCAGGTCTGACAGACTTGCTGAGTTTCTTCAGCACTTTGTTTCAGAAATAGTTTTATTTCTTAAGGTGGCAATTTGTGAAAAAAAAATCTCCAAATGTTTTTTCTCCATGATCATGAACCACAATTTTGTCATTTAGCCACAGGTGATGCATTCATTTCAAAGAGTCTTGCTTTCTCACTGGGTTGAATTGCCACTATAAGTAATTTAATACCTCCTTAAACATCTGCCACAGTATGTCCACTGTCCTACACTTTGTAATCTCTTTTTTGCAGTTCATTTTAGTTAGTTCTACTTCATACTATTATCATTATTTTTATTTGGCTTAAAACAAATCTTGAGACACACACTCAACACTTTCAGATTGTGCATGAAATTCTATCATGATGTGGTTGCTATCACTTTAAGACTCCTTTACCACAACGTTACTGAGCAATCATGTCTCACTGCTCATTAACAGGTCTAGATTAGCATGCACTTTCATTGACTCTAGAACACAAGGCTCTAATAAGTTGTTCCAAACATATTCCACAAGCTAATTTTCCAAGATACCTTTGCCAATCTGATTTGCCCAATCTATGTGTAAAGTCAATTTCACCCGTGATTTTAGTGGCACCTTTCTTGCATACCCCATTTATTTATTCCTGTACACAGTGTCTTATGGTCAAATTACTGTTAGGGGACTGAGAAGCTACTCCCACAAGTGACCTCTAACCTTTGTTATTTCTTAACTCTACTCAGATTATCCATCTTGCTGTTTCAAGCAGAGGCCAACTTTACGATTGTACTAACTGTATCCTTAATTTAACAGAGTTACCCTATCATCTTTTCCTAACTTCTGACTTTGCACACCTTTCATGTGATGTATTTGTTGGCCATTCCTTGCTGACTTTGAGACTAGTTAACTACATTTCTGTTAGTCTGCATCACATGGGAGCTGACAATTTAAGAATGGTAAGCTTCCATCATTAGTATACCAGATAGGTTTTTACAATATACGATTGCTTCATTATCACCATTATTGCAACTAGTGCTCAATTCCAAATTTTTAATGAATTGAATTTAAATTCTACCAGCTGCCATGGTACATCATTGGCAGCTGACTGTGATTCTCACTCAAGCCTGAGGTGGAATATTACCTTGACTTTCCCCATCAAGCTAAAGACAGTTGGGAATCATTGGGAAGATGCACAGACAAAACACATGCTCTTTCTCAAAAAAAACCCTTTTGTGCCTGGCTGCTGGGCTACTCGGGAAGTAACCATGATCTCGTTTGCAATGGGAAACACTTTTAAAGCTTAATTTCCCTCAATCTATCTTCATATCTACAGGTAGTCCTCGGCAACCTGAATTTCCTAAAACTTCTCATGTGCCACAGCCAGAAAAGGATTCTGGCTGCAAAGGAGGTACAAAAAAAGGAAATTCACATGTAGACAAAAACAGAAATTGCTGGAATACCTGCTAAGTTTCTCCAGAAACTTCTGTTTTTTGTTGTTTCAAATCTCCAACGTCCGAAGTTCTTTGTTTTATTTGAGGGGTCACACACCATGACTTTGCACCCAAAACCATGTTAGAAATAAAAAAATACCTTTCTTGCAACATTTTCAGACAGTCTGTTTTTCAGCAAAGAGGCTTGAGTCACATAATCTAAAAGTAAAGTCAGAAAATAGCCTCTACAAGCTACAAAAATAGTGTTCAGTGACAGACAATGTCTGCCACAATTCTGTTTCTCTTGAACACTGTGATTCATTTCTTCACACTTTTGTGAGTTTTTCAAGAAGTAAAACTCAGTTGATGATCAGATGAGTTATGAATCTGATTCCAGTTTGGGAGAAGAACAAATTCAGACCGTCTGGAAAATTACTTGAAAAACCAAAACACAATAACATGTTTACTAAGAATTTTGAATTCCTCTATGTCTGAATAAGTATGGTAAAGCCAAGAGAATTCCGAAGCATGAGCGGAAATCACAGTGTGCATGCAGTGGTAATACTTGCATGGAATCTGATGTTAGATGCAAAACTAAAAAAGTTCAGCAGAGGTCTCCGGCACTAAGATCACCATCAGTGAATGTAGTATCATCTCAAAACTTACACCAAAAATTAGGCCAGCTTTTTTAAACCTCACAATTAATCAACCATCTTATCATCAAATTCATTGCCAATCTGTATTAGTAACAAATTGGACCAAATTTAAGGTATTGACAATTCTTTACTTTAAGGATATTTTGATGCATGCAAAGAAACAAAGAGACATACAAATGATGACTTTCCAATGTACATAATGGATGGTTGTCTTTCCTGACAAGGATATTCTTTTTGGCTACACCAAAAGGAGGTGCAGAATAGAGGCCACACATATTCGGAAATCCGACTGTTCAGCTGTATTATATCACATCTCTGGAGTAGGTGGGATCTAAACCCAGGCCTCCTTGCTCAGAAGTAGGGACATTACTACTGCACCATAAGGGCCCAGAATAGAGGTCACCTGGGAAAATTGAATGTGCTTCCTCTGAATTCTGTCTGAGCTTCGAGTGGTCTCAAATGTGATGTAGAAACCAATTTGGAAATGTGGACTTTTTAGTGATGTACATCAGAGGTTCCCACATTCTGTTACATATACTACACACCATTTTTTTTATGGGGGGGGGCTGCAGGAGAAATTGCTAAATTGTGTTTTTTTTATTATTGTATTTTGTTTGTATTTTCACAGCAGGTTGTTTAGGCAAAACTTTATTTTTAAAAAAATCATTCTTGGGTGCGAGCATCTCTGGCCAGGCTAGCAATTATTACCCATCCCCAACTGTCCTCAGAGCAGTTAAGGGCCAACCATATTGTGTGGGTCTGCAGTCATATGTAGACCAAGGAAGGACGGCAGTTTCCCTTTCCTAAAGGGCACTAAGTGAACCAGATGCATTTTCCCCAACAATTGACAATGGTTTCAAGGACACCATCAGAATCTTAATTCTAGGTATTTATTGAATTCCAATCTCACTATATGCCATAGCTGGATTTGAACCCGGGTCCCCACAACATTTCCTAGATCTCTGACTTAATAGTCTAGCAATAATACCATTAGGCCATTGCCTCCCCTAAGATTTTAGTGAGTTTTAACGCACTTAATTTACATCAAGGTATAGCAATAAGAATGAAAGTACTCAGAAAAGGATATACAGCTCTTACCTCCACTCAGCACACATTACAGCCTGGCTTCAGTTTCTCAGCAACTGTTTAACTGAACTCAGAGAAACTTCCTTTCTAGTTGTACACATTGCATCACAATTATATCTAGCGACTCAGAGTAAATATGGACAGATGCCAAAGGCAGATAGTTTCAAGAAGTAAAATAACAAAATCTGTCTTGTTTGACTACTGACTTTTTGCCGGTGAATAGATTGTTGACACCAAGCACAAAACAAGATCTATAACGAGACAAAAAACTGCATCAAGTTGGGATTTACTTGGACTTGGACATCAGCTGCAGTGTGTGTTATGTGGTAAAGTCCTTTTGAATAATGGCCTTGGAAAATAAACATGAACACAATAAAGTGAAACTGCCAAATAAAAAACCAAAAGAACTGCGGGTGCTGTAAATGAGGAACAAAAACAGAGGTTGCTGGAAAAGCTCAGCAGATCTGGGAGCATCTGTGAAGGAAGGATCAGAGTTAATGATTCCTCAGAGAAACTGCCCATTCTTTTCAAATGGATGCCTTTTCAGCTAATGAGAACCTGGGCAGTTTTGTGCCCTACTGCTGATGACAATTTAGGACTTCTAAAGTGTCACACTTAGCGTAATGGAGCCAGGAAAATACCTCAACTTTGCACAGGAACTCATTCCACTTGTGGCTGTAGATATGGGAAGCATCTTGGTTGCAGGGAAGGCCCTAAAATTAAATTTGTTACTGCCAATGAACAGTGAAAGATCAAAATTAACAATATGGCTTATACAGTCTTAGTCTTTTTTTAAAAATCACCTAATTACTACACACCTCTGCAACAGGTGGGACTTGAATCCTTGTTCAGGGTTAGGGAGACTATCACTGTGCCACAAGAGGGTCCTATTCTACCTTGGTAAGAAATGAACTATGTCAATTGCAACCTGTAATTACCTCTGTAGCCGGACATGCTCAGTTCTGGTGTATGTGTAGAAGGACGTTTTGTTTTGTCAATTGTTGTCTACTAGAGCAACAGCTGGGGAGATTTTTCAGAAGCTCTACAGCTTCACAATTTAACACATCAATACCTGGGAAGAATTTAATAAAAATACACCTTATGATTCTCAACTATCTATGGCTGCAAAGTACACTTGTAAATATACTATATTGGCCAAATAGCAGAACTGTAATTAAAAATTCAAAATGGTTACAAGTTGGAAAAGCAAAATTCCCATGAGAGGAGTGCTGAAATAACTTCAGAGACCAATGTCCCATCACCAAGTCCATCTTTCCTTAAACATGGAGAGTCTGTGACCAACACTTCTGGGAGTCTGCGTATTGCAAAAATGTGTGCAGTTCTGCTATCATCCCTGTGTTTGATGAATGAACTCTATGCATGCCCAGCCACTTTGAGCGGGTGTCCGCAACAATGAAGAGCAATAAACCCATGAAAGGGCCTACATAGTCAAAGTGTAACCAAGTTCATGGTTTACTCAGCCATTCCAATGAATGTAGGGGAGCTGTTGACAGTAATTTTTATCCTTGTTCACACTTTGGGCACTGTCCCAGCAATGCAGTTATGTCTGCATCCAATCCTGGCCATCAGATATAGCTTCTCACCAACATCTACATTCTGGAAACCTCCGGATGACCCTAGAGTTCAGCCAGTATCTAGTGGTGACCATTGCTCGGGACAATCACTCTTTCCCCCTCATAATATGTCATCCTCTACTGAGATCTGATCGCTCCAAGTCCAAAAGGTTTCAAGTCTACTTGTAACAGCCCTTTGGTTCTGTTTTGACAGGGCCAGATCTTTCCACCTCCAAAGTCTGATATTGTTAGCTGTGGCTGGAAATGTGTCCAGAAAATTTAATATCATCATGGACTCTTTCAGTGGTAGTGCCATCAGTTGTATACCTGCCAGCAGGAGGCGGCTCAACACATCTGCATTTGCTACTTGGCCTCCCGGATGATGCTCCAATTTGTAATTATACGCAGTTAGTATTAGAGCCCACCGCCGAATTGAGAAGTGTTAAAAAAGTATTGGTGTAACCTCCTGACTCTCATCATGACCGCTAAACCTTCCTTCTCTATCTGGGCACATTTACACTCTGCATTAGCCAAGATCCTGGATGCATATGCTATTGGGCATTCCTCTCCATTGGGCCACCAATGAGCCAATACTACCCCAAGGCAGTGCAAGGAGGCATTGCATTTCAATTCCAGATTTCACTTGAGCTCAGTGTCCCAACATCTTGTAGGATGATAACTGTTTCTTCACTTCCCTGAAAGCTACGGCTTGGCTATGTGACCATTTCCAAGGCTGACCCTTTAAGGGTTGATGCAAAGGTGCCAGGGTGGAGGCCAGATTATGTATGAACTTTCCATAACAATTCATCAACCCAAGGAAAGACCTAAGTTCAGCTATAGACAAGGGAGCCAGGTCACCTTTGATCGCCCTCACCATCTTCCAACGGGTGTAACCCAGTCTTGTTGACTCCACTGTTCAAGTAGGTCACTTCGGGGTACCCAGAACACATTTTCCCCATCTAAAGCATATTCCTACACCTGGGAGAAATGTCTAACGACTGTGCTCAAATTCTCTGGGTGCTCCCATTGGTTTTCCCTGTTACTTGCATGTCATCTAGATAAATGGTGACCTGGGAGCGACCTTGTAAAATGTTCCCCATTGTCTGCTGGAAAAATTTCACAGCTGATAACCCAAATGGCGGTCTTGTACGTTAGCACAGACACTCATGAGTATTAACTGTAGCATACTTCTGGAAATCATCACCTAATAGCAATTACAAGTATACACATGGCTCAAGTCCAGCTTTGTGAAGGATAGCCTCCGCTGCTAGCTTTGCATATAATCCTCTATGCGAGGTACTGGGTATTTATCCATACACCAAAAGTGGTTTACCTTTCATCCAAAATCCCCACAAAGGCAAACTGACCTGTTGGGCTTCATAACCGGTACGACCCGTGCTGCCTGTTCCACAAACTGGACTATTTGATGACTCCTTCGCTTTCCAGCCTTTTGGTTCCTGACTCTACTCTTGCACACAAGGAAAACGGCATTGAGCGGGCCTTGCAGAATTGCTTCCTGCCAACATGCAGAGGAAGGATCACCGGACTCGAAATGTTAACTCTGTTTTCTCCTTCACAGATGCTGCCAGACCTGCTGAGCTTTTCCAGCAACTTTGTTTTTGAACATGCAAGGTGGGGCCTTGGCTCCTTTGGCAGTGCCTAGGTCTTCCTGAAAAACTTCCTGGCATTTAATTAGGACTTCACTAGGCTGCCATTTTCTATTTGAAAAATGATGAGCCAGTCTAGGTGAATCTTTCACAACTAATTACGCCCCATCAAACTTGGGCCTGAGCCTTTTACTACAATCAGTGGTAACTGAGCCAGCTGCTTCTCATAAGACGGTGGAACCAAAGTTGTACCCTCAATCTGTAAAGGTTCCCCGGTTTAGGTTCCAGCCTACCTGAGAGTCTTGTGCAAACTTGACGGTTGGAGTCCACTGTGAAGTTTCTTAATGCAATCACTGAAATGGCTGCGATGGTATCAACCTCCACTTCAACCAGGTGACCATTTAATCAGATGTTCCTTTTGATTGGTTTTGATTTGGATGTTGCTAAGAATTTAACTGTTGCAACTGATGTAGGTGGACTTTCCAAGGGGTGCAACCTCCTGATATGGCCTCTGAGTTCTTTTACTCAATTTAGGTTTAATGGGATTCTTTTGCTGTCTCAAGTCCACATATCAAAAGCAACTACAATGGATTGCCAGCTCAGATTCTAAAGAAAATTTTAACCTTTTGGATGAAGCTTGGCTTTGTTTTTGGGTTTTGCTGTGGGCTGACCTAGAATCCTTCCATTTAGGCTATGTCCTGAGTGAGGCTATACACATGCCTTCAATCAAGTATTGACTCACTCAAGTGTTGTGTCCCAAGTTCAATCAGACTGGCAAGGGTAACTACTTCCATTGGAATACCCTGCAACTGATGTGCTGCACTTACCCCATTTTCTAACGATAAAGGCAGCTGTAGTGCCTGTTTGAAGTCCAGTCGGGCTTCAGCTACAAGGTACTTTTGCATGGTCACATCATTAATCCCACACGCCATATGGTCTCTCAGCATCTAATTAAGGGTTAAACCAAAGTCACTTGCCTCCAACAGTCATCTTAATCGAGACAAAAATCCCACTATGGATTCTCCTGGTTCTTGAGTTGCCAAATAAAACCGATAGCCTCCTATTTCTGAAATGCTTCGGGGTGTAATATTCCTTAACTCTTGAAAGATTATAGTATCTGGTGCCTCCGGGAAATTTAGGGTCCTAATAACAAAAAGCTGCCGGTCCACAAGCTATCAGGTAAACTATTCATTGTTTTTCATCCTCCCCAATGTCATTCACTTGGAAAGAATATCGCATTTTTTCCACTTACTGGGCCCTGTCTTGATGGCAGGATCAAATGGACCAGACTTCCCAGATAACTGCACAATGCCAGAAATGCTTTCTGAAATCATACCCCAAAGACGTGAATGCGTAATCCAGGCAGACAGTATTGAGGAAGTGCTTTGCTGTCAGACATGTCAGATGAGACTTTAAATGTGGCCCCGTCTGACCTGTCAGTTAAGTACAAACGTTCCTGTGACAGTACGGAATTGTTTGAAGAAGATGGAAAGTTCTCTGTGATTCTGTTCAATATTTATCACACGACCGACAAGACTAAAACAAATGATGTGCCAACATCACAGTGCTGTCTGTAGAACCTTGCTTGGTACAATTCTGTTGTTGCATTTTCTATACTGTGACAGTGATTAAGGTTAGTTCATTGCAAATAAAATGTTTTGTGGCATTCTGAGATTGGGAAAGATGCAATAAAATTTCATACTCTTTCTTTGTACATTGCCACAGATGCTCCTACTTTATGTACAACAACTTTGAGGCCTTTATCTTGTTGAACAGAACTACCATGCCTCCGCCTCCACCTCCACCCACAAAATGGTGAGAAGTCGTTGATCACCAGGAGATAGGTCAATTTGTTATAACGTGAGAGGATTTTGTGCACACAGAGGAGAAAGTGGAGACTTGACAGGTCTACCTCAATTCATTTAGTCAGGAAACTCAACATTTATTGCTGATTAATTAATGGTAGTTTGCTTTCAACACCTTTAATTTCAGCACTAATAAGGTTTGTCATACTTTTCAAGATACCACTTTAATTGGCACGATAATGGGGGTCAGAGATCTAAACATGTTCCACACATGGCAGAGTATAATGAAATATGCATAATGACGGGTGTATTTTATGTCATATTTTTGCCTTGGGAAATGTTGAAATTAGTACTCATAATTTTGAATCTGGCAATTGAATTAGAACGCTTTCTAAAATATTGCATGCTTGTCTATTTTTATACCCTTGAGCAATGAAGCTTCAAGGTATCATAAACCGCATTAAATGCTGGTTTACTAAGTATTTAGTAATGAAAATTTCAGATTTGAATTTTAAATTCTATTCTGCAAAGGATCACAAAAATGTATTGCAAGAAATGCACATTTTTCTTCAGAGATATACAGGATTTGACTATTTCCCGAAGAGGGGGGGAAGGTGTTATTTTTCCACTATTTCTGAACTATTTTGGACTCATTTACCTGACATAAATTAGGCGAAACTCAAACCAAAGCAATCTTAGTTTTATCTTCACAGGCCTTTACTTTCTACTCACTAAAATTCAATGGTGCTTACTTGTTTTAACAGCACCGTGGGTGTACTCACAAGAACTGCAGCAGTTCAAGAAAGCTGCTCACCACCACCTTCTCTGCATGGATAAATGAAACATAATAAGGGGTGGATAAAACATACAAATTAGGAGCAGGAACAGGTCACTCAGCCCCTTGAGTCTGCTCTATCATTTCCTAAGATCATAGCTGATCTGAATACTCCATAGTCTCACTTACCTAGATAACCTTTCAGTCCCTTGCATATCAAAAATCAATCTCTCTCGGCTTTAAAAATTTTCAAGAACTCTGTGCTGACCACCATTTCTGGAGAAGAGTTCTGAAGACTCAACAGCTCGTGAGAATTTTTTTTCCACTCTGTCTTAAATAGGCAATCCCTTGTTTTGAAACAATGAGCCCTAGTTTTCATTCGCCTAACGAAGGAAGCATCTTCTCTAGATCCACCCAGTCGCCACCTGTTAGCACCTTCTCTCTTTTAATCAAGTGGTCTGTTACTGTTCTAAACTGCAGCAGATTTAAGGTGAGCCTTTCAAGCTTTCCTCATAAGGCAACCTGGCCATAGGTATGAGCATAGAACAGCTTCCAATATATTTAGACTGTTCCTTAAGTAAGGAGACCAACACAATGTGCAATCCTCCAGAAGTGGTCTCAACATTGCCCTGTATAACTGAAGCACAACAATTCTCCTGGCAGGCTAGGTGGATTAGCTATGGTAAATGCAGGGTTAGGGGGATAGGGTGGGGGCATGGTCTTGGTGAGATGTTCTTTGGAGGGTTGGTGCAGGCTTGATGGGCTGAATGGCCTTTTCCCAAACTGTCGCGATTCTATGACTCTGAATAAATGACAAGATTCTATTATCTTTCTTACTTTATACTGTACCCATCTTTTGGTGATATATACATTAGGACTCCCAGATCATTCTCCATCTCAGAGTTCTGCAGCCTCACCATTTAGATAATACACTTTTTATTCTTTCTTTTTTAAAAATTAATTGATGATGGCATAATTGTTCAGAGGCAGTTTAAAAATGAACCATATTGCTGTGGGTCTAGAGTCACATGTAGACCAGACCAGTTAAGGATGGCCATTTCCTTTCCTATAGGACATTAATAAAGCACACGGGTTTTTCCATCCATTGGCAATGGTTCCATGGTCATCATTAGACTCTTAATTCCAGATTTTTAAAAATATAATTTAAATTCCACTATCTGCTGTGGCGGCATTTGAACCTGAGTCGCCAGAATATTACCTAGGTCTGTGGGTTAATAAGCTAGTGGTAATACCACTGGGCCTCTCTTTTGTCAAAATGGACAATTTCACATTTTTCCACATTATTTGCCATTTGCCAATTCTTGGTCCACATTCACTTAATAAATATTAGCCCTGCAGAGATGCCAACAGCCCTTAAATGAATTAAAAATCTATTTAAAGTGCAAAGTCCTAGTTCATTAAAATTAACGAAATTGTAACAAATGTCTTAAAGCACCTGGTTTGATCTTTGCTGTTGTCATATTATCTTTGGTCTGTCAAACATTCTAGTTGATCAATGTACAGAATAACTGGTGCTTAGCAGTAACTAAGTAGAATCACATAAAACACAAAAGGAGACTGTTCAGCTCATTGAGCCTATGCTTCCCAGAGAGTTGGCAACCTGGTCAAACACACTCCCCTAATATTTTGGAATTATTGCTATTTTCTGCTTCCATCTATTACCACATGCTGTGTTAAAAATAAGTCTTCCTCACATTCCCCCTGCATCTCTTGCTGAAGACCTTAAGTCTGTATTCTCTTTTTGTTGCATTAGCACCATCATCCAATGGGGACAGTTTTTTTTAAAAACTTGTCTACTTTAACTGAGCTTGTCAATCTTGTCCACTTATATCAAATCTCCCCTTGATGCCATTTGCTCGAAAGAGAACACCCACAGTAAATCAAAATGAAACTTCTATCTAAGATCCCCCATCTCCAGATCACTCCCGGTAAATCTCCCATGTACCTTGTCAAGGTCTCTCCCTCCCTAAAGCACTGTGGCCAGAACTTAATGCAATACTCTATACAGCTTTATAGAGATTTTGCATAACTTTCCTGCATACTCAAACTCTATTTTTAAAGCCTGAGATCCCATTTACATTGTTAATCATAAACTCAATATGTCCTACCACCTTTAAAGATCGACATCCTGCCACTCCCAGGTCTGCCAGTTCCTACACTCTTTTGAACATTGCCATGATTTTTTTTGGTTTTCATCACCTTTGCTGACAAAATACATCAACTTGTACACTTCTCTTAAATTATATCTTGCCACATGTTTAACTATTCTGCCCAATCTTTCTATGTCCTGTTTAGTAGCTTAGTAACTGTTTAGTATTGTTTGTCACTCCTACAACTTTGGTATCATTAACAAATGGCAGGAATTATAAACTATGAATGGAAGCAGCGTACGGTGTGTAGAGGGCTCGAGGTCTGGGAAATGGTGTTCCTCTTGCTACATAACTCAAAGATACTACAAAATAAATTTGTTTCACTTTTTGATTGTGTTTAGTACAAAACATCTTATATCCATATGTATAAATAAACCACTGAATAATAATTCTTAAATAAATTCAGAGAATTTAACAAATTATTACTAATGCTACACTTAAAATTAACTCTGGCTTAAACCACGTAGCTTCAGGGCAACTGAGGTTACTATGATTAAACGGAGATATAAAGATGTTTTGAGTTAGACGATTTAAAAAAAATTCAAAATATTGACTGGTTGGAAGATTTGATGTTGTTAATCAAAGAAAGCAAAAACAAGTAAAAGATGTTCTTAAAAACTATGAAAAGCTTTCAAGTAAAGAACTGCTAAGATTAATAAACAGCGGTGAACGATTTGAGCAATAGATGCACTGTAAATAAGTGACGAAAGTTTTGTCGCTACACATAGCAGCCCTTCTGTCACTTAATCTCTCCTGTCCTCCAGTTTCTCTCGTATCTCCTATTTTGTTCTTTTTCCACTTACCTCCATTTTACCTGTTACATTTGTAACATTTCACAGTTTTGATGAACAGCTTAACTTTGGAGATAGACTTTTTGAGATGATCTCATGGGCTTTAGTACCAGGGATGCAAAATAATTAGAACCAGTAGGGGAAAACTAATAAAAAAAACTCTTATAAAATGGGTAACAGCCTGTGGAATAAGTCAGCAGCAACAGCTACTGAAACAATAATCCTTTACAGACAACTAGAAATGTCCATGGAAGATAAGTGATAGAAGAATATGGTGAATTGGGGGTAGGTTATGTAGAGGTTGACTCAGTCTCTGCAATCCTACATCTTGGGTATAATATGAAGAATAATTGGGATTTGCAAAAGCAAATATAACCCGAGAAGAGTCCTTTTGCAAATGCTTGCATTGTCCTTTGTGCCCAGGATCAGAGTTTTTTTTCTGGGTAATAAGTGACACAATAACACTACACTATACAAAATAAAACATCAAGTCATCGCATTTTAAAAATAAATAAAGCATTTTATGCACACTTTAAATATACTTCCGGCAGAAATCATGATAACCCACCACCACAATTTCTCATACTTTATACATACATGCTAAATACTCAGTTGGGTTATTTAGAAAAATACTGGGTAGAAAATGCTTTATTGCTAACAACAACTGATTCAAAATATTTACTATTTTAGTTTATTAATAGGTGCTTTTCAAGAGGGACCCTGTTTATACATCAGATTGAATATTACAGTATTGCACGCATCTAACAGGGAAACTACCGTTAAAGGACCTCAGCTTCTCAAAAGTGGTAAACTTTGATTTGATTGTTTTCATCCAATCCAAGCTGGATTAAACCTTGAGTGGATGGAGTTCTGCTGGTCTTTGTGAATAGAGGGCTGAAAACATAAGTAAAGGAAATGTAATAAGATTTCAATATCTGCCAAAGATTTTGTTGGCAATACAGTATGGAAGCAGTGTCAGGTCATCGAGTCCACAGCAACCCTCCAAAGACCCTCCCAGCTAGACTCACACCACCTACCCCATCTCTGTAACTCTGCATTTCCCATGGCTAAACCACCAAGTCTGCAGATCCCAGGACAATATGGGCAATTTATCACGGCCAATCCATCTAACGTGCACGTCTTTGGACTGTGGAAGAGAGCCAAAGCACCTGGAGGAAACCCATGCGGGGAGGATGTGCAAACTCCACACAGATAGTCATCTGAGGGTGGGATTGAACTGGCTCCCTGGTGCTGTGGGGCATTCCGTCGCCTGTATATGGCAGTACTAATCAATACATAAAGGCTGGAAGAAGGCAAGACACTTCCAGAAGACATAAGGCCCACACGAATATCTTTCTTTTAGAATTTGCTCACCCTTCCCCAAATAAGTAAGAGTGATCAAAATGCTCTTGGTCAGAATTCTGGACATTCTACTGAATTGCAAAACAGTGGTTCAACATGGCAGTTCACCATGACCTTCTCAAAGACAGTTAGAAATGGGCATTAAATGCAGGCTCTGTCAGCAACACCCACATCCAAGGAATGAATTTTAAAAAAAGGGCATTTTACTCATCTCATCAATGAGGACTAACATTATTATTAATCATGAAAAGAATTTCAAGCCACTGCTGGTGTCATATACATTTTACACCAGCTCAAATCATTACAAGGATGGAGGAATTCGTGTTACGAATAACATGAAGCAGCTCACCTAAGATATAGCTGAAGTGCTCTGGGTTACATCTTTACTTGTATTGATTCAGCTGTCTCATGGTATTTTGGTCAGAGTAATGGAAATACAACTTATCTAAATGGAGAGAAACTTCAGTGAGCGTCAGTACAGAGGGGCCTAGGTGTCCCTGTGCATGAATTGCAGAAATCTAGGATGCAGGTACAGCAGGTAATGGAGGAACGGAAACAGATATTTCGGCATTTATTGCTAAAGAAATATAACAGTTGGAAAGTGTTGCTGCAACTGTACAAGCATTAGTGACAATGCACCTGGAGTATCCTGTACAATACCCTTACATGAGGAGGCATGTAGGTGTATTGGAGGCACTTCAGGGGAAGGTTCGTGAGATTGATTCCGGAGATGAGCATCTTACTGGGTAATATTATGAAGAAAGATTAAACAGTTTAGGTTTATATTCTGCAGTTCAGAAGGATGAGAGGAGGAGATCTAACTGAGGAATATAGGATGTTAAAAGGGATTGCAAATTAGAAGAAGAAAGAATGTTTCGTTGTGTGGGACAATTTAAAAAAAAACAGGTCATTGTAATGGAATAGGCGTAGTGGATCTAAGAGAGCGGTGGGGAGAAATTACTTCTCTTAAAGGGTTGAGTGTCCCTGGAATTCACTATTCCAGAGTCTGGTGAATGCTGGGATGTTGAATCAATCTAAGGAGGGTAAAACAAACAAATAATAATGGGTTAAACAGCTAAGGAAAGTCGTCAGGAAAGTGGAGACGAAGCTTAGTTGAGATCAGCTGCAATCATATCAAATGGTGGAGCAGGCTCAAGGGGCTGAATTCCCTATTCCTACACCTAGTTCTTATATTATGTTATTAGCCTCACTGACTCCTACCAGCCATTTCTACCGATGATGCCATCAGTGCAGTTCAACTCAAAACACAAAAAAAATCAGGCTGAATGTTTTTAAATAGGTAGCACAGCAATAGGACTAAATGCAAGTTAAAAAAAGTAGAGCAGCAAAGTTTCATGTCTATGAGATCAGACATGCCATGGAATCCTTGGATTTGAACAGATTGCTTTGGAGAGGCATCAAGTGGAGGTGAGGTATTTGTGTCCAAAACAATTCTACGAGATCAGAAGATGAATTTGAAAGTGCATTCTGAAATAATTAAAACTTGGTGTCCTTTTCTTCACAGAATGATTCATACCCACCACAGCAGATGGTACCTAAAATTTAGAGAGCAGATAAATCACAGCAGCTCATTAATGGGTACCAATGCACAGTTCCTAGTGATTCATACAAAACAGCATTTATAGCTCCCTGGAGCAGAGACTTCTTACAGTCACTAGGCCACTGTTGGGCATTTTGCTCATGAAGGATGTGGAAAATGAAACAGTACAAAGCCTCAGATAGTTGCATGGCATCATAACAATTCTCCAAATAAAATCTTTGATTTAAAATTAGTGTTGATTCCAGCTACTTTTGAAAAAAATCTCCAATTATAGTAGTACCTTCATTACAGAAGTAACGGCTCCCTCAGTTTTCTCTCTGGTGACTATAATTTTCAGAAACCTTTGAAAACACCCACCAGTTTCTCCCACATTCTAAAACACCCTCCAACATAGGCCCTGCCAGCAAACTGGCCTTTTACTCTTAGCAAAGAAGGTCAGATGAATGAGATGAATACTATTAATAAAAAGCTCTTCGTACAATCAAAACAAAAATCTACCAGGTCAAACAACTAATTAGGATGCTTCAAACAAGCAGATATTGCTGCAAGTTCCTTATTAGAGCGTGCTTGGCCACAATAATTCGCTCACATCCAGCATTATTTCCCTCCAAGTTCAGTCTAATCTGCATCAGAATTAAGTTCATTATGCTGCAAAGCATGGCTTCAGCAACAAATTTGTAGCCTTTGATTAGTTAATTAATAGATGAGGCTGCACAGTCTACATTTGCCTTCTCCCAGGGATCGAGGGGGCCAGGAAACTCATGCTTTTCTCAATACACAACATTGCTTCTGATACTACATCTCCATGAAGACCTGTCACCTATGTGTGCTGAGAAATAATGGTTTGTCTTTGACGTGGAACAGCTAGTCAAGAGGAAGAAGGAAGCTTACTTAAGGTTGAGGAAGCAGGGATCGGACAGGGCTCTAGAGGGCTACCACGTAAACAGAAGGAATTGAAGAATGGACTTAGGAGAACTAGAAGGGGGTATGAAAAAGCCTTGGTGGGTAGGATCAAGGAAAACTCCAAGACGTTCTATGCTTATGTCAGGAACAACCGGATGCCCGGGGTGAGGGTAGGGCCATTCAAGAACAGTGGAAGAAACTTATGTGCAGAGTCACAGGAGGTAGGGTCTATAGGTCCTTAAATGAATACTTTGCTTCAGTATTCACCAGTGAGATGGACTTTCACATTCGTGAGGACAGCATGAAACAGGCAGATGCGCTCGAACAGGTTGATGTTAGGAAGAAGGATGTGCTAGAAATTTTGAAAAACATGAGGATAGATAACCCGCTGGGTCAGATAGGATATACTCAAGGTTACTACAGGAGGAGATTGCTGCCCCTTTGGCGATGATCTTTGCGTTGTCACTGTCCACTGGAGTAGTGCCAGATGATTGCAGGGTGGCAAATGTTATTCCCTTGTTTAAGAAAGGGAATAGGGATAACCCTGAGAATTACAGACCAATCAGTGTTACTTCTGTGGTGGGCAAATTATTGGAGAGGATTCTGAGAGATAGTATACATGATTATTTGGAAAAGCACAGTTTGATTAGAAATAGTCAGCATGGCTATGGAAAATTATAGGCCGATTAGCCTAACCTCGGTAGTTGGTAAAATTCTTGAATCCATTGTCAAGGATGAGATTTCTAAATTCCTGGAAGTGCAGGGTCAGATTTAAACAAGTCAGCATGGATTAGTAAGGGGAAGTCGTGCCTGACAAACCTGTTAAATTCTTTGACGAGGTAACAAGTATGTTAAACCAGGGAAACCCAACAGATGTTATCTATCTAGACTTCCAAAAAGCCTTTGATACGGTGCCTCACGGGAGGCTGCTGAGCAAGGTGAGGGCCCATGGTGTTCGAGGTGAGCTACTGGCTTGGATTGAGGGTTGGCTGTCTGACAGAAGGCAGAGACATGGCATAAAAGGCTCTTTTTTGGAATGGCAACCGGTGACGAGTGGCGTCCCGCAGGGTTCAGTGTTGGGGCCGCAGCTGTTCACTTTATATATTAATGATCTGGATGAAGGGACTGGGGGCATTCTGGCGAAGTTTGCCGATGATACGAAGATAGGTGGACAGGCAGGTAGTACTGAGGAGTTGGGGAAGCTGCAAAAAGATTTAGAGAGTTTAGGAGAGTGGTCCAGGAAATGGTTGATGAAATTCATTGAGAGTAAATGTGAGGTTTTGAACTTTGGAAAAAAGGATACAGGCGTGAGCTATTTCTAAATGGTGAGAAAATTCGTTAAGCAGAAGTACAAAGGGATCTGGGAGTGCTGGTCCAGGATTCTCTAAAAGTTAACTTGCAGGTAGAGTCCGTGATTAAGAAAGCGAATGTAATGTTGTCATTTATCTCAAGAGGGTTAGAATATAAAAGCAGCGATGTGCTTCTGAGGCTTTATAAGGCTCTAGTTAGGCCCCATTTAGAATACAGTGTCAAATTTTGGGCCGCGCATCTCAGGAAGGACAATACTAGCCCTGGAGCATGTCCAGCGGAGATTCACACGCTTGATCCCTGGAATGGTAAGTTTAACATACGATGAATGGCTAAGGATCCTGGGATTGTATTCATTAGAGTTTAGAAGGTTGAGGGGAGATCTAATAGAAACTTACAAGATAATGTATGGCTTAGAAAGGGTGGACGTTAGGAAGTAGTTTCCGTTAGGCGGGGAGACTAGGACTTGGGCACAGCCTTAAAATTAGAGGGGGTAAATTTAAAACAGAAATGAGACGACATTTCTTTAGCCAGAGAGTAGTGGGCTTGTGGAATTCATTGCCACGGAGTGCAGTGGAGGCCGGGACGTTAGATGCCTTCAAGGCAGAGATCGATAAATTCTTGATTTCACAAGGAATCAAGGGCTACGGGGAGAGTGCAGGGAAGTGGAATTGAAATGCCAATCAGCCATGATTTAAATGGCAGCGTGGACTTGATGGGCCGAATGGCCTTACTTCCACTCCTATGTCTTATGGTCTTATGACTTTGTGAGGGGTAGGTCATGCCTCTCAAGCCTTATTGAATTTTTTTGAGGATGTGCCAAGTGAGTGATGAAGGCAGAGCAGTGGATGTGGTGTATCTTGGTTTTAGCAAGGCATTTGAAAAGGTTCCCCATGGTAGGCTCATTCAGAAAGAAAGGAGGCATGGGATTCAGGGAAATTTGTCAGTCCAGATACAAAACTGGCTATTCAATAGAAGACAGAAGGTGGTAGTAGATGAAAAGTATTCAGCCTGGCGCTCGGTGACCAATGGTGTTCCGCACGGATCTGTTCGGAGACCTCTGTTCTTTGTGATCTTTATGACTGACTTGGATGAGGAAGTGAAAGGGTGGGTTAGTAAATTTGCCAATGACACGAAGGTTAGCGGAGTTGTGGACAGCATGGACATCTTTTGTAGTTTGCAACGAGACATTGACAGAATGCAGAGCTGGGCAAAGAAGTGGCAGATGGAATCCAACCCAGAAAAGCGTGAAGTGATTCATTTTGGAAGGTCAAATAGATCAGAAGCTGCTTTAGTAATAGAACACAAAGGATAGTGGCAGAAGACTATTTGAGTGACTGGAGGCTGGTATCCAAAGGTGTACCACAAGGATCTGTACTGGAGCCCTTATTGTTTGTTACATACATAAATGATATATATGGGCATGCAAAGCAAATTTACAGGTAACACCAAGAGTGGAGGTGAAGATGATGGCTGTTGGTTATAGGAAGGTATAAATGGGTTGATCGACCAGTGGCAGGTATTTAAAGTGTGAAGTGATGCACTTTGGAAATAGAAACAAGATGAAGGAGTATTTAATCAATGGCATGATACTGTTAGAGGAACAGAAGGATCTTGGCGTAATTATTCACAGATCCCTGAAGTCGGCAGAGATGTGAATAGAACTGTTCAGGTGTCATATGGGACACTTGCTTTTAATCAGTCGCGGCATAGAGAAAAAGAGCAAGGAGGTAATGTTGGAATTGTGCAGAGTGTTGGTCAGGCTGCATCTGGAGTACTGTGCAATTTTGGTCACCTCAGAGGAAGGATGTTTATCACTAGAAGGGGTACACAGGAGGTTCACCAGGATGTTGCCTGGGATGGAGAAATTGAGCTATAAAAGGTGAGACTTGAAAATTGTTTGTTATACAGCACAGAAAGGACATGATTGGGGTGTATAAAATAATAAGGGGTTTGGATAGGGTGAATAGAGAAGAGCTGTTACCCCTGATTGAGGGGATCAATCACAAGAAGGCATAGTTTTGGGGTAAGCGGCAGGAGATTCTGAGGGGATACAGGGGAAAAAAAACTGAGCTGGTGGTGGGAATTTGGAATGCACTGCCTGGGAAGGTAGTGGAGGCCGAAAACGTTTCAACCTTTAAAAGATATTTGGATGATTGCTTCAAATATCATAACATTCAAGGGTATTGGGCCCATGCAGCAAATTGGGTTGAGTGCATTTTTAGTATCAGTTAGGTCGGTGCAGCGTTGATGGGCCAAAAGGCATGTTCTGCATTGTATAAATCAATGAATCTACCAGATACACTCTTAACCTGAGCTCTAAGAAGGAGGATCTCAGTCTTTCCTTCATTTGACCAATCCACTGAGTTCTCTGAAACTTTGCAAATCAAAATTACACACATGAATAATCAAATGGCACCTACTGAAGAGAAATTTTGTACCTATCAAGCTAAAAAGGTAAAAAAGAATTACATTCAAATTAAGGCCTCAGATACAATGACCATTAACAACTGGAATACGCAATTAACTAGGGGGAAAAAACATGAATTTCTTTGAACTAATTTTGTGGCGATACAGTTAAGTTAAAAGCAGCATAGCTCTCGTAACACCAATCTAAATGAAACCTATCTCTGCAACAATTTACTCATAGTTCAGCTACTTTTCACAAAGGAAAATTTACCAATCATTGTTTAAAATATAGATTTAAAGATGTTACTGTTTTTGCAATTCTAGCTCTGTTGTCAAACTCTAATCCTCTGGGTATATTCTTTGACATCTTCCATTTCTATGAGCCATGGATTAACTCAGCAACAGATGCAGGCATGTTTCTTTCCCTCTTCTGATGCCACAACAGCTGCTACACCCCCGCTACTGCTGTAATATTTTAAATTGGTTTTTAAAACGCTGCTCTTCAGCTTAACAGCACCATAAGTAACCTAGAATTGGCACAAATAAAGGCCAGCATTTTGAGCTGCATTATCAGTGTTAAGTCATTCTTACTTTCCAAACATTGTTTCTGGTTGAAGCAGATTGATGTCTTGTTCTTTTAAAAGATTCACATTTAAACCAAAAGAGACAGAATGGTTCTTGAATCTCTGTACTAAACAGTGCTATATATGGTTTTAGAATTTTTAAAAAGGATACACTTTTGGGTCCTTTTTGAAGCTTTCCAGCCATTTTCTATTGGCATCAATCATCCCTTGAATAGAGTTTCTGTCCCCTTGTGTAATCTTGGAATGTGATTGGTGTAACATTTTTACTTGGTCACTGCAGGAAGTAACATTTAAAAAAACAAAATGTCAGCAGAACAGTAACTTAAAATGGAGATTAACCATAAAGATATGATTTATACGAAATTTATCTCCTTTATTATACAGTACCAAGTGATTGGACCAAGAAAACAATTCTGAAGAAGGAGGGTCTAGGCCCAAAACGTCAGCCTTCCTGCTCCTCTGATGATGCTTGGCCTGCTGCGTTCATCCAGCCCAACACTTTGTTATCTCAGATTCTCCAGCATCTGCAGTTCCTACTATCTCTGAAACACCTTAGCACAGGTTGATGACGCCCTTCCACCATTTTTATTCTTTGACATTTCATTAGGTCGATAGAGCTATTCATGATTGCTCTCATATTCATACTTATGTAATTTCAGGTTATTTTACTATTATTTCAATTTACCCAAAATCTTACTGTTCTAACTTTAAAATGTTTTTGTGAATGTGGTCTGCTCTATTTGGATTAAGCACTTGACAGAGAAATAGCCAAATGCAAAAAGACTGCACAGCAGAGGTTAAGCAATAGTCTCAAGCTGATTGATAATAATTCTTATTGCTGTCACATCTGACATAGTTAGCTTACTAAATAGAAAGCAACTAATGAAGTCTCTACTATCAAATTGGTAGGATTAGATTTTGAAAAAACACTATAAGGATGTATTTATTTCCCTTTTGCTCTTTTTATTCTGTTCTCTACTTAAGGTGTTAACTCTTTATAAAGTCTTGGTTATTTCCAAAGTAACTTGTCCAAATTGTTTTTTTTTGGTGGGGGGGGAGGGGCGGGGCTGTGAGTAATTTGAACATAACACTTACCTGGTGAGATCCCCATAGAATCAACTGGAATGTAGTTTTCAGTTGTTGCTTTCTAAAAAACGTACAACTGAGCAGCGTGTAAAGAAGTATTGTATTTAATCTCACCACTTTATCCCAACAAATGAATGAACCCTTGCAGGCAATAAACTAAATGAAGGAATCATTACAATTCAAACTCAATTAGAAATGTACACATACAAATTACTCTCAAATCATAAGCAGGCTTGTGTGCGTGGAGTTTTCACTCCGTCTGTCAGCGTGTATCTTGTAGTTACTCTCTCTTTGCTATTTTGATTCAATAAAGTGCTCAAATGGAGGGCCGAAACAACTTCTTGTTTCCAACTCAGGGACACCAAGACCAAGTACAGAAACCTTTCAGCTGTTGTACATAATTATATCAACAAAGCATGAAAATCAAACATGGCCATTCTTATCTTTTTAAAAATAGTTTATTCACAGGACTGGACAGGGGACAGGGGTGTCATTTGCTAAACTTGATGACCTCCAAAATTGACTTTAAGAAGGTGGCGATAGGTTGCCTTTTTAAACAGTTGCAGTCTGGGTGGTGTAAGTATGTTCACTCAGGGAGTTAGGAAGGAAATTCCATGCTTGTTGATCTAGTGACAGTGAAGGAACAGTGATATAGTTCCATATCTGGATGGTGTGTGGCTTGGAAGGGAACCTGCAGGTAGTGGGACTCTCATGCAGCTTGTCCTTCTGGATAGTAGAGGTCTTGGATTTGAAAGGTGCTGTCTAAAGGGCTTTGTTGAGTTGTTGCAGTGCATCATGTAGATGGTACACACTCCTGTTACAGTTTGGTGGTGGTTGAGGGAGTGAATGTTGAAGATGTTTGATGGGATGCCAATCAAGCTGTCTGCTTTGAACCATTGGTGTCAAACTTCTTGAGTGGTGCTACAGCTGCATCCATCCAGAGAATTGAAGACTATTTTGTCACATTCCTGACTTCTTCTTTGCTGTTGTCAGGCTTTGGGTGGTGAGGTAGTGAGTAACTCACCACAGAATTCCCAGCCTCTGGTCTGCCCTTGTACCCACAGCACTTATATCATCTGTTAAGGGCTAGAACTATTTGCTCCAGGCAATTCTCATCATGGGACAGTACTTAAATTAACTTGATTTTTCTCTTTCCATACATTGGTAGACTTGGTGTATTTCCCCAAGAGTTTCTAATAATAATAATAGTTACTCCTTAAGTAAATACAGAGAAAAAATATTTTTATGGATCAGAATAGATCATTTAGTCAACACATATGCTTCAATATTTCATCCTGTGTTGAGAGACACTGTGGATTTTTATAGGGATCCCAGTTGGGTGAAGACACAGGGAATATTTCAGCAGATGCTGGTGCGAAAAGATAAAAGACTGCAAAAACATGTTACATATAAAAGAAAACTTAGTCACAGATTGTTTAATCTGTATTAAACAATCTTAAGATTCTAAAGGATTTCACCTTTATTTCCGAACAATGCTGCCAATTTGAGCCACATAATACATAATTGGAAGTGGGATGTAACTAACAAAGAGTAGGAATCACGAATAGCATGATAAAATGGGAAGCGGAAGCTCACTGAGACACAGGTCTGTTTATGAACATATGTGCAGAAAACACATATGTAAACAAGAAAGTATGCAAATAGTCTATTTTGCATTAAGGATGATCAAAGTCAGATAAAAAGACAAGAGAAAATACTTGTTTGCACAAGAATTGCATAGGACTGTCAAGGAACGTGGCACAGTTCATAAATTCATGAATAGAGTCACAAGTAATATACTGGTACCAAGATAAGTTTAAAAAGAATAAGAATACATTCAGAAGCTGATCAATCTTTTCAGCACAGAAAACAATACAGAGCTAAACTGCATCATCACGGTGTCATACATTCTTCCAACAGGCCATGGCTGAATTTTTTTTTGAGCCTGAATATCTGCTGAGTAGCAGCCAACAAGCTGAAGCGTGTGTCCAGGTTCTGTGAAGTGCAAAATTGCTGTCCCCTAGAGCTAATCTTGCTCATCTGGGCTTCTGTTGGTAACAGCCTTGAAAATTCACAATAAAAGGGAAAGAAAATCTAAAAGAAACTTTGCATACATAGAAAACAAACTAAATTTTTTTGTTCATTTTTATGAAGAAGTTGTTTAGCAATCAGAAAACCAATTAAATCCACATACTTGTGCTGTCTAATGCTGCTGGTTACTGCACACACATCAACTCGGCTCTGAGAACAGAGGATTCTTAAGGGGCTTGACAAGGTCAATGATGAGAGAATGTTTCCCGTCATGGGAGAGATTGGGACCAGAAGGCACAGTCTCAGAATTACGAGATACCAATTTGAGACTGAGATGAGGAGGAAATTCTCTCAGAAATCAGTCTCTAGAACTCGTCACATAGCTGTAGGACAGAGTCCTTGTGTGTACATTTAACGTTGCCATATGAATAGATTCTTGATCAGTAGGGGAATTCAAGGGTTATAGGGAAAGGGCAAACAAAATGGACATGAGGAATGTCAGATCAGCCATGATTCAATTGAATGGCAGAGTAGGCTTGAAGAGCTAAACAGCCTACTCCTGTTTCTATTTAATTGGGTCTTTTCATGGTATAAGGGTGCTGCAACATTGTATTTGCTTTCTCAGCAATCATCCAGAGGTTATTCAAATAATTTTACAGGAAAGGGATTATATGATAGTGATACATATTTGGTTGATGGCCTTCTCATACATACAGGTAGTGTTCACAAAAAACATCTTTCTCCGCGCCCCCCCACCTTTCCATCAGGTGATATCAGACGGAATTGGTTGGTTTTGGATGAACAAAAGATGAGTGATGTTAGATTGGAACACCATGATGGCATTGTGACCTCATGCGTTGCTGGCTCATCCTGAGTGTAAAAACTGTACAAAGATGTGTCTGGGCTCATTTAGAAGCATCATTTTTGAATAAAATATACCTAATGATGTACAGCACCTATAAATGGTGTTGCAAGATTTCAACAAAAACTCAAAACACTATATGACCTTCATTCATTAAATTTTTTTGGTACGGGGTTTGATGTTTCATTTTTGTTAAGCAACATTTCATATTGTTTCAAACAGTGCACAGTCACAATGTGCTGCTTTTAGGCATCTTGGATTGCTAAGCACCATAATCTGCTAATCACAGCTCTATGAGTTGTTATTTATTGATGAACTGGATGTTAGCTCAGCTGAGTGTTTCAGTATCAGGGAGAGACAAACTCAAGCATGGATCATCATAATGAAGATTGCTTGGGAGTCCTAGAGGTTGGACAGCACAACCCTTTTGGGTGAAAGTGGGCTAAATAAAAGGCAAGGTGCAAGCAGCATCCAGTTCTAAACCATTAACATGCACAGTAAAGTGTTACCCAATTTTAATGTAATGGGTAAATAACCAGAAAGCAAAAGAAATTACCCTCAAATTAAGTTTTACCTTGCAGAAACATAACCAAAACGGCTCTCGAGGGGTGCAGAACTTCTTAATGTTGGCATTCCTCCTGGTCACAAGAAAAAAAACAGATTAAAAACAAAAATAATCAACACGAAAATCAAATGACCTCAAATCTAATGATTTCCTTCCACAATTTATGAATTAAGCAGGAAAATATGGTATAAGTGATCTGAAAATTCACTATTCAACACTAAAGTTAACGTTTTCTGTTCTCTCTCCTTAATCAGTTTTCCTATTTCAAAGAGCATTCACTGCCCAAGAAGATGGACAGCTAACTTGTCATTGCGGTCATTTGATTTTTTTTTTTGGAAAACAACTATGGAGAAAATGGTCACAAGCTCAGAACACTGTCAAAACTAAAAACACGAATGTGAGAGTGTAGACAAGGTAAATTCAGAAGAATTGATCAGATTTTGAAAGCCTTTTCTGTCCAGTGATACTCATGGATAGAAAATCATGGTCTGTCCGTTACTCATCATCAGATACATGCTGGGTTGCACAGAAGATCTGTCTCTGCCTTAATCACCATTTATGATGATGGTATTTAATATCCTATTTAGGCTATGTGAAAAATGTTCTAAATTTAATCTTGCCTTCTATTGACAACTCTGATTCTATGCCTCCTTGTTATTCACTCACCATTTAGGTGCAATGACCACTTCTTTTTTACTTCACTAAAACATCATTCTGAACCTTCAAGAAGTGGTCTTGATTACTCCACATTTTATTGCTTCTCTGCACTTGCTATGGTTTTCAGCATAGGGCTGCCATCTAAAAAATCTTCCATAACGTTAAAGAAAGCTTTTTGATGCTGTTTTCTACTTATGCTCACTATGCAAGCATGTATTCTCAACAAATAGGTAGATTGCGTACCAAATAGGTTTTCTCATGAAAATTAGAAACACATTTATTTATAAATTATGACAACAAATTCTAACTGTGCATTTGAAATCGTCAAGTTCTGATTGCATAAAATGTATGCGTATTATAAAAATGTGCTTGTCTGTCAGTTTGAGCTTTGTCTAACCTTGAGGGCAAATCACCGAAAGTGAAAACTAAGGCTTAAAACTCATTCATGTCTGCAATTTGAATTTGATTACACACTGCATAGAAGTTCTGCTAAGCTGCCATTAAAAATCAATTGTAGAAGTGCAGATCCCCATGTTGCAGAGAAGACCAGTCAGACCCTCTCCCCAAAAATAATTAAAAAGAATAAGCTGGATCCAAATGTACTACCAGTACAGAGTATCTTAGATTGCAATAGCTGACCTGTACATTTGTTCAAATCTCCCAACCTCATGACAGTAAAATATAACAGAAATACAGGAATAAATGTCACATGCAGTTTGAGTAAGAAATATTTTGTTGAAACAGTTAAAAGGTACTTTGCAATAAGCTTTAGTGGTTAAATAACATTAATATCTGACCTGGGAAGTACTTGTGCCACTTCTCACTTAGTGCATCATCTACAGATTGAGATGTGGGAAGATGAGTGGTGGTACTTGTTCCTCTGTTCCAAATCCATTGTGAAGGCAAGGGAACGGTGTTGGAGGAAAGCAAAGGCCCACTGTTCTGGGTCCTTGACAAGGAAGTATACACAGACAAAGGCACACTGTTGCTGGGAGGTGGGACAATGACAGTCTGTGCGGTGGAAAAAAGCGGTGACTGTTGCATCCCCAGTGATCCAAGAACACAGAGAACACTGTTAAGATCATTGGTAATTTTTTGAACGGAATCACTGAGATACTGTATGTTGGCACGTTGAGCAAGGGACAACTCAGTCTTTAAATCTGCTGTGAAGAGAACAAAACATAATTCAAAACGTTCATGTAATGAGAATTAAAATTCTTAGAACTCTTTTTTTGAATCAACCCGCTCAGAGATATAGTGACCCACCTCTGGAGCAGGTGGGACTTGTGACTGGGGCTCCTAATCCAGAGGTAGAGACACTATCACTGCACAACAACAGCACCGTTAAATTTCTTACTTTCCCAATTGACCTTCGGTGAGGCAAGTACAGGCTCAATTGCTATGTTCTCTCAGTTAAAGAATTTGGTAAGTAGTATATATGGTATTTGAGCCTGGATTTTCAGGTGGCAGCATAAGCCTTCGAAAATGTTGTTAAAAATACAAGCAGAAAGTTGAGATTTATTCAGGAACAATGCATCCATCTAATATTAGACTACAGCCTTACTTGTGTTCCACTTAATTCAGGCTGCTATAAATCTTGATCCACTTCTCCTGTCTTCATTTATTGAGACCAAGCGGTAAGGAATGCTAACTTTTGAAACAGAGTTAAATATCCAATATTTAAAAACCTACTGCTGGCTTAAAACCTATTACATTTCTACCTCGATTTAGTTCTGATGAGTGGTCATTGTCCTGAAACATTGACCATTTTTTCTCTCCAAAGATCCTACATGATCTGCTGAGTATTTTTAACATGTTCTCATTGTATTAGAACTTAGAACATAGAACAGTACAGCACAGAACAGGCCCTTCAGCCCACAATGATGCGCCGACCATTGATCCTCATGTATGCACCCTCAAATTTCTGTGACCATTTACATGTCCAGCAGTCTCTTAAATGACCCCAATGACCTTGCTTCCACAACTGCTGCTGGCAACGCATTCCATGCTCTCACAACTCTCTGCGTAAAGAACCTGCCTCTGACATCCCCTCTATACTTTCCACCAACCAGCTTAAAACTATGACCCCTCGTGCTAGCCATTTCTGCCCTGGGAAATAGTCTCTGGCTATCAACTCTATCTATGCCTCTCATTATCTTGTATACCTCAATTAGGTCCCCTCTCCTCCTCCTTTTCTCCAATGAAAAGAGACCGAGCTCAGTCAACCTCTCTTCATAAGATAAGCCCTCCAGTCCAGGCAGCATCCTGGTAAACCTCCTCTGAACCCTCTCCAAAGCATCCACATCTTTCCTGTAATAGGGCGCCCAGAACTGGACGCAGTATTCCAAGTGCGGTCTAACCAAAGTTTTATAGAGCTGCAACAAGATCTCACGACTCTTAAACTCAATCCCCCTGTTAATGAAAGCCAAAACACCATATGCTTTCTTAACAACCCTGTCCACTTGGGTGGCCATTTTAAGGGATCTATGTATCTGTACACCAAGATCCCTCTGTTCCTCCACGCTGCCAAGAATCCTATCCTTAATCCTGTACTCAGCTTTCAAATTCGACCTTCCAAAATGCATCACCTCGCATTTATCCAGGTTGAACTCCATCTGCCACCTCTCAGCCCATCTCTGCATTCTGTCAATGTCCCGCTGCAGCCTACAACAGCCCTCTACACTGTCAACGACACCTCCGACCTTTGTGTCGTCTGCAAACTTGCTGACCCATCCTTCAATCCCCTCATCCAAGTCATTAATAAAAATTACAAACAGTAGAGGCCCAAGGACAGAGCCCTGTGGAACCCCACTCACCACTGACTTCCAGGCAGAATATTTTCCTTCTACTACCACTCGCTGTCTTCTGTTGGCCAGCCAATTCTGTATCCAAGCAGCTAAGTTCCCCTGTAATCCATTCCTCCTGACCTTCTGAATGAGCCTACCATGGGGAACCTGATCAAATGCCTCAAATTCTCCAGTGGTTATTGGCCACTTCTAGTGGTCCACTGGTAAAGCAGGCTTTGTGTACTCATAAAAAGCAGAGGAACATTAACCAGTCAAAGAAAGAACAAAAGGATAAAATGGCTGTAAATTTAAAATAGTAGATCGTACTACAGACATACAAGATGTTTGGTTCTGAACTCACTTTTCTGCTGAGGTGAGTTGATGCTGGCAATGCTGCTAATATCGTCAGAGTCTGTAAGGTCAAAGGTCACAGCTTTTTTGTCTCCTGTGTTTTTTGGTGCATCTTCATCTGAAATCTAATAGATTAAAAACTTTAAATTCACTCAATCTACAGCAGGCAAACATTTTAAAAATACAATTTCCCTTGTGCGCGCTCAGTTAGCACATTTCTGGTAGAACAACACCGCTGGGTTCAAAAGGGCTAACCAACTAGTATATTCATCCATTTTGGGAAGTATAAATTTGGACAACAGGTGGAGACAGGTCTGAGCTCAGCTGAAAGTAGTAACGTGTCATCAAACTTATTCACCATAGAGGCTTGTGTATGTTACGTCTACTTGTGTAAAGTAGTAAAATAGTTACGTGCAAGCAATGAAAACAGAAGAAGAAATTAGAAGAGCAATGTTTTCAAATTCTTATTCCTAGCAGAAGGAAGCCCAGGTGACACGCAAGTATGGGTGATTCCGTTTCAGAAATCGATCTTGCCACTCAATTTTCCCCAGCTTTTCCCAAGCAAAGAACAACTTCTCATCTCTGAAGAAGGGTCTAGGCCTGAAACGTTGCCTCTCCTGCTCCCATGATGCTGCTTGGCCTGCTGTGTTCATTCAGGTCGACACCGTGTTATCTCAGACTCTCCAGCATCTGCAGTTTCTACTATCTCTGAAACAACTTCTGTATGTTGCTGGTTCCATTAGGAGAAGCTTAGAAACCCTCTGCCAGGACCTAACATTTTCCACCTAAGGATTGATTGAGATGAGCCGGTGGCATTGCAGAGGTAGGGCATAACTCTCCCAAGTGAGTTGTGTTCAAAGGATACTCACCCCTTCAGCAAGAGATGATTCCAGCTGATTAAGTTTTTCTTCCTTTTTTTGCAATAACAGCTGGCCCTGCCTCATTGTTAATTTCATCTCATCCAGATGTTGGGCTTCCTAAAGCAATACAGAAGAACATGAGCAATGAGCCAAGAACCCAAACTTATTCACAGAATCACAGAATCCTTATGGTGTGGAAGCAGGCCAGTCAGCTCATTGAGTCCATATCAACCCTCTGAACAGCATCTCAGCCAGACCCACCCCGCTACCTTATTACTGTAACTCTGCAATTCCCGTGGCTAATCTATTTAGCCGGCACATCCCTGTACAATACGGACAATTTACCATAGCCAATCCTCCTAACGCACATCTTTACACTGTGGGAGCACCTAAAGGAAACCCACACAGACACAGGGAGAATGTGCAAACAAAGGAGAAACTTCTTCACCCAGAGAGTGGTGGATATATGGAATGCTCTGCCCCAGAAGGCAGTGGAGGCCAAATCTCTGGATAGTTTCAAGAAAAAGATAGATAAAGCCCTTAAAGATAGTGGAATCAAGGGTTATGGGGATAAGGCAGGAACAGGATACTGATTGTGGATGATCAGCCATGATCATAATGAATGGTGGCGCTGGCTCGAAGGGCCGAATGGCCTACTCCTGCACCTATTGTCTATTGTCCACCCAGTCACACAAGGTTGGAATCGAACCCCAAGTCCCTAGTGCTAAGCACTGAACTACCGTGCTCCACTGTTATATTGATTGTACCGAAAAAATTATTTTTGCTTTTTATATTCGAAACTGCACTTGCATCTGCACTACTGGCCATCATATTAAGGAAACAACAACCACAAAAATAATCCTGGAGGTTTCACTAAGCTACTGTTTTCATGTAGCTAATTTATTCCTCGGTGAATGAGTAAGTTCATACACTTGAATGTGGTATTCAGCCATAAACCTCGGAAGGTCCACTTTCAAACTAAACTCTCAAGTCAGTGAGCATTAGTATGCAATCAGGGCATTGCATTAAACAGTCAAGCTGCCTGTTAAAACTCAATGGGTTTACAAGTGAAATAGATCATTTGATCAGGGTATTAAATGATCACCAAAACTGGTGAAATCATAGACCAGAGAAGAAAGAAAGTTAAATATAAAATCTCTCCTAATCTGTATCCTTTGATTCCTTTAATTGTTTGGAAGCAGCATTTCAACTTTTTTGTTGGTTAATATCTACGTATTTAAAACACATCATAGATCTAACGTTCCTTCACAGAATCTATTTAAATGCATCTCACAGAAGACGCAGAGCGTTGAAAATATGTACACACTGTTAACGAGAGTGCGGATTTTCTATCATTGGACAGCCCTTTCGTTCAGTTCTAATCCACTCACCTGTTCCAGATTTTTGTAGACATCCTGCAGGATTTGACTGCTCTCTGGATCTTGTACATTTTCCTGTGCTTTTCTGACATCATGCCTCCACTGCTGCTTAGCCGACTTAAGTGCTGTCTGCCGTTTCCGAAGTGAGCGGGTCTGTCTCATTAGGAACTCTTTGGCTTTATTGATGGATAGTTCTTCAGCAGAGATATAGTACCTTACACTGAGGAAAGTAGATTAACCAGTCACAGAAGTCAGTTAGAATCTTCATTAAATTCACACGTTACTCTTTCTCCTTCCAGTTTTGAAACTAAGGCTCATTACGTTACATTTGACTGAACCACTGTCAGCCAAAATAATTTGGAAACTCTTCAATTCTTATGACTTATAGACTTCTAAAGCTCTAACTTTTGTGTCACTACAACTTCTTGAGTTACCTCATTTTCACTGTCAAATCTTTCTTGTGAGACTTGCCTCTTTGCCAACACTTAAGACCATAACAAAACCATAAGCCATAGGTGCAAAACTAGGTCATTTAGCCTATTGAGCCTGGCCTGCCATTCGATGAGATCACGACTGATCCAAAAATTCTTAACTTCACTTTCCCTCTCTTTTTCCATATACTCTGTTTTCACATTCTCACTATTTCTCAATTCCCTTGCTGTTTGAAAATCTATCCCAGCCTTGAATATACTAAAAGATCGACCTTCTAAGGCCCTCTAGGAAAGAAATCCACGTATCCATGATCCTTATGTAAGAAATTCCTCTTCACCTCTGTCTTGACTGGACAACCTCGCACTTTGAGATTATGCTTTCTGGTCCTAGTCTTTCCAACAGGCAGAACAACTTCTCACTATCCATCTTGAGAAGCTGACTGAAAATCTTCTGTTTCAAAACGGTTGCCTTTCATTCTTCTGTACTCCAATGAACACTAACACAACCTACTCAATAAGTGGTTTATGCTCACTTTGGCCTTTCACTTTTGTTTATATATTTAAAAAGGAGCTCTTGTTGTCTTGATATTACTTGCAAGTGTACCCTCAATGTTTTCTTTCTCCCTTTTTATTATTTTTTTCAGTCATCTTTATGCTGATTTTAAAAACTTTCCTAATCCTCTGATTTACCTACCACTAATCTTTGCTATAACGTATATTTTTCTTCTTTCAATTTGATACTATCTTACTTCCCTGGATGGCCTATCCCCTTCCTAGAATCATATCTTCTCAGCAGCATGTATCTTTCTTGTGAGTCATTAATTATTTCCAGAAGCATCAGCCATTGTTCCTCAACCATCTTTGGTGTTCAACTCCTTCCTCAGTCCATTCAAGCTGATTCTGCTCTCATCCTTTGTAACTACTCTTATTCAAGTTTAGTATAGTTGTTTCCGACCCAATATTCCAATTCTCAAACTGCATGTTAAATTCTTCCATATTATGGCGGTTACCATTTTCTACGGTTTATTTTACTCCAAGATCATAAAACACATTGATAGAGTAAAAGGGGGATTTTCACAAAAATACTTTGCCAGTATAGATGGAATAAAGTGAGATTTACTCAACAACTGGCCAAATTATGAACACATTCTGGTATAAGCTACTGCACAAGACATTCAAAGTTGCTCCAATCTATCTTTAAATACACTCCCTATTACTTTAAATGGGGATACAAACACTATGTTAATAAATACCCTTGAGACTATAATTATTACTTCATTTTTATACTAACAAGAAACTAGTGATTGTGCTTTTTGCAGTTAGAGAGCGCCACATTCACAATCAGTAGAGAGGAGGCAAACTCTACACCTTCACCAATGTTCTAATTCCAGTTTTCATGGTTTTCAAGTGCTCTGGCAACAGTCAATGCAAAATACAGCCGTTCTCATCAAGTGGCCTTCCAATGAGTTGAATGTGGACTGGTCACATGGTTGACATTATAAAAATTACTGCTAATTACACACATAGTAACTTTATTTTTTACTTCTTAGCATTAAAAGTAGAATAGCCAGTGCTGAGATGATGGGCAGAACAGTCTCCTTCTGCACTGTAACAGTTATGTGATTCTATGACATGACAGGAAACAAAGTCGTCTGAAAGTACAGCATATTCCACACTTACTTATCCATGCTGACTTCCTCATCTTCAGTTCTGGGAACTGGGGACCTGCCGCAATTGGAGTCCTGAAGACATTGAAACAAAATGAAACAATTTATCATTGGACTTTGTGGCAAATAACAACAGAGTATTAAATGAACAAGCTGTTGGAATGCTTGTCTGAAACATTAAAATTAAACTTTTAGACATTATAAAATATGCTGAGTAAGAAATGCACATGTGTATTATGTTCTCTCAGAAACAAAGCTTTATACAACAGATTTAATTCAGAAAAATAAGCAGATCCAAAGTAATTTCATTCATTTGCATGGAAACAGTACAGGAGTCTACTTCCTCAAAACTGTCTGCTTCGATCATCGAGGAATAGAGAGGCTCAATATAGCTTCTACCTTTTCTCTGTACTGCACAGACAGTTTCAGTCTAATAATTACTTGGTTTGTGGCCAAACCCAACATTTTAATTGGTAATCTTACTTAGGCAGACCAGAAGAACAGATAGTTTCAGAAATGGCAAATGCTGCTGTGGTAAATGAGGGAATATTTCTCTTCTGAGGCTGGGTGAAAAGGTAGTAATAGCTTTGCCCTTCATTTGGCTGTGTCACAAATGAAACAGGAAAACTTGATGCTGATAACAAGCAATAAATGTGCTAAAAAAAAATTCCTTATGAACTGAATTAAAAGAAAATAGAGAACACTGAAAATTTGAAAAAGTGCCAATTCTAATGAAGAATGTCTCTATAAAACCTTAGCTTTTCCATCTATTTCTAAGATTCAGCTATCTTTATGGAGCACTTTTTATACTATATTACAGACAATCTTTGATTGAATGGGAAACACAAGTGTACTGACCCTTAAAGATGTCGAATCTCAACATTAGTAAGACAGTATCTGAAACCTACTGAACAACTGCAAAATGCACAAGTCTGATCAATTGTTGAGATATGTGGCAAAAAGTTAAGGGTATAAAAGTTAAGAAACTTGGAATTTCTGGGTTCATAAGGCTTAATTAAAAATGTAGGGCTAAAAAGAGGTCACGTTTGCTTTTAAACTTCACTCTCACCGATTTAATGTGCAGGTTTAAATCCTCAATATGAAGTTCACCCTCTTCTGCATCACCAGAGGTTTCGTTGATTACAGGCACTTCCTTTAGCATCCTTTGTTTCTTTCTGATTGTCACCTCTAACTCACTGCAAAATAGTATTTCTTTTTAGAATTACATTAAGTACTGTTTGGCTATGGATGCCACATCTTAATACATGTGAAGCAAATGTGATTGTAATATAGTCTAATGTTGCTTTTAAAAGAAAAAGCATTTTAAAAATTGATATTTTATTCTAAGACCTTTCTTGCATATTTCTGACAGGCCTTATACTTCAAATCTCCTGCTGCCGTGGCAAATATACCCCCTTCAATCAAAATCACCAAGATCAAATCAACTAGGCGTTCGCCTCATAGATACCAGAGAAATTTATTATGAATAGAATGATGCCTGTATTTTCTATAGAATTACTTCAGCTATTGAGTTCAAATTAATTTGCCAAATTTGAAAAGCTTTGCAGCCATTCCTGAGAGATGGGATCAGGTATTATGTCTGTAAGTGTGCAACATCAGGCAACAATTCAGGAACCTTCCTCCCCTTCCCTCTGACCCCACCTCCTGTCGTGTATTTACCATCCCTTATGACTTGCTGCTCTCCGATGCTGAACATTCTGTACTCAAAGGTCTCAGTTTTATCCCTGTGCATCCCCACCTTAAATGGGTTTCGGACACGGCAAGACGTTGAACTTTTCTTCCATCGCCTTTGTTTCTGTGCCCATTTCTTTGGGCAAGACTCCTCTACCTGTTCCACGGGTCACTTCACCCACCGCCAACCCATTGGCATTTTACCTGCCCTCGACCTGTTCCTTGAGAACTATCAATGTGACACTGGTCATCTCAATTTCTCTGACCCCTAACCCATTCCAAACTATCTCCATGTGAACACTCTGTGATCTCAGATCCATCCGTTACTTTATAATTAAGCCTGCTGACAAAGGTGGTGCTGTTGTGGTTTGGTGGACTGACCCTTACATTGCAGATGCTGAGCGCCAGCTCGCAGACACCTCCTCTTATCTCCCCCTGGACCATGACCCCCAACACAGAACATCAGGCCATTGTGTTCACCATGGGCACTAATCTCTTTTCATCCAGTGATCTCTCCCTCCCCTGCCTCATATCTCAGTCTCCCAACCCTGCACAGCTCGCTTTGACCTCCTTCTCAAAATCCACAAACAGGACTGCTTGGGCAGACCCATTGGCATTCACTGTTCATTTGGTTTTTATGACTGCAAATCTGTTTTTTTCATCTACACTTACGGCTTGTTTTGATATGGTATCACAAAATGTTGAGGTTTACCAAATCAATATTATGAGTGACATGGTGAGATGCGTGGCAGAATTAAGCGATAATGCTCTTATCTCAATATCAAAATGCTCTTGCGTCACCTTTCACGCTTTTCCCAAGCGGTGCGATGAGATTGTCGCTAGGCAGAGGCAAGGATGAACTCTTGTTAAATACCTTGTTAACATCACAACTCACCTCATGCATATTCAGACTGCATTTTATCCAAATTCACCAAACATGCTAGATGTCAGAAAAAGTTGCAGGAAATCACAGCATCTACCTGATGGATTCAACTGGCCACTTGCTCTGAACAAAATCCATGCAGGACACTGGGCAACATCATCTCAGGGCATGATCCATGGGCACCAGCTGCAATCATCATTTGTCTGTGGATATTGACACGTGCCAACCCATTATCACCATCTTGGCGCGGTTCATTGAAGGCACTCCAAAAGTACAGACTTGTATTGCAGAACACACCAGCAACTAGCACTGAAAGGCTGCAGTGGGGGCACTTTGAGCACTGGTACACACCCAGCTCACAGGTAGAATCAAGCTACATCTCGGGGCTTGATCTTTTAGTGCTCACTCATTTAAATGCCTATTTATACGCTCAAAGCATCCCTTCTTTGCTTTGTGCCAATTAATGCTGTCATAGAAACACGCAGCTTGCCTTGACACTAAGCAGTCCTCATCCATAGCAATATGCAAATGCTACGGGCGGTGACAACATTTCAGCAATAGCACTGAACACTTGTGCTGCAGAAACTGCCGCTTCCCTAGCCAATCTGTTCCAGTACAGTTGCAATATTGGCATCCACCTAACAATGTGGAAAGTTGCACAGGTACGTCCTGTAGATAAAAAGCAGTATAAATCCAACACAGGCAAATCACCGCCCCAACAGTCTACTCTTGACCATCGGTAAAGTGTCTGAATGTGTCATCAACAGGGCTATCAAGCTGTACCTGCTCAGCAATGATCTGCTTACAGACCCCCTGTTTGGGTTCGACCAGGGCCACTCAGTTCCTGATCTCATTACAACCTTTTGTTCAAACAAAGACAAAAGAGCTGAATTCCAGAGGTGTGGCAAGAGCAACTGCCCTTGACATCACGGCTGCATTCAACTAAGTTTGGCATCGAGGAGGCCCAGTAAAACTGGTTATCAGGGACAAACTCTCCACTGGGTGGAGTCATACATGGCACAGTGGAAGTGACAATAAAAACTGCAGATGCTGGAATCCAAGGCAGACAAACAGGGGCTAAAAGATCACAACAAGCTAGGCAGCATCTGAAGAAGAGGACAAGTCAACGTTTCAAGTATTACCCTTCTTCAGAATTGGATGTGGTGGTAGCTGGAGCTGCAGACAAAGGAAGGGGAGAAGTGGGAGAGCAGAATGGTCGTGATAGGGCAATAGGTATGACCTGGTTGATCGACGGAAGGGATGAAACCAGTTGGTGGCTGGAAGGAAGGGTCAGAAGGTGGAATGGGAGGGAGGAGGTGGGACTGGAAAGCGAGCCAGGGCAAGAGCAGCAAGGTCATTTCAAATTGGTGAATTCAATATCAAGTCCTCTGGGCAGTAGGTTGTCCAGGTGGAAGTTAATCTTCAAATTTGCATTCTGTGTTTATGCAAAACTGGAGGAGGCTGAGGACAGACATGTAGGAGGGGGGCTGGGGGTGGGAGGGCAGATTTGAAATGGGTGGTGACTGGGAGGTTAGGCTGGCTGTTGCAAGCCAAGTGAAGATGGCGAGACGGCACACAGTCTACGTTGGGTCTCACTGACGTAGGGAAGACCCACTAGTTGAATGCAGCTGTGATGTCAAGGGCAGTCATTCTCCCCACAACTCTGGAACAACAGATGTAATGGACCCGGTTAGAGGAGATGCAGATGAAGCTCTGTCTCACTTGGAAGGGCTGTTTAGGGCCCTGGATGGAGGTGAGGGAGGTAGTGTGTGGGCAGGTGTTGCATCTTTTACAGTTACAGGGGAAGGTACCAGGTGGGTAGGAGTGGTTGGTGGGGAGTGTGGCATGAACAAAGGAGTGGCAAAGGTAATGGTCCTTGTTGAAGTCAGAGACAGGTGGGGAGTGGAAAATGTTCTGGGTGATGGGGTCTAATCCGATTTGGCGAAAGTATTTGAGGATGATACTTTGGATGCAAAGGCTGTTGGGGTAGAAAGTGAGGACAAGGGGGACCTTGTCTTTATTATGTTTGGAGGTGGGGGGATGGATGGTGGTTAACAGCTGAGGAGCAGAGAAGGGATGAGGTGCAGAGGAGGGCTATTTGGATGACAGAGAGGGGGAAAGAGCATTGTTTGAAAAAGGCAGACATCTACGATGCTTTGGAGTGGACAATCTCCATATCAGGGCAGAGTGATGGAGATGGAGGACAGAGATGCTAACCAGACTGTGAATTCACTGTCTCAACAGTGGGGTGTCAGTATCTGAGCTGGTGTTGGGGGTAGGAAGCTGCCTTGCCAATACTTCCTCTGAGGCCTTGGTGCACCCATCCATAGAGGCCCAGCAGGTGGTTCTTTTGCAGCTGGCCACCTCTCTGGAAATGCTATTGGAATGCCGGCAGAACCTGCAAGATGAAAAAAAAGACAGGAAGGCATGTGGCCAGTGTTTGCAAATGGTATGAAATGACTGAGAGTGGTAGAAGGTTTAATGGGAAAGTGGCAGTGGTATGCAAAATGGTACTTACTCATTTGGCAGGCCATGGATGTCTCAGCATCCCTGCAAAAACAGTCTTGGTTAACTCATCAGGTGAGGATTCCAGGGGTGAGGGCATAAATGTTACGCATGTCCCACCACCCATATGGATTATCTTTGCCCTTTTATAGGATATCTTCTCCCGTAATGATGAAGGGGTGGAAATAAGTGCAGACAGTGAGTGACACAACTGTTCGCCTTTGTATACGGAGGAAAGGCAGGGAGATGATCTGACAGATTAAGAGGCCATGCGGGATTAGTAGTGTGAAATGCTGAGGGGTAACAGTAGGTGAGGAAGTGTGCTGCAGGCTACAATGAGGGTGAAGGGGCCTAGGTGGGAGCTGGGTACAGTAGCAGACAGAAATTGAGTGGGAGGTGGAAGAGAGGTGTATGTGGTGGAACAGAGTTCTGCCCGGCAGAACAGAGGCCATTGACCTTCTTTCAGCATTGCTAGCCATTCTTCTGTACCCTGGAGATGGCAGAGACCCAGTCAGCAACCTTAGGCTAGACTGGCAGCACGGTCTCCTCTGCTGATTCTCCAGGAAAAGGGCAGCTTTCTTTTGCACCATCCCATCACCATGACATCCACATCCCTGCTGTTAAAATGCTAAACTTTCCCTTCTCCACCACGTTGCGCATTGAGGAGTAGGGCAGATTTGAAGTGCTAGTGTCCATCTGGGCACACTGCAATCTTTTAAAAGATAGCTTGCAATGAAGTGATGCGGGTCATTGGGTGAAAACTGTTGAGTAACAAGTTGTTTCAAGAAATCAGAGTGAGAGATGCCGTAGGGTAACTAATGAGGGGAGTTTGTCAAGATAGGGAGAGAAAATTTTCTAGGTATTGCAGCAAGAAATCATCTGAAAAACGTGACGCAACTCAGACTTAGCCCAAAAAAAACAAGATTAGAATCCTCTGTTCTTTGAAGTCCAAGCATCTCTTTCTTCCAACTCTCACCGTACGAAAGCATGATACCTAAGTTTATTCTGGAGTTTCTGGCTTTCTTTCTGGAGTGCATCAACCTCCAGGTGAAGATCCACCTGTTGGTCCTGTAGCTTATTCAAGTTCAGGCGGGCCTTCCGGATTGAATCCTGTAATGTGGAATGTTCACGTTTTGACTGTTCAACTTCTTGTTTGCTTGGTCGTGAAAGGATTTCCTGTATGAGTATTGAAAAAAAATGCACAGAAAATATAAAAATTGTTAAAAATTTGAAACACATATCTGAAGGCAAAGATTCATGATTAACATTTGAAAATCCACATAGCTACTGATTTTTATTTTACATACATACTTTATCATTTTATTTTTTAAAATTTATAGGGAGATGAGGAGGATGTGGGAATGCAAGCTTGTGGTGGGGAAATCTGGAAAAGTCAGCAATACAGAGGTCTTGCTACATTTCAAGGGTGCTTCTTATTAGCACTTATTTTAAATTAGGTCCTCTCCTCAGCAGATTTCTGGGCAGGTAACCTAGAGTTCCAAGAACTGCAACAAAAACAGACATTGCTGGCGAAACTCAGCAGGTCTGGCAGCACCTGCGGGATGAAAACAAAGGAAATGTTCCCAGTCCACTGACTTCATCAGAACTCTCATTCAAAGAAGTGCAGCTGGTATTTTGAGGATTGGTTGCTTGGAGGGGATGTGGTCAGAATACAACAGCCGAGAGTGAAGAAGAAGCCTGATCTCCAGAGGTGAGTCTATAAACAAGGAGACTACTTTTGCTCTTCTTGGGTTGGGGCAGGGTTCCTATTTTAATTTAATATCCACTCCAACCACCTCTTGCAATAATGGTGATGATGGTGGAAGAATGAATATACTACCCCACCTCCCCACCGAAACATGCACAAAGGTTTGCCCAATGCTAAGCAGAATAGAACAAGATCGGGGCAATCTAAAGAAACAGAAATTGGTGCAAATAGATGCCAGATCAATCATTCTGGAAAAAGAATTGATTTGAGCACAGGATTACACCCAAATGCATCCTGGATGATCTGTTACCAGCCACCTTGCAGTTCCTATCATATAGAATTCCAGCAAGGAGGCGTATACTTACAGTTTGGTCCTTTTCCAACTGCTCCTCTTCAGCATGAAGTTGTTGCCTTTTCAGTTTCAATGACATTTCCTGACAACAGTTCAAATTTCAAAGTAAACTGCCTGGTTTTAATAATCCAAAATTTGACAATATAGCTATTTTTGTCATGTAAACAGCTGTCAAGTATGGGCTGATTTGGCCGCTGTTGACATTCAAAATGTCTCAACAAAGCAGGACAGCAATCAACAAAGGCTCATTCTGGATGCATATACCAAGAATGGGCTTTCTCATTTCTAAGCTTTTTAAGGTTTATATACAAAAGATATTAAATTGTTATTTTAAGAAATAGGAGACAGGTGTTGAAATAGTCCTCTGGCCAGCTTGAGGTGATCAAAATTAGTCATGGAGCCAAAGTTAATCATAAAACCCTAGAGACTGCAGCAAAAAGTATGCTATACTGCTCATCAAACCTGCTTCACCATTCAATGAGATCATGGTCAAAAATCACCGACGCCAGGTTATTGTCCAACAGGTTTATTTGAAAATGTATGCTTTCAGAGCTCAGCTCGTTCCTCAGGCAGTGTGTGTGAGAGAGCGGGTATAAGAGACAGAATTTATGAGCAGAAAGATAACGACATAATCGTGCTGAATCTTTAATCAATTAGGAAGGAAACTATTGATCAAAATGTAAAATCTAGATTCCTTTCAAGTCACTGTCCCAAGATAATTAATGTTTTATCAATGTATCAAGAGATGACATCTCAGGTCAGACAATGCATTTTAGGGTTGAGATCTTGCTTAGAACTAGGATCACCAAGATCTTCCCTTGGCCTCAAATTCTCGGCTTTAAACAATAGCTGATCATTAAACAGATCATTGTTCGCAGCAAACTACTCAGCCTTCAGGACCACAACACCACACAACCCTGCCATGGTAACCTCTGCAAGACATATCAGATCATCGACATGGATACAACCATCACACATGGGAACACCACCTACCAAGAACATGGCAGATACTCATGTGACTCGGCTAATGGTGTCTATCTCATACAATACAGGCAAGGATGCCCAGAGGCATGGTATATTGGCAAGACCATGCAGACGCTATGAAAATGGACAAATGGTCAATGCACAACGATCACCGAACAGGGGTGTTCCCTCTCAGTGGGGGAACATTTCAGGGGTCGAGGACATTCAGCCTTCAATCTTCGGTTAAGTGTCCAAGGCAGACTTAGAGATACTCAAAGCAAAATTGTTCAGCACAGGCTGATAGCTAAGTTCCCTATCTACAAGGTTGGCCTCAATCGTGATTTTAGCCCCATGTTGCGCTGCAGGTGACTCCACCACACGAGATACTCTCACACACATACACACTTTCTCAAGCATACGCACATACTCAACTCTCCCTGTCTCTCTCACACATACATGGACATATGAATTATTTCATTCAACATGCTCATGTAGTTGCATGTACATTCTGTTTTGCTCAAAAAGAACCTGACCCCATTTAAAACAGTCAGATTCTAAGCATGTACTCACACCTAAAATGTACGGTCTGACCTGAGATGTCATCTCTTGTATACACTGATAAAACTTTTAATTATCTTGGGACAATGGCTTGAAAGAAATCTAGATTTTGCATTTTAATCAAGAAGTTTCCTTCCTAAGTGATTAAAGATTCAACTAGAGGCAGCCAGTTTTAGAGTTGTTATCTTTCTGCTTAGAAATTCTCTGTCTTATATCCTCTCTGTCACACTATACCGGAGGAAGGAGCTAAGCTCCAAAAGCTTGCATTTTGAAATAAACTGGTTGGACTATTACTTGGTGTCGTGTGATTTTTGAACTTGTCCAACCCAGTCCAACACCAGCATCTCCACAAGAGTGATATCAAGGTTGATCTGATAATTCTCAACTGCACTTTCCTGTCTTTACCACACACCGCTTGATTCCTTTACTGATTAAAGATTTGTCTGTCTCAGCCTTCCATATTCTATTAATGACACAACCTTTATATTCAGTGAATAATTCCATGGATTAACTACCCTCTGTGGCAAGAAATTCCTCAACAATTTAAATGGGTGACTTCTTACTTTAAGATTATGTCCTTGAAGCTAGGTTCTCCCATAAAAAACAACCTTCCCGCATCTACCATTCAAGCTTCCTAAGGACATTATACGTATCAATAAGGTTATCTCTCATTCTTCTAGATTTCAATGAGTAAACAACTTAGTGAACAGGGCAACACAGTGGTTCAGTGGTTAGTACAGCTGCTTCACAGTGCCAGGGACCCACATTCAATTCCCTTCTCAGGTGACTACGAGGATTTTACCACATTCTCCCCACGTCTGTGTGGGTTTCTTCTGGGTGCTCCGGTTTTCTCCCACAGTTCAAAGAAACGCAGGTTAGGTGGATTGGCCACGGGAAATGCAGGCTTACAGGAATTGGGGAGCGGAATAGGTTTGGAGGGTCAGTGTGAGCCCAATAGGCCAAATGGCCTGCTCCCACAATGTAGGGATTCTCTGAACCTTCTCCAGTCAGCCTCTATTGCCTAATCCTGTCCTAACCTTCTGCAGCCTTCTGATCTCTTCTCCATTTAAATAATGTGTTTCCGGCCAAAGTACATAACCACACATTTTCCCACATTATATTCCATCTGTCAAAGTTTTGCCCAATTACTTAACCTTTCTATATCCCTCTGTAAACTCGGTCATTGTTATCAGTTGTCTTCCACTTATTTTTGTGTCATCAGCAAACCTGGCTATCATACATTCATTTCCCTGATCCAAATCATTAATACATACTGTAAATAATTGTGGCCCAGCACAGATCTCTGTGGCACTCCAGTAGTTACAGCTTGCCATCTCGAAAATGCTGCCTTTATCCCAAATTTTTGTCTTCTGTATATTGGTAAATCCTCTATCCTTGTTAATATACAACCTCCAACACTATGGTTCTTATCGAGTGGCCTTAGGTGCGGTGCCTTATTGAACAAATGCTGGACATCTAAATACAAGACCATAAGAAATAGGTAGGCCATTTGCCCCTTGTGCCTGCTCATTTCAATATTCCTCATGTGGTCCGCTTTCCTGCATTTTCCCCATAACACTTGATTCCTTTTATTGATCAAGAATTTATCCATCTCAGCCTTAAAAATAAAGGACTCAGCCTCCACAGCTCCCGGCACCAAGGAGTTCCAAAGACTCATAACCCTCTGAGGGATGAAATTCCTCCTCATCTGTGTCTTAAATTGGTATCCCTTAATTCAGAGATTAGACACTCTGGTACTAAAATTTCCGCTGAGGGGAAATACCCTCTCAGCATTTACCCTGTCAAGCCCCTTAAGAATCCTGTATGTTTCAATGGGATCACCTCTTATTCTTCTAAACTTCAGTAAGCACAGTCCCAGCTGTTTAGTTTTTGCTCTTAAGTCAATCCTTCCATACTGGGGATCATCCTAGTGAACCTCCTCTGAAATGGTATCTTTCCTTAGATAAGGAGGCCAGAACTGCTCATAGTACTCTAGGTGGGGTCTTGTCTGCATCGTGTACATTTGCAGTAAGACTTCCCTACTCTTACCTTCCAACAACCTTGAAATAATGGCCAACATTCCATTCGCTTTCCTGATTTGCTGCTGCACACTGTGCTAGCTTTCTGTGTTTTGTGCATAAGTACTCCCAAGTCACTTGGTGTTGCAGATTTCCGCAATTTTTCTCCATGTAAATAATAATCTGTCCTTTTGTTCTTCCTTCCAAAATGAACAACTTCACATCTTCTACTTCATATCACATCTACTGGTTCTGCTCTATCTAATCTGGTTGTGACTTCCTCGAAAATTATTTCTTTATTTGCCACAAGTTTCCTCCCTTTATCTACTATGATTCCACTTGCCTCTTAAATACTTCAACCTTACAATTTATTATAGACTTTTCACCCCACGAATACTATTTCTGATTTTGTACTTCTTTTAAAGCTATTTATCTGGCACCCTCCTGTTCTGATTAAACTGACCTGAAACGTTAACATTTTCTTTCCCTGCAGATACACTTAACGTGCTGTGCACTTTCAGCATTTTCTGTTATTTCTGAAACAGATCTAAAATTTTTCTTACACGTGAATTAGGAATAAGGCATTCCTCTCCCTTTTTTTAAGCAAAACCCCAGTTACTTTAAAACACAATATACTTTATGACTCCAAGATAATAAAATGTGAGGCTGGATGAACACAGCAGGCCAAGCAGCATCTCAGGAGCACAAAAGCTGACGTTTCGGGCCTAGACCCTTCATCAGAGAGGGGGATGGGGGGAGGGAACTGGAATAAATAGGGAGAGAGGGGGAGGCGGACCGAAGATGGAGAGTAAAGAAGATAGGTGGAGAGGGTGTAGGTGGGGAGGTAGGGAGGGGATAGGTCAGTCCAGGGAAGACGGACAGGTCAAGGAGGTGGGATGAGGTTAGTAGGTAGCTGGGGGTGCGGCTTGGGGTGGGAGGAAGGGATGGGTGAGAGGAAGAACCGGTTAGGGAGGCAGAGACAGGTTGGACTGGTTTTGGGATGCAGTGGGTGGGGGGGAAGAGCTGGGCTGGTTGTGTGGTGCAGTGGGGGGAGGGGATGAACTGGGCTGGTTGAGGGATGCAGTGGGGGAAGCTGCATCCCTCAACCAGCCCAGTTCATTCCCTCCCCCCACTGCACCACACAACCAGCCCAGCTCTTCCCCCCCACCCACTGCATCCCAAAACCAGTCCAACCTGTCTCTGCCTCCCTAACCGGTTCTTCCTCTCACCCATCCCTTCCTCCCACCCCAAGCCGCACCCCCAGCTACCTACTAACCTCATCCCACCTCCTTGACCTGTCCGTCTTCCCTGGACTGACCTATCCCCTCCCTACCTCCCCACCTACACCCTCTCCACCTATCTTCTTTACTCTCCATCTTCGGTCCGCCTCCCCCTCTCTCCCTATTTATTCCAGTTCCCTCCCCCCATCCCCCTCTCTGATGAAGGGTCTAGGCCCGAAACGTCAGCTTTTGTGCTCCTGAGATGCTGCTTGGCCTGCTGTGTTCATCCAGCCTCACATTTTATTATCTTGGAATCTCCAGCATCTGCAGTTCCCATTATCTCTGATACTTTATGACTCGTTGATGGATCCATGAACTTGTAATGGTTATTATGAATAACCAGTGAAGTCTTGTTTAGGTTTTTCAAACAAATGGTTGGTAACATGAATTTGAGATTACGAATCTGCCACAGTGAGTCTGAACTGGTTCTTGTTCTATGCATTCCCTTTCTACTTTACTCAACCCTGGGTGTCTAACTTACCTGGTTCTGCAGCAGACTGGACTTTGCTTTTAGATCTTTGATTCTCAACTCCAGCTGTTCCTCAGCCTCCTGAACTTTCAATTCCTGCAAATGTATAAATAAATCAGAAAATATGTTACCTATACAACCATACTTGAGCACAGACAGATTTTCCATAGTTTATAGGTAACTCTGTTCAGCTGTTAGAGTGCTAAAGATGAACAAAACTAAGTAGGAAACTTCCGGTAATGGGAACTCCTTGTTAAACAGAGGTCAGTTAAAGGGCAATTATAACAGGCTTTAAAGTTTAAACTCAAGGTCAATGAACAACGTTCCTATTTTGGACCTGTTTCACATCAACAAAGTGTGGCACTTTAAGTGTAGCGTAAACAACAGGGACTTTCCCATGGTAATGGAAAATGACTTTTAAGGCAAAAGGCTATGTGAATGCAAGATGCTAGGAAAGGCTTCTCAACAACTGTGGGACAGAGAAAAAAATACAAAGGTGCTTTGCCACAGGCATTTATGCAAACTTGTGGGGATGCCTTTCAGGGAAACAGACCAATGCAATAATTAAGGATAATACAGTTTGGAGCTGGAGGAGCACGGGAAGCAAGGCAGTATCAGAGCAGGAGGAAAGTTGACATTTTGGGTAGGGACTCTTCAGATATGGGGAGGGGAAAGGGAGCTCAGAAATAAAAAGAGAGACGAGGGGTGGGGCTGGGAAAGGTAGGTGGGATGGCAATAGGTGAGTGCAGGTAGGCAGTGGTGGGGAATGGTCAGTGAGGTCAAAGCGGCGGATAGGTAGGACAGATTGTGTCAGGTCAGGGAGACGGGGATGGGAGGGAGGGTGGGTTATGGGATGGAACAGGATTTTGAAGTTCAAGTTTCTTGAGTGCGGTTGGATCTACACTCATCCAGGCAAGCAGCAAGCATTCCTTCACACTTAAGTGTGTCTGGCAGATAATTTTGAAGGGACAGGAAGTGAGTTGTGCATTGTATGTCTCTGACCTACTGCTGTAGCCACACAATTGGTGTGGCTGTGCCAGCTCAGCTTCTGGTCAATGATCCACAGCATCTGCAGTACGTTTGGGCTGATACTAAGACTTTAAGAGGTGCTTTCTGCCCTGTTTCGTTTTAATGAGGAAAAGTTGAGGCAGAGGTGATGAGTGGTCTGCTCAAAGCCAATAAAGTGAACAGCCAGTCCTGATGAAGTGTCCCAACCCGAAACGAGAACTTTCCTGCTCCTCTGATGCTGCCTGACCTGTTGTGTTCCTCTAGCGCCACACTGTACTGACTGTGAGGTGTTGGGTTTCATTTTAAAGTTGGAACAATACAAGCTGTCTGAATGTGTGGTATTAGACTTCCAAAGAACCAAGATTTTTAGTTTTAGCCTTCTGCAGTTGCTAGGATGTTGAAGCTGGATGTGGAAGCTCTTATTCCTCTCTCTGTTACAGCTGAAATCTGGATTTCTCTTCTTGCTGCTAGAAATGTGACACAATCTAATTTACTGAATTTGTCTTTGCCAAAGGCACGTTTATGGGATGTTACTACATTGGAACAGTTATTTAGCAGTAGCTGATATAAATATTATTTTACTAAGGATTTCAATAAAGATACAGTTAAGCCAATTCATTGATTTTAATTTTATGTATATTTTAACGGCAGTGTAAGAATGAAGTATTTTGTTTACAACTGAATAGTTTGACAAATTGAATTGTATCTGAAATGCAATGCCTTACGCTTGCCTTTAAAATAAGAAAAAGTTAGAGTCTAAGCTATTTTCTTTATTTTGATGGCATTTGGTCCAGACCATCGCATTTTGCCTTTAAATATTTAAGCAGTTGTTTTCAACTGGAAAGCACAAATCTAAATGGGTCTGAGGACTTGGGACAACAAAAAAGTTCCCAACTAAAATAATTAATCCGTGGACCAAAGGGCACTAATTTCTTTTTGAAGTGGGTCGCAATCATACCTGTCTTTAAGGAAGCTCCCCAGGATCCCAGATGAGTGCACAGTGGGCAGTTTCTTAGGACTTTGGGTGAAGAGGTAATTTGAATACTTAGATAATAAAATGTGAGGCTGGACGAACACAGCAGGCCAAGCAGCATCTCAGGAGCACAAAAGCTGACGTTTCGGGCCTAGACCCTGCTCCTGAGATGCTGCTTGGCCTGCTGTGTTCGTCCAGCCTCACATTTTATTATCTTGGAATCTCCAGCATCTGCAGTTCCCATTATCTCTGATACAATTTGAATACTTAGTCAGTTTAATAAATCCTATACATATTATAGTCCATTTTGCTCCAAAATGAGAAATCATGCATGGCCACAGCTGCAGTGCTGGACCCACTTCTCCTAATCGTTGTCTCCAGAACTCTCTGTCTTGGCAGGGCATTGGAAAATTTAGATTGTTGGAGTTTATTAATATCGCAATGACAGTGTTAACAAGGTTGGAATATTTATATACATTCCAAAGGAATAACCTTCTTCCTGTTAAGAGAGTATTGCCAGGTTATGTTCAGACTTGCCAAACAATTACTTAAAAAGTGCTTTAAAAAAATGAATTTACTTGATGCAAAGTGCAAGGAATTGTTCCAGCTTATCTGGAAATGTTGCATGAGTCAATGTTCAAATGGTTCCTGAAGTAGGTAATGGTATTTTGTTGAGCTAATATGGAGAATGTACTGACCTCCAGAAGAACCTCCAAATTGCCTTGAACCTATCTGCATGTTTTGCACCTTACAAAGCTGTGGCAAACCACTGCACAAAAGCTTTATTTCACCTACTTTCTCTCTGTTTAATTTTCTTAGCTCATCAAGACGCTGTTCCATCTCCTGACGAAGCTCCAATAGTTCGCGCTCATGGAGCTGAGCTAATCGTTCATGTTCTTCCTGTAATTGCTTCAGGAGTCGAGCTCTCTGCTGCCTCTCCTAACAATGGTAATCAATGAGTGCATTGATCAGGACAAGCAAAGTGACGGATGTGGAAATATGGTGCCTGAATGCAACAGTCTTTTTAATTTCATCTTTATGTAGATAAATAAAACAGTTTGAAGTACAATTAAATGGGATCATGGTGAATTAAATCAAATCTGATAGCTATTTTTTGGTTGCTTGCAGCATCTTTAAATCAGGCAACTATTTATTGTTAACAATGGTTTACTCCCCTCCTGCCAGCAATGCAAGAATTTGTGAATGAGATAAGGTCAACTTTACGATCCCAACATCTGTATGAAGCCTTATTCTTAACCGAAGTAGCTAACCTTCAAAATCTTTAACATTTTACAAATGGATTACGGTAGCATGGATTTAGTAACACGCTGGAAGCTGAAGTTCTGCTTAGCTCATACACTCACCTCTTCTTCATACTCCTCCCTAATTCTCTCCATAGTTTGTTCGTGCTCTTGTTTAATTTGTTCTATTTTCCACTCATGATCTTTCTCGACTTCCACTTGTTTGTCTTGTAGTAAATCACTCAACTATAGAAAATTTCACAAGTATGTACAGCATTAAATGGTGTTCCGATGTCAGGATTAATTCAGTTCTTTTAGGTAATAAAATCAATGTAAAACTATAGAACAAAGCGCATCAATATAGAAGCATGTTTTGATCGGTTATCAGAAAAGTCTAAATATTTGACAAGGATAAATATGCATTTAATACACCTTCTCATGTAGTGATTGGGCAAAGGAGTGGATAACGAGATACTAATTTACATGTCCAAAATTAGTTTTGCAGAAGAGTCTTGTATCAGAACAGTCAAGTGCTTTGCCTGATGTTCAAAAGACCTTCCTTCCAACTCCATATGGAAGTGCCTGGGGCATACTTGCACCTCCTTGCCACTCTAAAAGAACAGGACAACATCACAGGCTAGAACCTTTGGGCTGCAATCTTAATATGTCTCAGCTGGAATACATGGAGTATTTGGACAAGCACATTCATTTTCAGAGCATTATCTCAGATTCTCCAGCATCAACAGTTCCTACTATCTCTGTAATCATTTTCATTGCACTTGTCTTGTCACATAAATCCTTCCAGTACAGAATGTGAACCATTGTGCTGCACTAGCATTTTGAAGGAGCTGCCTAATCTTATCCCACAGCCCAGACATTTCTCATATCAAGATGTGATATTGGTCAAACTACCCTATTTGATTACGCCGTTTCATGGTAGTATCTGGGACCATGGAAGGAAGTGGTTTATATGTCCTCTGTAAGGGATATAATTATGGAAATTAGTCATTTCATTACAGACGTTGCTCAACTATTTATAGCAGATGAATTTCTGGTTACATCCCAGCAGCCTGTCAGGTAAGTGCTAGGAGGATGTATTTCTCTAGATAGTAGCAGCCACGAGGATTGTTGTTGAACAGGTCAAATGTCCTTGTTGTTTGTGGTTTCATGTCAACTTTACAGCTGCAATGTGACTTGGCTTTCTGGAATCAGTTACTTGCAAGGCCATGTGTAAACTTGGAAAGACTGATCAGAGTTGACACAGTGCCTAGTCTGCTCAGAACAGCCCAAGTTGAAGAAGACAACTACGGCAAGTCTTAGGCCTCTGGTCTTAGGCCTGTGAGGAACCCAAGATCCATTTAAGTGCCCTTCAGGGATACCTAAAGAAAAAATTACCAGACCCTTACTTCATGTGCCATTGAGTATTTATGAGTAGATTTTACACCTGAGAAGTTGTTTATTTTCTACAGTATGGTCTCCATTCAACGAGTTGAGCTTGTACCCTACAGATGTCCAAAATCAACGATGCTTTGAGAAGGGCGATGTGAAATAGGGAGAAGTGATTAAGTTTTACTTTGCAGTTTCTTCAGCTTGTACTCTGTGGATGTCTAGGAGTTCTGAGGCCAGCACAAATAGGAGATGAAGAAGTGTTTGCTTGGGTCCATAGTGAAAGAAAGATATGGTGACACAAAGCCATTCATGCATCCAGTGTGAAGGTGAATGTAGCAATCAATCCAGTTCTTGAAAATACTTTAGACCATTGCCTTGAACATCACAAGAAAGAAAATGATCCATAAAATGCATTTTCAGTGCTTTGAAAGAAGGGAAAGATGGGTACTCTTATTGCAGTGAATCTCAGAATGGCCACTACACGAGACAGATCTATATAAAGGACATGGCCCAATTCTTATTAATTAATCTTTAAAGTCCAGCATGACATAAATGAATTTGCAGCTACAGAACACTCTTAGTTGAATTGCACAGCTTGCAATGATCAATTTGTTATTATGCAATGGCAGTCAATTGTCCATAAATTACATAACTGTACAAAGTCTTCGTAATTCTATGGAGTCTTTTAAAGGAGTATTTTGAAGGACATTTTTATACTTAAATTCATGAAAAAATATCAAAATCAGGGAATACATTATCAAACTGCACAATTCCTTCTACAACAGTTTGGAGAACACATGGCTGCTTACCTCTCGCTCAAAGTCTGCAATTTGTTGCACATTCTTCTGTGCTTTCTGAATGTCTCGCTGGAGCTGGGCTTCCTCATTATTGTGGGCATCAGCCATTTGTTTCCGAAGATTAGAAAGTAGCTTGGAACAGAAGCAGAAGTGAATAGTTCCAAGACCATTAGCTTAAACACTCAATTAATGATGCACCTGATTAACTTTTTGAAGATCAATTTTTTAAGATGGTCATGTTGATTGTCAGGCACTGAACAATATTCAAGTACAGCTCTATGACAATGAACATCCTTCTTTGGAAGGCCAACAATGAATTTTGTTTTTACTGAATGCAATTGCATATGTGGGAGGTCATTTCCTCCATCCTGATAACATGTTACTGGTCACATGACACTTAGCAAATTATGAATGCAAAAGTGTCGCTACATCTCCTCCAGTGATACTTTGTTCTGCACATATTAAATCTGCTCTCTTACCATGTTCTAACAATTCTCTCATTGTATCAAGATTTGACAGTGTATGACAATGACATAAATAGTTTGGAGGTGGAGATTAGTCCAAAATAAAGGGAAGGTGAATTAACATTACTGGCAATGGAAGGTGGCTTTAATAATACATGCTAACAGTTAATGCCAGACCAACTTTGTTATATCACGACCACGAGCATCACCAAATCTTCCAAAATAATTTGCTTGAACTGAAATCTCTCAGTGAAATTGAGAAACGTTTGGCCTTATCACAGAAGGACCAAAAGGGAGAACTTTCAAAAGTTGAAGACAATTCAGTTATCATCTAAATCTAGCTCTTTAAATAATTTCTGTTCCATCAGTCAGCTCTAAAATAGGCCAAACATTAATTGGTCACTGCACATCTCTTAAATAGCATCAAAAGAATTTACAGCATAAAAACAGGACATTCTGCTCAACTGGTCTACACTACACTAAGATGCATATAAGCCTCAGCTAACTTTAATGCATCATTTTACACAGCCCTCATACTCTCACATTATCTTCTATCTCTTGTGTGCAGCAAATCTTCCCTTAATGTGTTAATACTGTCTGCTCCATGTAGTAATGATTGTCACATTCCTTCCATGGCTTAAATTACTTCCTCCTAAATTCTTAATTTCATCTGTAGTATTGGAAAGAGGCCATTCAGCCCATCATGTCTATACCGGCTGTCTACAAAAGCAATTGAACTTGTTCCAAACCCTGCAAAATTTAATCTCTATAAAATTATCCAATTTTTGACAGCCATGATAGAATGTGTTGGAGGCAAATTCAAAGGCAGGCCACTGCAGATCCAAATTACTCACCACATCGAAACATTTTTTCCTTGTGTCACCTTTGGTTCTTCTTCCTTTTTCACATTTTCTGGTTCTTAATTCTACTGTCAATGGCAAGTTACTTCAAATGTATTCTGTCCAAACCTCTTAGGATGTGAATATTTTCATCAAAATCTCCCTAACACCTTCACCAAGGACAACACCACCAGCTTCTCTAACCTAATTTTGTACTTGAAATCATTAGTCTCAAACTACACTCGTGAGGATGCAAAATGGATTTACTAATACCTTCAGATGCTACATAATGTACGGTGCTCAGAATTACACGATACTCCAGCTAAGGCCAAACTAGTGTTAGCTAAAGTTTTATCAGAACTTCCTTGCCTTTGTACTCTATTCTTATATTTGTAATCTCCAGGATCCTAGATATTTTACCAAATGCTTTTACAATCTGCCTTGTCAACTTTAATGAGTTGTGCACATATAACTGAGATCTTTCATAACTGAGATCTTTCAACTCCTTCTCAGTCTTTCTAACAAAATGTATCGCTACATAGCTCAAGCTCCATTACAGATAATACAATTTGCTACTTAGCTACTTAATTTGAAAGCTTGTATGATTAGATTAGATTAGATTAGATTAGATTAGATTAGATTCTCTACAGTGTGGAAACAGGCCCTTCGGCCCAACAAGTCCACACCGCCCCTCGCAGCATCCCACCCAGACCCATTCCCCTGTAACCCACACACCCCTGAACACTACGGGCAATTTAGCATGGCCGATCCACCTAGCCTGCACATTTTTGGGCTGTGGGAGGAAACTGGAGCACCCGCAGGAAACCCATGCAGACACAGGGAGAACGTGCAAACTCCGCACAGGCAGTTACCCGAGGCTGGAATCGAACCCGGGTCCCTGTGCTGTCAGGCTGCAGTGCTAGCCACTGAGCCACCGTGCCGCCCCAAGTCGTCTTCCTGTAATTTGGAGGAATGCATCATAATTAATTGCACCCTGCAAATTTGGTATTATTTTGAAGCAACACCCATAATCGTGAATCTTATTAATTTATATATAGTAAGAGCAACATGAATTTATACAGTCCCTTTCATAACTTCAGGGCAATAGTGGTACATCTCACCAGAGTAGCATGTTGGAAGTCAAGCTCTGCTATTCCCAGAGTCATCACAAAAGTTAAAATTTTATAAAAGCCACAAAATCTGTAATTTATCTAACAGACACAGATTACAAGAAAACACACATCATGTTACTGCACTTAACAAGAATAACTATTTATTACAAATACAGGTAAAGAACTATGAACTGTTGACATATAACTCAATTAGTTAAAACTCTAATCATCTTCCAAATCACTCACTCTCTCACACACACATGAAAGAGCTGTGTTATGGGTGGAGAGGACAAATAACTAGACAAGCAGTTACATGATCCAAATCCTTAGGATTCAATGGAGGGGATCTTTCAGTTCCCCAAATCCTTTAGTTCTTTCACTTCTTCACAGGAGGCATGAAGCAATTAGTTCACGAGTTTCTGACTTACTGAGCTATAGTAATAACTGGTAGGAGTAAATAAATTGGCTTCCTTCAGGCTTATTTTACTGGAATGACACATCAGCTGCCATTTCAGTAGCCTGAGGCTTCTGAGATAATTGTTCATATCAGCAAGCTTTTCAGCTATGAAGGAACCAACTAAAACGTCATAGTGGGGCCTTTGGTATCTACAACTGGTTACAACTCAACAAACCAATCAGCAACCTGCTGCCAGCTGAATCCTACTTTGTATACACCTCCCAGCTCATCTTCCCACACTGCTTGAAGAAAGCAGCAAAGCAAACACCATACATTATAAGGTTCAGTAACTTCTTTTTTAAAGTACAGCAATTTTCTTTTCCCGCCCTCAGTCCTTTAATGCAAACAGTCCCTTTTCTCAATTTAGTCCAGAAGCAAAAGTGAAGTAAAATATAAAGATACACACAGTCTTAATTTCTGGAAGACTTTTGATAAGGTGATAAATAAAATGTTACTGCACAAGATAGGAGCTCACAGTATTGGGGATAATATATGAGCCTGGATTGAAGACTGGTATTGTACAGACGGCAAGAGTTGGAATTAATGGGACTTTTCAGCTTGGAAAAGTATATCTAGTGGAGTCTCACAAAGATCAGTCCTAAGATCTCAATTACATACTACCTAACTTGACAATTGTCTAAATTTGCTGATGATACAAAGTTAGATCGAAGGACATGTTGGGATAAGGACATAAGAAATCTGAAAGTGGATATAGGACAGGTTGAGTGAGTGGCTTAAAAAAAAAGCTTAGCTGATAGAACTTAAAGGAGGCAAGTGTGAAATTACGCACTTTGATAGTCTACCTTTTGATTCGTTCTATCATTTAAGGGGAGAGAGACTCTAAAAAGCACAGGGATGTAGGTGTTCTTGTGTAAGTAATTAAGGCAGAGAATGGAATCTTGGCCTTCATTGAAATTTAAAATAGGAAAGGAATTATTTTATTCATCCACTAGGCATGGGCTTCTCCAGCTGTGTCAGGATTCCTTGCCTATCCCTAAATGCCCCTGACCTCAGTGACTTGCTAGGGCCACTTCAAAGGGCAGTTAAGAGTCAAATACATTACTGTGTCTCTGGAGTCACATGTAGGACAGACCAGGCAAGGACGATATTAGTGAAGCTAATGAGCTTTTACAATAATCAAAAGCCATTGTGTTACTGATAGGCTAGCTTTTAATTAACCAGGCAGTTACTAGCCCATGCTAGGACTATGCCAGTGTCTCCCCCTTAACTACTGTACAGGGTGTTAGTGAGGCAGCACTTGGGGTACTGAGTACAGTTTTGGTCCTGGTACTGACAAAATGGTATATTGCTATAGCAGACAATACAAAAGAGATTCACTGGGCTGATTCCTGGGTTGAAGGGGTGGAGTTCTGAAGAATGGTTCACCAGGTTAGACTCACAATCATGGGAGTTTAGGAAGGGGTTATGTAATCTTATTGAAAGATACGAGATTCTAAGAGGGCTTGATGTTATGAGATCCTTCCACTGGTGGGGGCAATCTCAAACTATGGAACATCATTACAGAATAAGGAGAAACTCATGTAAAGCTGAGATGCGAGGAGTTTCTTCTCCAAGAAGGTCATGAATGTCTAGAATTCTCTATCCAGAGTTGTGGAGGCAAGGTCACAAAGTGCTTAAAAAGGAGATAGATTTTTGAAATACTGATGAGTTGAAGGTTATAAGGAGCTGCCTCAAAAGAGGAGTTGAGGCCTGGGACAGAAGCAGCCATGATCTTATAGAATGGCAGGCCAGGCTCGAGGGGCCGAATGGTCTACTTTTGCTCCTCGATTTTATGGTCTTCTGTTTATAGGATGCAATATGACAGCTGATTTATACGTAGCAAATCACCACAAATAGTCATGTGATAATGACCAGCTTTAGATGCAGGCCTCAGTTTAACGTCCTATCCAAAAGGCCGTACCTCTGACAATGCACCATTCTCTCAGTACTGAACTGAAGCAGTTGTCCAGATTTTGTACTCAAGTACCTACAATGGGACCTGAACCCACAAACTACTTGGAGATAAGATCCATAACTTAAGCACAGTTGAAAAGTTGTACTATTTATAAAAAAAAATTTCTGAAGAGGAGTCATTTTAGAGTTGAAACATTAACTGTTTCTCTCTTAGCCACATCTGCTGAGTTTCTCCAGCATTTCTGTTTTTATTGGTGTTGTATATAGAAATAATTTAGAATCCAAAATGATACAGGAATCAGTATGAGCACAGTGCACAGTGCAATGGGCGTTCATTGCTGCACTGTGACTTCATCTGTGGATTTCTGAGAATGTGCTGAGCAGAGAGGTTGTCTGCATCCCAGGGGATAGCGTGAGGGTTAATGTGAGACATTCGGTTACCCTAGACAAATTTGGTGCACATCCACCCACCCATTCTAAAATAAGCGCAAGAATAGGATTGACTATTTCGCATCAGATTGACTGGAGGCGCAAGAGAACAAAAAATGAGAAAAATGTAGGCCTTTAGATAAGGGTATCACAGTAAAGTGGTACAAACAGAAGGGAATACAAAGGAAAAACTCATCATTAACAAGTGCAGAAACACTCAAGTTTACAGAACTCATTTTGTAAAGTCTGTCATGTACACTGAGCACTAACAGCTCGTGTGCTCATTATTTTTGACGCACCATAGGGTGTCCCTCCATCTGGTCACCCTGGGGTTTACTTCTTATGGCATTTGAAGTAAGCAGAACTTGGACCAGGAGAAAGTAAAGAATCATGTGGAGAGATTCCTCTTTGCCTGTGTTAAACAGGTTTTCAGATTCAATTAACCCCCCCACCATCAGCTGCCCTAGCATTCAGAAAGAAACATATCCTTTCTCTTTTATAACTCACTTCTTGATGTTTTTCCTCAGTTGTTGTTTTCAGTCCTTGAAGGTCACTATTGTGTTTGTTCTTTAGCTCCTCCAGTTCCTGCAGGGGAAATAAAGTTATAAAATATAAGCAAGTAGCTGAAAAGAAAATTCCACCCAGTATGTGTACATAAACATAGTCATAAAACACTGCACAAAGTATGCCTTAAGTGAATATGCCGCAATTGTGACTACGCTACTGCTGTTGACTTGAATAATGATCATGCACACCCAAAGATTATTAGTGTGAATTATCTAGAGAATTTCAAACTTTTAATTCTAACATTTACCTCCTTTTAAACAATGGACATACAGCCAAAAGATGACTGCAGATGGAAATTCAGTGGTTGTTTGGAGAGAAATTCTGGAATGTCACATCTGTACAGAGCTAGGAAAGCTTCAATTAGAACATCAAGAAAGGAACAGAATTGTCCTGGGATCTGGTTGCAACAACAAATATTGAGAAAGATCAGTTGACAGTATCTAATTGGAATGGAACCCTGGAATGAATATTTGAATAAGGCTTGGATTTTGGAGAAAGCCAAATACTTACTTTATTTCATTCATTCATGCAGACAGGGCATCACTGGCTAGACCAGCATTTATTGTCCATCCCTAACTGCCCCAAGTGCAGCTAAGAGGCGACCACATTGCAGTGGGTCTGAGGTTACATGTAGTAAAGACAAGGTAAAGGACAATAGTGAATGAGATGGGTTTTCCGAACAATCAACAATGGATTCATGGTCATCATTAGGCCCTTAATTCCAGATTTTCATGGAACTCAAATTTCATCATCTGTCATGGCAAGATTCAAGCCTGAGTTCCCAGAAAATTCCTTGCATTTCTGGATTAACAGTCCAGTGATAATGCCACTAGGCCATTGCCTCCCCTATTTCAATACTTAATCTTTGTGCATCAGTGTATTAAAACATGAGAGTAATGTACATTAGCAGCAAATCTTTTCCATATCCACGTGCTGTAACCAATTCATAACTAGCAGCTTGCAGCACAGTCTATTAACTTTTACCTGCAAATGGAAATGTTCAATCATTTTTTGTCAGCTTTCACTAAAGTAGCACAACTCTGTATGAAATTGCCATGAGCATTCTACTAAACAAACCCATGCTCTAGTTGCAGAAGAATACTTCTGCGGCATCGCATTATCCAACTGAAATAAGATAAAGACATTGCAAGCTCCAAACAAGAGGAATATAAACACCAAAGGACATAAAGGAAAGCAGCTTCACAGATACAACCTTGGATATTTTGATGTATTTTCCCAATTAACTTTGAGCATTATTCCACTCTCAAAGCAACAACCTCCATCAGCTTGAAGTTCATGTGAAAATAGCATGATTTGTAAGAGAACATCTTCTAATTACTTTGCAAAAGTTTGTTCACAAAACTATAACCACAATCACTATTTACCAACCAGAATGAATGACTCTAATAGTCAACACTTTGGTAAATAGTGTCATCGTTTAAAGAATAATTTTAGAAGAACCTGTTTTTGCTTCTAGGATGGCAGTCTTTCTTAAAAAATAGCAAAGGCCAACCAATACAGTGGTGCTCAGAATTCAGGCACACAGTTACTGATATCATATAAAAACCAAAAGAACTGCAGATGCTGTAAATCAAACTAAAACAGAAATTGCTGGAAAAACTCAGCAGGTCTGGCAGCATCTGTGGAGAGAACTGTTGTGAAGGAGGATCACTTGAGCCGAAACACTAACACTGATTTCTCTCCACAGATGCTGCCAGACCTGCTGCACTTTCCTAGTGTTATCATATGTTCAGCAGTATTGATTTTTTTTGTTGGCATCAATGATATCAAGATCAATCCAGCAAATTTGGACCCAAGAACTGAGGCCTACCTCTTTCATTTCTTTTTCTAACTGTACCCTCAGCTCATTAACAGCTTTCTCTTTCTTCTCTTCCAGAACAATCTTCTCTTTATTCACAATTTCATCTGTTTCCTTCTTCATCTGCTCCAGAACAGCACATTTTTTGGCCTCCAAATTTTGCTGCTCAGTGGCCTGCTGTGATCTTAGTTCATCTCTAAGTTGCTGCAGTATAGCCTCATTCTCCACCCTGGAACATTGAAAATAAGTGACATATAAAATGACATTCTAACCAGCATTAAATCAAACCTCTGATGACCACCACAATCATTATCTATCAACTGTTCACTTGCCATTTTGATCAGCATACCTTTGTTTCAACAACTAGTCAGTTTTCCCTACCTACATCTTCCAACCATGGAATATCGCAGATGGGCAAAAAAGCAGTTGAAGAAATACTCAATATTTTACATTTATTTTTCATTATTCAACAAGAAGCATGCGGCCTTTTCAAATTAAAGCCAAATGGAATATTATTACTTTCCTCATAAAACTTTTCATATTTAATGCAAGTTTGCATCTTTTGCAATGAGTAACTACTAAATTAGATTATCTTTTCTTATCATTATAGTAAGAACTTATTAATTGCAATACCCTTGAGGTGAGTAAAAATCCCTTTCATCCAATTTCTCTTTTTAAGCTGATTCTTTTAGAAGTACACTGATGACTTCAATGTGCAGCTGAAGAAAAAATAACTTGCAATTAAAGCACCTTGAACACTAGGCTTGTAGTGGCCAATTAAAGGATGCAAACTGACCTACTTAGTTTTTCTTAAATTGGATCTATTGTATGTAACCAAGATGCTGCACAAATCTAGTCTATATTCTTTGATGTGTTAGTTGCACACTGACTTCTGCTTTTCCAAATTCATACTGAACACTTGAAGTGGTTTATCTGCAAGTCTGCAGGCATCAATACAACAAATGGGTGCCAACAAAAGAATGCCAGTACATAGCCTACCCAAGTACAAGGGCAAAGACTAACAAGAAAACTTTTTCACCACCTGGAGGACTACACTCACCTTGTTTCATTCTACCTAACTGTAGCCAGAAAATCTGAAATGCCTTATCTTTCCATCCCAGTATTATTCTTGACTTTCTTCTATTTCTCATATAACTGCTGCTGTTCAGCAACATCATCAGAAAACACATTGTCAGTTTGCATACATCACTGATGACACTCAGATGGACCTCTCCACTACCTCTATTCACTGTCTCTGAGCTGATAAATTTGTTGTCTGACATCTAATACTAAGAGAAGAGAAAATTCCTCCACTAAATATTGCAAAGGCCAAGAGCACTGCAGTCATTCTGTACCACAAACTCTGCTCTTCAGCCAATAATGCCACTGAACTTCTTGACAACTGTCTGAGGCTGAACCAGACTGCTTAAACCATTAAAATAATGTATCAATGTGGGGGTCAGTTAGCTGGAGAACTGGTTTATGATGTAGAGTAACGCCAACAGAATGGGGTTAATTCCTACACCAGCTGAGATTACTATGAATGACTCTCATTCTGAGCCTCACCCCTTACCTGAGGCATAGTGAAACTCAGGCTAAATCACCACCAATCGTGTCTCTTCAACGAGAGAACACCCCAATGATCTGGTGAGAGTGTGGCAACCTTTCCTTTACATCTGCATACATCACTAAGACTGCCAAGCCCTCATCCATACCTGTCCAACACAATCCTGATTTTCCACTTTCAACTGTTCATAAATTTTAGGCCATCTTAAGTTGCACTAAGTTCCACTCACTCATTACTTGAACTGCTATACTCCATTTGGTACAGGGGCACTCAGTGCAATTAATGAGGGAGCTCCAGGATTGTGACTCAGTGGTATTGAAGGAGCAGTGATATATTTCCAGCAAAGCTCACTATATTCACATGCATCTGCTGCCCGCGCCCTTCTTGATGTTAGTGATCGTGGGTTCGGAAAGTGCCATCTAGGGGGCCTTGGTGAATTTCTGCAGTGTATCTTGTAAATGTTACATACTGTTGTTACTGTGCATGGTGTGAGGGAAATGATGACTTGAGGATGCATGCTGCTTTGTTCTTGGTGGCGTAAATCTTCTTGACTAATATTGCAGTTGCATTCACTCACCCTAGTGTATTCCATCACACCAAAATAACTGTGGATGCTGAAAATCAGGAGCAAAAACAGAAGTTGCTGCAAAAGCTCAGCAGGCCTGGTGGCATCTGTAGAGAAAAATCAGAGCTGACATTTTGGGTCCAGTGACCCTTCCTCAGTTCTAAGGAAGGGTCACCAGACCTGAAACATTAACTCTGATTTTTCTTCACAGATGTCACCAGGCGTGCTGAGCTTTCCCAGCAACTTCTGTTTTTGTATTGCATCACAACCCGACTTGTGCCTTGCAGACAGACGACAAGCTCTGGGAAGTCAGGAGTTGACTTACCCACTCACTAAGATTCATAGCTTCTGACCTACGTTTGTAGCCAGTGTTTATGTAGTTAGTCAATTTCTGGTCAATAATAACCTTTAGGATATTGATAATGAGGGGATTCAGTGACAGTAATACCACTACATGTCAAGAAGCAATGGTTAGATTCTATATCACTGGACAAGGTCATTGCCTAGCACCTGTGGGGTACAAATGTTACCTGTCACTTGTCAACTCAAAGTATCACCCAAGTCTGGCTGCATTTGGAATTTTGATGAAACTTATTTGGAGTTGAACATTGTACAGTCAAAAGTGAACATCCCGACTTCTGACCTTAATGATGGGGGAAGGGTCATTGATGAAGCAGCCGCCTGGGACATTGCCCTGAGGAACTCCTGCAGTGATGTCCTTAAGCTGAGATGACTGACCTCAGATGATCATGGACATTTTTCTTTGTGAAGTGTATGACTCCAACCAGTAGAGGTTTATTTCCCTGATTCCCACCCATGTTTTCCAATTCTTCACTACAGTCATTCCTCCTCATATCTTAAAACTCTTTCAGCCTTGCAAGGGTCATATCTGCATTCATCCAAGTCCAACATCTTTGACATCCTGATTTTAATCACTTCACCACCTGTCAAGATGCCAGTTCTGGACTCTCTCCCTAATATTATTTCCTAGTCCTTCACGCACCATACGAGTGTTGGTGGACGTAGTTTAGTCCATAATTACTCTTTGCAAAAGTACTGCAGTGGTTTGCTGTTGCCTTCTGCATGTGGCTGATCAGGGAACACTCTCACTCTTACAAGCTGCCATCAGGCCTATTAAAAGGATTTACAAAAGATAATGAACTTGGTTGGCCACATTATGAACACATTTCCCACAGCCATCAAATCCTTAAGTGCATCTTGAAGTTGGAGTTCTTGGCCAACAGGTAAGGACACCACCGAGATCTCCTCTCTGTGCCTCTTTCTCTCCCTTTATGGCACTATAAAACCTGCTTCTTTGACTAAGCTTTTGAGTATCTTCCATTTATCTACCATTTCTTTATATAGCTTAATGTCAAACATTGTAAAACATTGTGCCTGTGAGATATAAATACAAATTACTGTGAAATAATTTTAAAATGAATCAAACATGCAGGCTTAGTAACTGAGAATAAAATAGCTCAATGCAAAGAACAAAGAAAGTTACAGCACAGGAACAAGCCCTTCCGCCCTCCAAGCCTGCGCCGATCCAGATCCTCTACCTAAACCTGTCACCCATTTTCTAAGGAAATGAGTCATACAAGCCCAACATGAAGCAGCAATTCTCCACAGGCCAGCAAGAACCTCGTTTGTATCATGGCAGCAGTTTGGGACCAAATACAAAGTGGATTTCTGTTATCAATAATTTTTTGGATATTTATATTTGCTGCGTATATCAAACGTGTGTGAACTACATGCCATCACATCAAGGGCTCTGAAGTAAAGAAAAAGCTCTGCCATTTTCTTAAGAAACCACAGAGACATAATACAAGGCTAGTGCAAATAAGGGTATACCAAATACAGAAACAGTTATTTTAAAAATAAAGTCAGGCTTCAAATCCTCAATTTAATAGTGAAAATTGATTCAGGATTCAAGAGCACTGCAAACAGTTCAACTTCACACTTTTGCTGCTCTGTTACCTAATTTCCTTTTCTGTTGCTTCAACTTCATTTTTAATCTGGGTTTGCAGTTTGAGCAGTGAGTTGCTCTGCTCTTGTTTCAGTCGTGCCTCCTCTTCCTCCTGTTCAATCCTGAGCTGCTCTTTCAGTAACCTTGCAGATTGAAAATAAAAACTTGTGAGGTTTCATACATGGTTAACATCTAGTAATGTGGAATGGAATTCCTTTGGTAAAATGACAGTAACTCAAATACATTAGATAATTTGAGGTTTAGTTGCTGACTTCAGCTAGGCCACTATTTGGAATTGGATTCAATGTTCTTGGGGTATAGACTGGGGGATAAAATCAGCCAGGGTTCCAGTAATTTTCTGCTTGGAAGTTCATACAGATGGATACTGACTTAAACCAAGGTTTAGCTGGACAGTCACAATCTTCATGGTCTAACATCATGGGCAATACTCTTTTGAATAAGTGTACAGGAACCACTTTAGTGAGTGAATTTTGAAGGCCACCCAAGATCCCTGGAAATAACAGGCTCATATACAATGGCAATTTTGAAACACAACACTATATCCAAATACTGCAGTTTAAAACTATATTACTAAGTCATTTTAAAATGTTAAAGTGGCAGACTGGGGAACAAAGTCTAAAACTAAAGGCTCTCAATAGTCTTGAGTAAAGACACGACTGTAACCAAAGTCACAATGTTATAAATCATATGTCCAAAATGCTAATCAACTGAGCAGATGCTAACACTCCTTTTTGCTTTACCCAAAAATATATTGCTTGATGCCAAATACTAAAGCAAGATTAACTTTATATATCTATTGGGACCACTCTGTACACAACTGGGACAACTTTAACAAAATCCAAGAAACTGTGACACTACAATGAGTTTGCCACACACTGACATCAGCAAAGAGTGGCAATGGGCAGATTAAAACAATTGAAATTATTCACATCTTATTCTTGGCCCTTCCTGGCTGGGAGGTTATTTTAAAATTATCCCAAAACTACAGGGAGTCCCCACGTTGGTTCTATTCTTCAGTCCATTGGCAAGTCGATTTGTATGCAAGTTGGGATGAATAACAGATGATATGTACTTTGGTTATAGCGATTCAGGGAGAAATAGTGGCAAGCACATGGAGTAAATTCTGTCCCATTCAAGTACTGCCATGAGATTTTAAATGACCACCTGAACAGGCAGATCCAGTGGCTATTATTAACATTGTTTCTGAAGGATAGCACTGCCAATAATGCAGCACTCCAACAGTACAGGGCTAAAGTGTTAGCTTATGTTATGAGCTTAAACTTCTGGTAGGTCATGGGAGAAGATTATTGCCTGTTTATCAGAATATGATACCTGATTTTGTTTTCTTTGTCTCGATAAATTTGCTGTGTTTCCTCTTCCTCCTCCTGCCTGAGTTTAATTCGAAGTTTACAAAGCTGCTCCTTTCTCTCATGGAGAATCCGTCTTTCTTCTTGTGCTAGCTCCTCACTCAATTTGCCTCGGAGCAGCTCCACGGATCTCTGTGTATGCAGTAGTTCCTTATCCTTCTGTTCGTCCTCTTCCTTCTGTCTATCCTGACTAGATCTGTTTTTCAGAATAAGAAAAAAAACAAGTCGAGCTAGATTATCAAAAGCCGTACAATATTTCTTTGCAAATTCTGAAATTCTCTACTTACAAAATGCTCATTGGGGTTATTATTACTTGTCCATCTGATTGATAGTGAAAAGGGTTGCTTAGAAGTCGGATTCTGAGAAGCATGGTTAAATTGCATGTCAAAGGTCAAAGATAATGCCAAGGCATTGGGTCCAGCCTGCAGGTTTTTTTCTCCCTGATTTAACATTCAAATACAAACTCAGTTTCACCTGAACAGATGCTCATTCTTTTGAATCTTTTGTAGGATTCTCTGCTTTTGAACTAAACTACTCACCCAGATTTCCAAACTAGTAAAAACAAAAAAAACTGTCAAACTGACATTCTTCTAGCCAAGTGGTATTCTGAACAATTCCAATATGAATACTGCAGTGAAATCAATATCTTATGAACTTGTGCATCCCATAATAGAATACACAGAAAAAGAATGGAGCGGCATCCTCTCCAAAGACCGTTCACTGATAATATTTGAGCTTCAAATTCAGATACTGGTTTGCTGAACAGCTCATGTAAATGAAGACATGTCTTCAGTTCTCTGTTTCTCCATTTCTGATGGAAAACTGTCAAAATCTATAGACAGCATATTTTTGCACATTTAGTATTAAATGAAAGTGAAGATCTAAACATCTCATAGTAGTGTTAACTAAACAGCTGAGAATTGCCTTTTGCTCTCCTGATGATCACAGCAATTTCTGTTGCATTGGTTGAGTAGAATTCAGGGTGGTAATGCGTGAGGACAGTCACGGTATCCCCCACCCTTATTTTTACTGCCTTTATCAATGCTGCCCTAAAAGATTTCATACAAAAGATAATTTTTAAGCATTCCAAAGTGAGGCTATTTCAAACACTCAACTTTTTTGCTGCAACAGCTGAAAACATCTTACCCCATTAGCATCCAGCAGTGAAATGAGACCTTTTTGTACAGAGAAACTTGTTATCATTTAGACTGCAATGCCTGAAAGGATAGTGGAAGCAGATTCAATAGTGATTTTCAAGAGGAAATTGAATGCTTGCTTGAACAGCAGAAAATTGCAGGACTAGGGAAGACTGGAGTGGAGTGGGACTAAATGGATAATGCTTTCAAAGAGCTAGCATTAGAAATATGGGATGAATAGCCTCCTTCCATGTTAGGTGATTCCATGATTCTGTCACAACTGTACGTGCTTTCTGTCCCTGATGCTAAGCTGTCAAACAGCTGAATTCAATTTAAGGTATAAAGACAGATTGAAAAATCACAGGGGGAACAAGAATTTAATTTAGAGATGGAATGAGAAAGCAAATAATAGTCAGTTAAAGACAGCCTGTCAACAACTCAGGTAAGATACAAAACATGCAGCATTGGAAAACCACAGTGACATCATGCTTACTCCAACAAATTTTACAAGACTAGCTCCATTCAGAAACCTGACGGTTGTAGAGGGGCAGTAGGTTGTTTTTACTGGCCATTTGTTCCACTATTTTTCCATTATATTTAAGGCAATCATTGCCTTCCATCTTGTCTGGCAGATTACTTAAAAGACTCATTCTTTTCATCTCCTTCTCTATCATTATGTATAATCATCTCATTCTTGCTTCTTAGGAAGTTAGGGAAAGGGTAAGGTCTAAGCACAAAAGAAACTATTATGATGACAAACTATTACCAGTGTTCTCCCATTAACAATTCTTGATAGAAGCTCTGTGAGGGTGCTGCTGCTTCAGACATCTGAGCACTGCACTGAAAGCAGCTATGCTGACAGTTGTAATACGAGGAGTGGTACCAGAATATAAAGGAATGGAATGGACTGGTTAAAAAAGGCAATCTTTTTCATTCCTTCCCTCGTTTCCCTCCTGTTATGCTACTGTTTTAAAGGCAAATCATTTGGCTTATATATTGACTTTAATGGAAGTATGGCATATTTCCTTTCTTTGCCTGTTTCTGCTTCCTTTCATAAAGAGTTAAAAACTATCAAAAATCTGAAAGGGCTGATGCTATTGTGGATATTCTCATAAACCGAATTTAGCTATCCTTTATAAAATTTGATTCATATTGCAATTTTGCTTGTCCTGTCGATCACCTTGAATCAGGGTGACTATTTCAAATCAGCTGGATGTTATGAGGGCCATAAAGTCTCTAATTTAAATTACAGTCCATAATCCAGGTTAAAGTACTATCGACCAGCATGGCTGTGGTTATTCTGGTTACCAGTAAGTTGACCCTTCAGAACAAATTGCATTATGATGACTCTTCAAATTAGCTGAGATGTTTTTGCCAAATCTACTACAACAGCTGTAGATCCTGAGCCAGCTGTTGGGCACAGTGCAAATGCTACAGGAAATAGTCACTGAAGTATCTCTTCCCTTCTCTTTGGTTTTTTCCATTGGTCAAAACACACCGAACTAACTAGATGCAGATAAAATTGCAAATGGATAATCTTACAGATTTATTGAAGGTACTATGAGGGGAACCCACAATTGACAGGAATGGAAGTCAGATACATGACTGAATTGCCAATTTTACATTAATACTCTCTGAAGAACTAAATTAAAGGAATACTTTAATTCTAAGGAAATAAGTCAGATTCCGAACATAGTGAACCCAAGAACTCCAAATTATTATTTGTCAACAAATTCCTTAATCTTTAAAAGAACAATTAGCAATGGGAAAGCAATTTTACAATACAGCAAAGTCAAAATAGTAATACCAAACTGGATGTGCAGGAGGATCCTCACAACAGGATAACACATGATAGACCTAAACATGGTGAATAGTACCTATTACCAGATAATGCAGTTAAACAAGCCAGGAGGAAGTGAAGCTTAATGCAGAGAGAAATAAAACCTGCTTAGTCTGTAATATGTACAATGTATGAGATGCATCACTACACTACATAATGCTATTTGAGTACCCACAGACGGTGGACCATCACTAATGCAATGCTCTGGCAATGGGACTGATATTTGGGTTGACAGTTCACAAAGAGGGTTTGAATTAGAAGAAGAAAGTGTTGTAAAAACTCAGCAGGTCTGGCAGCATCTGTGGAAAGAGAAATAAAGTTAACATTTTGAGTCTGACATGACTCTTCCTTGCAAAGGGGATTGGAACATTGTAGTTTAAAGCTGTTGACAAAGGGGGAAGAGAAATGAGTAGAACAGATGGTGAGGGTGCCCACAGCAAAACACAATGGGAGTGCTAATGATAGAAGAAGAAGATAGATATAGATACAAAATGGTATTGATGGTAGATGAGAGTATCTGAAAATGGGTCAACTTTTCTGAGAGCAAACCCATGCAAACAAGTCAGTGAAGGTGGGGAATGTAGTCAAAATGGATGACATGCTCATGCTCTGAAATTGCTGAATTCAACATCGAGTCCTGAAGGCTGTTGATTGCCTAAGCAGAAAACGGCGTGCTTTCCCTTCAGCTTGCGTTGGGCTTCACTGGAACACTATAGCAGGCCTAAGACAGTAATATGGTTTATTCAAATGACAAGCTACTAGCAGGATTGGGTCATTCTGACAGACAGAGCAGAGGCCTTCCCCAAAGCAGTGACCGAGTGTGCATTTGGTTATGTAAACGTAGAAGAGATTGCGTTGTGAATACAGTAACCAAGATTGAAAGACGTACTTGTAAATCACTGCTTCACCTGGAAGGTGTGTTTGGGCCCTTGGATCGTGAGGAGTAAAGATGTAAAAGGGAAAATGTTATACCTTCTGTGATTACATGGGAAGGGAGGTGGGGAGGGCAGTGTGTTGGTGAGATGATGTTACGAGTGAACCAGAGCATTACGCAGGGAATGGTTCCTGCAGAATGTTGACCAAGGAAAGGAAGGAGAAAGTGTGTTTGGTATCCTGCTAGAAGTGGTGAAACCGGCAGAGGATATTCCTTTGAGTACGGAGGCTAGTGAGGTGGAAAGTGAGGATGAGAGGAATTCTATTGTTGTTCTGGGAGGCAAGAAAAGGTTCAAGGGTAGAGGTGCATGAAATGGGTCAGCCATGGCTGACAGTCCTGTTGGGGGGAGGGAAGGGAGAGGGCAGGGTTAGTCTGAAACGTGTACTGGGTAAAGGGGTGTGGTCAGTTTTTTGCTGAGAAAATAGGAAGACATACAGACCCAGCTATGGAAGGTGCCATCATTGGAACAGATGTGACAAAAACAGAGGAACTGGGAGATTGGAATGGAGTATTTGCAGGAAACAGGCTGTAAGAAAGTGTAGTCAGGTATCTGCAGGAGTTGGAAGATTTGAAATGGGTACTGGAGGACAGTTACCCCCAAAAATGGAAAAAAGGGAGAGTTAAGGTAAAGGAAGAGGCGACAATGAGCCAGGAGATGGTGAGAGATTGGAAGGAATTTTGATTAATTTTTCAAATCCAAACAATTGAGAGGTAACAGCACTAATTATGTTTTCGATGTATTGGAGAATGAATAGTAGGAGGTGACCTGATTAAGACTGGAACAAGGAATGTTCCACATCGCCCACAAAGAAACAGGCCAACTAAGATCCGTTTAGGTATCTACAGGCAGGCCCTGGATTCAGAGAAAGGGGCATTAGTCAAAGGAAAACTAGTTCAAACTGAGAACGAGCTCAGCCAGGCAAAGGGACAGTGATAGTGGATGGGGTTATTCAAACCTTCCTTCGTGGAAGAAGTGGAGGGCCTTCATATCAACCTGATGAAGGATGGACTTGCAGACGGGTTGCATATCCATGGTAAAGAGGGCCTGTGCCCGGGCTCAGGAAAGTGGAAAGACACAGGGTGAGGGGAGAGAAAATAGTGTCAAAGTAGGAGAAGTAAGTTTGTTAGGGCAAGAATAGGCTGAAACGATGGGTCTGCCAGGGGAGGCCTGTTTATGGATTTTGGGAAGAAATTAGAAGCCAGCTGGATGAGAGATTGAGTTGAGAAGCTGCTGAGACAAGACCTCAAGAAGTCAAATCAATGACAGCCTCGAAACAACTGCTTGTTGTTCATCATCACTAGTGAGGAGAAAGGAAGAAGTGCTCTTGAGCTAGTGCTCAACCCCTCCAAGGTAAAGGTCAATAAGCCAGATGACAACAGCACTACCTTTGTCAGCTGATTTGACAACAAAGTCTTGGTTAGATAATAATTGTCATTAATTATTGACAATTATCTGATGACTACCTTTCAGCAACTTCAGATCTTTTCCTTCTTTCAAAATCTTCAACATTTTGCTTCTTTCCATCTCCATCTTCCCGCTTTTGGAAAAGAAACAGAATTTTGATTGTAACCTGATACTTTGTTTAATTTCTTATAATAAACACATACCATTTCATATATTGATCTTTTGACAAATTCAGAACAAGATGTTTAGCTGATAATCCAAAAAACTATTACGAACCTAACAAAGTAATGATGGTAACATAGGAACAGGAGGGGACCATTCACATTCTTGAGGCTATTTGGCCATTCAGTAAGATCTTGGCCGATCTGTACTCTGCCCAGCTTGGCCCTATATTCTTTAATACTGTTGGCTAGCAAAAAATCTATCAACTTTAGATTTAAATTATTCAGTGAATCAGCAGCTATTGCTTTCTGTGTGTGAGAGAATTTCAAACTTATGCTACTATTTGGGAGAAGTAGTCTTTGCTAACTTCTCTCCCGAAAGGTCTGACTCAAAATGTTCCCTTGTCTGACTTCTTATACAGCAAAGAAAAGTTACGCTGTACCTATCCCATAAGTATTCTAAAAACCTCATACAAATTAAAAATTAACTTTCTGTATTCCAGTGAATACAGTCTGGTTTATGTAGTTTGTCTTCATAATCTACTGTATCTGTGAATCCCCAGTTACATTTTGGTATTTTTTCACTGTCTCTGATGTATCCTAAGATATGTTGCCTGGAGCTGTATACAGTACTTCAGTTGTTATCTAACCAGGATTTTGTATAGGTGTGATCTATCACTTTATATTCTGGCTCTCTCTACGTCAAAGCTGACATTCGCTTAGCCTAACAAAAACAGAAATTGCTGGTAAGGTCAGAAGAACTGGCAGGATCCGTGAAAAGAAATCAGATTTAACATTTCGGGTCCGGTGACCAGTTCTGAGCAAGGATGCTGCCTGACCTGCTGAGCTTTTCCAGCAGGTTCTGATTTTGTTTCTGATTTACAGGATCTGCAGTTCTTTTGGTTTTTATTCTATTAATCTTCCAGGTGTTTTTCTGCACAAGCAATACATTTTACTAAGTGTTATGTAAATCTTAAAAATTTTTTTTTTACTTTCTACTGGTCCTAGCTTTAAATTATTTTGAAAATAACCAGACCTATCCCTTCTTCAAACTTGAGTATCACTGAACAAGACACATTGTCAAATGTTAGTTTTTTTTAAAAGTATTCACTTGTGGCATATGGGCACCACTCTGGCCAGCATTCACTGCCTGTTCCTAGTTGCCCTTGAGAAGGTGGTTATGAGCTGCTTCCTTGAATTGCTGCAGTCCGATAGATTAGGTAGACCCACAATGTAGTTAAGGTGGGAATTCCAGGATTTTGACCCAATGACAGTGAAGGAAGTTAGTATATACAGATTGACAGAGGACAACATTTTCAATTGCTTTTGCTTGTCAAAACAAAAAGGAACTGTTTGTGACTTTTTCCCAGCTTATTAAAAATTCTAGGACCCACAGATAGCAGAAAGCAAAAAACTGAAAGTGCTCGGATCACCATTTTATAATATAAAAACTAACTTCCCAAGACAGAGCAGAAACCTCTTGACATTCAGAGTACCATGTCAACTCCAGAACGTGGCCACACCTCAAAACATGTAACAAACTCCATTAATTCAGTTATGACAAAATTTAAAATAACTATGGAGGTTTTGAGATAACAAGGTGTAAAGCTGGATGAACACAGCAGGCCAAGCAACAGAAGAGCAGGAAAGCTGATGTTTCGGGCCAAGACCTTCTAGGCCTGAAACGTCAGCTTTCCTGCTCCTCTGATACTGCTTGGTCTGCCATCTTCATCCAGCACTACACCTGGTTATCTCAGTTTCTCCAGCATCTGCAGTTTCTACTATCATGAGTTTTTGTTTTCTTTTTCTTTAGTCATTTGTGGAATGAGGGTGTTGCTGGCTAGGCAGCATTCATTGCCCATCCCTAATTGCCTAGAGGGCAGTTAAGAGTCAACCACATTGCTGGGGGTCTGGAATCACATGTAGGTCAGATCAGGTAAGGATGACAGTTTCCTTCAAACATTATTAGTGAACCAGACGGGTTTTTCCAACAATTGACAATGGATTAATGGTCATCATTAGACTCTTAATTCCAGATATTTATGGAATTCAAATTGTACCGTCTGCCATGGTGGGATTTGAAACTGGGTCCCCAGAACATTATCTGCGTTTCTGGATTAACAGTCCAGTGATAATAGCATTAGGCCATTGCCTCCCCAATAAATACTGAATGTTGCAGTGGATTAAACATTGCCCTCTCACTTGGGTTGTGGATGAGGTTGTAGACTTGCTCACTGAGTCGGCGCGTTTGATTGCAAACCGAGGCATATACAGAACAACAGGACAGAACACCAACGTTTCACCAGAGGCACACTGACAATGTTACCTCGCAGGGTGATGAAACGTCTGCAACCAAACACACTGGCTCAGTGAGCAAGTCTACAACCTCAATGCCCTTTTACTTTTGGGTTCCAATCCAGTCCAGTGTGAAGATGACAAAAAGCTTCTCTGTTTCCAGTAACAGAATGTGAAATATTTATGCAATCCCATTCAACAGAATGCCACAAGTGCAGTATGGTTGCACTTCAGAAGTTGGAGTCGAGGCCCATTGCTTAGCTAAAGTGCAGAGTGAGTCTTCCTCTACATCTTACCAAGTGGTTGATTCTGGTCCTGGATGCCCGAAGAATGGAAAATACTCCATGTTTTATAATTGTAATTTTAAAGGCTGTAGGGGATTTCTGTGGTCATTTGGGATAGTTAAGTGCAGCTGCCAGTTCCACCACATGCTATTACATCACTGAATGTAATTATACAAGTCCTTATTTACAGCCCTTTAGCATTGAGAAGGTGACTCTGCCATCTGTTCTTGGGGGTACAAACACAGATAAACAGTCCAGAAATAGAATTCTCCAAAACAGCTGAGAAGCCATGGGAATTCCTAAACAGAATCAACAGACGGAATCCCCAGCATCATACTGCAAAAATATCAAACTGGCATTTCTATGACAGGTTGTTTTCCATTAAATAACTCCTTCTGGATTATGATACTAATTTACTATCTTACCCAGAAAGTGTCAGTAGATTGGAATATTTACACCAATTTCATAGTGTACTATATCTGTTCTTTCTTGCAACTAATATATGAGGTAGACTGAAAATAAGCCTATTGAAATACCAGCATTATAGCATTGATAATAAGTTACTTAGAGCTGAATTCGACTAAGATCATTTTAGAAAGGTAATAAACACTACCAATTGACTACAGTGTTAACTATCCAAATAAACATCATCCCTGAATACAATATCAACATAGTTACATACCTTTGTCCTCTTGAAGGAAATTAAAGCTTATTTCTCATATCAATGAACTACACCTCTGCCAAAGATTTTAACCAGTTCTGACATATTAATTTCCTTGAAACAAAACCACCTAATGAATTGTCAATGATTTATTTGACTGTGGGGAACAGTGCAGCAATCCTAAGACAGACTGATTATATTTTAAAGTGGGATGTGAATTTTCCAGCAATTAGCACAAAGGACTGCACAACAAGAGATAACAAAATGTGGAGCTGGATGAACACAGCAGGCCAAGCAGCATCTTAGGAGCACAAAAGCTGACGTTTCCGGCCTAGACCCTTCATCAGAAAAGGGGGATGGGGAGAGGGTTCTGAAATAAATAGGGAGAGAGGGGGAGGCGGATCGAAGGTGGATAAAGGAGAAGATAGGTGGACGAGAGAGTTGCAGTGGGAGAGGGATCCTCTGAGGTATGTCCAGAGGGAGGAGGGTAACTTCTTCAGGTTAGACATCCCTGGGAGAGGCTTTGCAGTGAGGTTAAAATTATATCAGAGATAATGGGAGTTCCCATTGTCACACCAGTTCTTCAATGTCCTTTAAAATTCAGTACATTCACTCAATCTTCTGAACACAGTCGAATGGGCTTCTAGTAGACAAGCACCCCTTGTAACTCCTTGGTCTTTAAATCTCTGTACAATTTGTCTCTACGAACACAGGATCCGTCTTCATTGTCACTCTTAAGCCAAGATTAGTTTCTTTCTGCTTTTGGCTCAGCAGTGCCTATTGTGGAACATCTTACCTAAATCTCTGTCTTATTGATTCTAAGACTGAGAGTCTGTACCAGCAAAGCCAGATCTACATTCTTTGTGTCGAGGTGTTGAAGCTTAGACCTTACGGGAATCAAATATTGGCTTGAGTTTCTGTCTCCTTAACAAACAGACTTCAGGGTTTATCTTGGGGCAGATTTCAGTGGAGATCACACCCGCTTTGCCCAAACTGCTCCATTTTATCTTCCATGAATGAAGACAGTTTAAAAATGCTCCTGTGAAATTCAGCTTATGTAAAAACAGCAAAAGGCCAAAAGGATTTCGCTCACATTGATATGCACAGCTTCTGATGTTCTCCAGGAAGAATCATTACAATTTTCTTTTTGATATTGCTCGCTCAGTGGCAATCTTATCACGCCACTCATGTTTGCTAATCCAGGGAATATCAGGGATCTCAAGCCTTATTGGCTTTAATAATTCATTTACATTTACATGTTCTGTCAATTTACCAGCAGAAGCTTTAAGAAATATTTAGAAAATGCAACTTCTGACTAACTAGTCCACTGTTCTCTGATATCCCAAAGGAATGGCAAGAGTAATAAGCCTGTTGCTACTGATACAACTTTGGAAAAGGATCGGTTTACAAGTGGAAGAAATCTGCTGCAAATGTCCTTGGTCCACGCACAATAAAAGCCAAGCTTTGGCAGAATACTTGCTTATCATTAGCATTCAACTGAAATGTAAAGGGATTCAAAGAGGATACCTCTCTGACACAGTCAAATTGTTTAATCGGCCACCCCATTGCTTAGAAATTGTGGACAAAATATTTCAAGATAATTTAATCATTTTAACAACATCCAAAAGATAGCTCTATTTTTAATTGTTAACATGTCAGTTTGACTAATGGCTATTGCCATGCTGGTATATTGGTTATGATGAGGCTTCAACTGCAGCTCTATTGCATCTAGTACAGATTTGCTGGTCCTCAACAGTGGAAATATGCAGGTGACAAGGACAGATTAAATTAGAAATCAAATCAAATAATTTCATAAAGACTTTATCTAAAATCTCCTCATACTAGGATCAATATTTCAATCACCTCTTTAACACATAGCCATTTCACACTATGTTAGCTGGCAATTTCTCCTGCACAGTCTAGTTGCAGGTTTTCCCTCTGTCAATGAAAGGGAATGCTCAATTAGAGTGTAAAATAATGGTTTCAATAAAGCAATTCAACATCAAAACAAAGAGAGAAGAGACGATTAATAATTTGGACAGAAGTGAAAAAAGATAAATCCTCTGCCATCTTTTGCAATGGGATGCCCATATGAGTAAACACAGAAGAAGACTGCACAACTATACCAAAGCTGATATTGTACAACTTAAGGCAGCTCCTCAAAATGCAGTAACATCTCACAGTTGGTGAACTTGAAACTGTCATATAGCTACAGAGTATAAAAGGAAACTGAATTTGATCTCTTTACCTCGGGTGTAAGTTGTAAGTCTAAGGCAGGTGACAATGTTTCCACATCTAAGATTCTTTCTACTGCCTGAATCTGGATCCCTAGATCCTAAATAAAATAGGGATAAAAGGGATAAATGAACAATTTAGAAAAAAAAAACCTGAATACAGTTTCTACACAAAAATCATCATATTTAATGTTCTTGAGAAAATACTTAAAGATATTTAACTAACATTTGATTTCAACTGAACATAAGTAGTGGCCTATTATTGAGAAATCAAGTATACTATCATAACAACTGCACTTGCATTCAAATAATTTCCTCCCAGATTTCCATGCCAGGCTTCATCAGAGACACCTGGCAAGAATTTTTTCATGGGCACCTGGACCTTGTTTGCATCCTCAAATTTGAGTAAGAAGCTACTGCTGGGATTTTAATTGTGAAAACTGGACTCATAATGCCTAATGCATTAATAAATTCCATCATGATGCTGTCAGATCATAAACATGACAACAACCAGTTTCCCAAAATAATAGCCAACTGACAAAAATGAGCAGCCTGTGACCTGTTTTAAATTACTCATTAATAGGCAATTTGCTTGTTGACAAGACAACTGACCCAATTATCAGCCCACTCTGTAACATCAGGGGACAGGGAGTAAGCCTAGGAAGGCTGTTTTTTTTTCACCAACTGTTGTGAAATGATGGGAAGGAATTGGGGCATCCTACAGTTCATCAAGGGTACCACCATCACCAAGATGATGCCTAGACTATACTTCAAAAAGCACTCCTGGCTATCCTCTCCTTCTCTAGAGTACTTAATATCTCCTGTTCAAAAATCCAACATTAACCCTGAATCCAGGATCCATGTTGTCTTCTTCTCAAGTCTGTGTGTAGTTCTGGTAGTGTGTATTATTTATTTCTGGTGCTGTTGGGACTACAAGAGCTTTAGGCCCAAGCACCCACTTCCATTGAGAAAGCAGAAACCTTGCAGTGTGTTTAAAAGGTTCCCACCTGCAGTGTTATGTTGCCCAGGGGCAGTCCTTTTTTTAAAAAAAAAGTCAGTTGCCTTGTGACTTAGAATCTTGTCCACAAATTTCAATCAGCCCTTGCTCCTTCCCACCACTACCTCAGCAAACCCAGTCCTAGGTAAGATGTACTTAGGTTTGGCAATGAGGAGAATTCTTCTTACTGAGAGAGTTGTGAATCTTTTGATTTCTCTACTTCAGAGGGCTGTGGAAGGTCAGTTTTGAGTGTGTTAAGAAGAAATTGATAGATTTCTGACTACCAAAGACATACAGGATTTTAGAGGTGAGTGGGTAAAAGGCACTTAAGCATTTGATTAACCACGATCATACTGAATGTTGCCATTGGTTTGATGGGCTGAATAGCTAGTCCTGTTCCCGTGTTCCTAGTTCTATGTGGAAAAGTCACTCAATATAGTTTACCCCAGAGTAAGCAATTAACGGACAGAGGTTGGTCTCCCTGTGTAACAAAGGGTGACAGGTGAGTTCTCAAATCTGGAAGGTCAATCAGCTACCTCGAAACCTGAAATAGCAGCAGGATGTAATGGACAGAAGGTAAGGGAGAGAATGTTTCAAAATAGAAGTTCCCTCTATCTTCAAGAAGGCCTATGCCTGCCTGGCCATCCTCAGAGGGCTTCTAAATCTGCATGAACTGCTGGATCTCTGACCAGCTGTTGGGATGTGGCCTTTGGGCAGCTAAATAAATCCCTACCACCTGCAAGAACCTGGAATTTGACTGACAATTCAACCAAGTCAATCTGGAGTAGGCTGGTGGCAACTGTCAGTTAATTGGTCATTGAATCACAAATCACCTACAGTGTGAAAACAGGCCATTTGGCCCGTCAAGTCCACACCAACCTTCTGAAGAGCAGCCTAGCCAGACCCACGCTGCCCCATTGTATCCCTGTAACCCTTCATTCCCCATGGCTAATCCACCTAATCTGCACATCTTTGGACTGTGGGAGGAAACCCATACACACAGAACGTGCAAGCTCCACACTTAGTCGCTTGAGGCTGGGATTGAACCCAGGTCCCTGGTGCTGTGAGGCAGCTGTGCTAACCACGGTGCCACTCCCTTCACATCGTTAAAGTAACACGTCAGGGCTCATATAATGCAGTGATAGTGACCCTATCTCTGAACCAAGAGACCGGGTCTTGCTCCACAGATATGTAATAGCATGTCTGAACAGGTCGATTAGAAAATAAAATCTTTAAAAAAAGGGTAAATTAACACTACAATATGGGGACAAGTGAGCCTTTGTGTAAAACTAATGAATGGGGTCCTGTGATGCAGCCATGTCCCTACTTCTAGCCAGAAGGTCTGGATTCAAGTCCCAGTTTCTACTGTAGAAGTGTATAATAATATCTACGACCAGGTTGATTAGGAAGTATTTGTAACTAATGAACATTAACTTATTTGGAAACATATTGGTCTCAGTTTTAAAGTTGAGATTGTACAATATTGTTACATTTCACTCTATTCAAAGAGTATTGCACGAAGCTTTACTGATTTGTTAAATTATTAATCTTGATTTCCTGAATTAGCTGGTGATAAGACACTATGAATGGAATCCTATAAAGGCCTGAACAAAATTGGCTGTGGTAGGAAATGTGTAGAACCACGTGTGAAATCCAATGGTGCCTTTACATTGGATACAAGTTACTGCAACTTTTAACTAAATCCTAGAAGTCAAGGTGAGATTCTTGTTGGGCAGCAGGGAGTTGTTTATAAAGGAGGATTATTGCTGGTTAACAACCTAATTAACTGCATATCTCACCCCATTAATAAGGTGCCTTTTATCTTATCGTCTGCCACATGTAACACAGATGCTGAGAATTCTTGACGTGGAAGTCCGAGGGGATGCCTGGTGACTCCAGCTCACCACTGACTGTGAATGGCTTACATGTCGGTCACCAAGCAGTAGCTTCTCAAGGCATGCTCGATGGGCAGTGGCCACATGCACCCTATATCCTAGTGACACTTTGAACCCTCATGACGCATCTCTCTTACAGAATGCTCTGCACTTTAATGCTGCACCTGGGAGTGCCATAGTAAATATCAGGGCATAGTTGCAGCATGGATAACTTGTGTTCAGGTATATGCAGCCAGCTTATAGACTGGGCCAGGCTGCATCTCCAGGCTGTTTGTTTGTACTCTTTGCGTTCACTCACTTTAAGCTAACCTGGATGCTTGCAAATTGTGGCCTCTTCCTGTCATGCTTTGTACAGCATCCCTTATCAAAAGATACCAAGCTCTAAGTACTGCAGCTTTGCCTTGCCATTTAGTGCAGATGCAAAGGCAGCAGGCTTGACACAGTCGTCTATGAGTTAAAGGTTTAATTCAGGAGGTCCAGCACAGATGCAGGCGGAATGGTGGCTCAAAGGTTAGCATAGAACATAGAACATTACAGCACAGTACAGGCCCTTCGGCTTTCGATGTTGTGCCAACCTGTCATACCAATCTGAAGCCCACCTAACCTACACTATTCCATGTACATCCATAGCACTATTGCCTCAGCGTGAGAGACAGAGGTTTGATTCCACTCGAGTGACTGTCTGTGTGGAGTTTGCACAGTCTCTCTATGTCCAGTTTCCTCCCACAGTACAAAGATGTTCAGAGTGATGGGTTAGCCATAGGAAATTCAGGGTTACAAGGACAGTGTAGGGGGTAGGGACTGGATGGGCTGCTCTTCTGTGGGTTGGTGTGGACTCAATGATCAACAGCAAGCTCTGATACTGGTCTAGAGGCTTGGACATAGTCAGTCAGCTGTTCAGGATGGTCAGTGTCATGAACCTCTCTTCATAAACAGTGAGGGGGCTAATGTTAGGATGTCCACCAACTGTCCTGACTCATTGTGCCTTATAATGGGCTGTTTTCCTTCTGGAATGAGAGAGACACGAATAGTATTAGAGATGCACTGACCTGGGTGGAAACTTCAGACCTCATTGTCATGGTGTGAGTCATGACCTCCTCTGCTGTACTTGGGGAAAGGGGGCATCCCATTTCACCTCCATTCCATTCACCAGGGCCATCTAGTTCCTGTCCATAAAGCAAGGTGCCAACTTAGACTTCTCTGCCATATCCAGAACAAATGTTAGGAATAATCTAAGGCAGCATTGGCTAATAGTATTTGCCCAGGTGCACAAGGGCCTTTTAAAGATGGCACTGGTGCTAGGGATGCTGGCCAAATCCAGATTTCTCAGGAGGGGTGAGTTATTCCAGGTGGGTTGAATGGTAGAATGGGGCTAGAAATAGGATGAGAGAAGTGCGAAGGGGTGTGGTATGTACTTAATGAGATAAGTCTGATTAGAAGAGGCACGAGTGCTTACTAGGCTTCATGAAGAAAGCCCTCCATTAAACTTGACAAAATTAAATTTAGCCAAAAGAAACCTGTAAGAATCACCCCTATAATATTGTGGGATAGAGCAATAAGTACTGATGATCAAAGGTTTTATTTTTAGCTTTTTCAAAGTTAAGCAACCTCATCAAGGACTGGTAATACTGCATCAGTAGACTAAGGAGGGTAAGTAAAGAGAAAACCTTTTTTTGCTCTTCGCTGAAACTCTGTTGAAAACGCATACGTGATCAGGTTTGGGAATGTTTGGGAATACTGAACAGAATGCCAAGAGAAGATAATACTTCAAGGAGAGGGCAGGTAACAAGAAAAGATAGTATTGACAGCAGGGTCTGAGTTTACTCATTTGCTTCCCCCTACCCACACACAAAGCTAGCTGCTTTGACACTGCAATGTTATAAGTCATTTTAGAATCAATATTTAAACGTAGACTACAAATTTGACGATATAATTTAAGATAACCATCAAGAACTGGAAGCAGGTTCTCCCTTTCATTGTTTAAAGATGAATGCATCAATCTTCTCACTTTTGTTTCAATTTGATGTCCTATATCTAACATACCAAATATATATCACTGGTCTCTTCTAAATAAAACTCAATAGAATCCTGTCAGGTAACACTTGCAAACATCAACTGAGGCATAAACGTTATCATGAGGGCTGGCAATATAAAGCTACTCTGTGCAATAAGCAATTTTATAATCCAACCATCTCAAAACACTTTTGACAAGAGGAATTAATGGCATTGTTCAACAGGAGATAGACATTAAAACACTAGATACACAAATAGAATCACAATTATTGACAATGATAAGGCAAGACGATAGAAGCATTTTCATAACAACATCCATTAAGTAAAAAGCTTTACAATTCTTCTTGATAGATAAACATCACACCTATGGAGAAATGATGGATGACTGAGTAAATGTACCATTTATAAATGTACATTCACATCATTAGGTGTGCCCATTAATTTCTTTATGGGTTTTTAACAGCAATCAACAGAGGTTACATGGTCATTAGGTCAGCTCTTTATTCCAGTTTTAAAAAAGCAAATTCAAATTTCACCATCTGCAAAGGTGGGATGCAAGCCCTTGTCCCTCAGAATTTGCACCTGTGGGTACTGGATTAATAGCCCAGTTACATAACCACTTTGCCATAATTTCCTTCCTTAACTGCCTTATGTACCTAGTTTAGTACCCTATCTGTGAGGAAGTTGCTGATGGTAGGGAGGGAAGGATTTGCGATTAAAACCACCCATCCTTGGGCTGCAGGCATCAAAAAAAGTCATCCAATCAAGATTGCTAAACAAGAATCTACATGGATAGTGGACTTTAGGTGTAAATAGGATCAAGTTCAGTTATGAAGTCACAGCCAAATAAACTGATGTTACATTTTGTGAAAAGTCATACTTCCTCAATTCGTTCATTGGATATGGGTATTGCTGGCAAGGTAAGCTTTTATTAGCCATACCTAACCGCTCCGTGAGATGATGGTGCTGAGCTGCTGTCTTAAACCACTGCAGCCCTTCTGGCACAAGTGTCCCAAACTGTCATTAAGAAGGGTTTCCAGGATTTTGATATTGCAAAAGTGAAAGAATGAGAATATAATTCCAAGTTGGGACAATGTATAGCTTGGAGAGGAATCTGCAGGTGGTGGTATTTCCATGCACTAACGCCCTGTCAGTTTAGGTTGCAGAGGAGATGCAGATTTGGAAAGTGCTGCTGAAGACTCTTGATTAGGTGCTGCATTCCCCTTATATACACTGGTGCCATTGTGTGTTGATGGTGAGTAAATGTTTGAGTTGATGCATGGGCTACTTTGCCCTGAATGGTGATGGGCTTCTTCATTGCTGATCCAGGTGAGTGAAGAGAATTCCAAAACACCTCTGATTTACATGCTAAATACACTTTGGGGAAGCAATATGTAGAAGGTTGAACAAGGACGCTGCAATGCTGGTCCTAATCTTGAGGATTTAAGTTGTACAAGTGTTAGAGGGAGGGTAAGGGGAGCATTTTAGTGATACCATAGTACAATTTAAGTTTGTCACGGAAAAGGAAAAAGATAGCCTGTAAGAAAGAATTGGATTGGGGAAGACAGATTACATTAAAATAAGGCAGACTCTGGCCAAAGTAGATAAGGAAAAACTACTGGTAGGAAAATCTACAGCAGAAGAGTGGGGTCAAAAAGGAAATGGAAAGAGTACAGGTCCAACATGTTCCCTCAAATATGAAATTTAAAAGCAACAGTGTAGAGAACCCTGGATACCTCGGAATAATCAGTACTGGTTAAGAAGGGAAAGAAAGCTTTTAGAAGCTACAATGGGATCAAATGAACAAAGTACCTAGTGGAGTACAGACTGTACAGGGGAGAACTTAAAGTAATTAAGAGAGCAAAAAGGGAGCATAAAGAGACAATGACAGGTAAAATTAGGGAGAATCCCAACATATTGTCTAAGTAAAATAAGGCCAAGAGGATAACCAGGGAAAGAACAGTGCCACCAGGGATGAAGGAAGAAATCTGTGCATGGAGCCAAACAGCAATTACAGTGTGTTAAACTAGTAGTTCATACCTGTCTTCAAGTGGGAATAAGAGGATATATAACAAAGTGTGGAGCTGGATGAACACAGCAGGCCAAGCAGCACCTTAGGAGCACAAAAGCTATGTTTCGGGCCTAGACCCTTCATCAGAAAACGAACAAGAGGATATGTGTGCAGAATTCAGGAATGGGGACTGTGATATTCTACAGCAGATTGACGTAGGGAAGGAGGGGGGGAGGGGGAGATTTTGAAGCTGGTGAAGTCCACATTGATACCATTGGGCTGCAGGGATCCCAAGCGGAATATGAGTTGCTGTTCCTGCAACCTTCGGGTGGCATCATTGTGGCACTGCAGGAGGCCCAGGATGGGCATGTCGTCTAAGGGATGGGAGGTGGAGTTAAAATGGTTCGCGACTGGGAGGTGACAATATACTACATTGGCAGATATGCAGGTGAACACCTGCTTAATATGGAAAGTCATCTTGGGGCCTGGGATGGGGGTGAGGGAGAAGGTGTAGCACTTCCTGCGGTTGCAGGGGAAGGTGCCGCGTGTGGTGGGGGTGGAGGGGAGTGTGGAGCGGACAAGGGAGTCACGGAGAGAGTGGTCTCTCCGGAAGGCAGACAAGGGTGGGGATGGAAAAATGTCTGGGTGGTGGGGTCGGATTGTAGATGGCAGAAATGTCGGAGGATGATGCGTTGTATCCGGAAGTTGTTGGGGTGGTATGTGAGGACGAGGGGGATTCTCTTGGGGCGGTTATTGCGGGGGCGGGGTGTGAGGGATGTGTCGCGGGAACTGCGGGAATATTACCAAGTTTACTTTGTCCCATGACATATGCAGTTCAGTTTCAATAATTTTATTAAAACAGTGTTTGCAACATCAGTCACTGTCTGGGATCCACAATAATACCACAGGAAAGAAAGATACAAGGCTAAAGAGCGATTGTTTGTATGTTGCTGTCTATGACCGCACACTTTTCTTTTGGAAACTAGGCTGAAAAATTACCTCAGTGAATGGTAGTAACTTTTGTGGTACATTTCACAGTCCTCCAGGGTGTTTCTCACATGCTGTCTTTTAAGATAATGAAGAGTAAAGTTTGGTGCAATTGCATCAGTTTTCATGGGAGCATTACTAAAGTGTGAGCAGATAAACTGAAATGCATTATGTAATACCTTCCAAGATGCAGAATATCCCAAAATGCATCACTGCAGAGCCCTCTTTGAATGTAAAGACTGTTATAAAGGAAACACAGCAGTCAATTTGCACAAGACAAGCACCCACAAACAGCAATGCGAAAGCTGCCAGCTGATCAGTTTTATTTTCATAACTTTAGTTGAAGGATTAACAACACATAAATAGAACATACATTCATAAAGACTGGTCCATGCCAATGTTTATACTCCAGACAAGCCACCTCCCATTCCTGTTCATCTAACTGTAATAGCATCGCCTTATTTTCCATTCTTTCTCGCGTTTGTCCAACTTGACTTTAAATGTATGTATGCTATTCAATTCAATTACTCTATACAGTCGTTTGTTCTACATTCCAGCTACTGATACTCTCTGGGTGAATAAATTTCCGTTGAATTCCCTCGTGGATTGATTCGCTACTATGTTGTATTTATGGCATCTAGTTTTGGTCACACCCAATTGAGGAAACATCTTTCCTCCATCAATCAAGCATTATTGGAAGCGGCATTGCTTGAGTGCCACAGAATGTCAGATGCTTCATCAAATACGGAAAACAAAATATGCACCTGATAGATCAGACATGCTCTTGAATATTAATTTTAATGCTATTACAAAATCTTACAGTATAGAAGAGGCCCATGAGTGTGTACTGTCAAAAATATACTATTACCTGTATTTGACCCATTTTCTCATACAAGGCCTCTAGCTTTCAATGTGATGACACTTCAAGTGCTCATTTAAGTACTTTTTAAAAGGTTATGAGGATTCGTGCCTCAATTAATCTATCTTGCAGTGCATCCAATACCTCTACCAGCCTTTGGATAAAAATGATTTTCCACAAATCCCCACTAATCCTCCTGCCTTTCACTTTAACATTATGCCTCCTGTTCCTGACCCTTCAAGTAAGAGGAACAGCTGCTTTCTATTCACCATGTCTATGCCCGTCAATAGTAAGACATCTCTGTCAGGTTCTTGCTCAACCTTCTCTGCTCCAAATAAAACAACCCAATCATATCCAGCCTCCCCTCAAATCTGAAATGGTCCTTTCCAGGCAATATCCTGATAAATCTCCTTTGCACTCCCTCCGGTACGATTACATCCTTCCTATAGTATAGGTGACCAGGCTGCGCACTGTACTCGGGCTGTGGCCTAAACAGTTGGCAAATCCATAGATAGTTCTATAAAGGTGAAGTGATTTCACTCAGCAAGCCTTTCAGTCAAAGCCAAAGCAGTAATACCTTTATGGTTGTCAATAAAAATCATTATTGGTTTGGAAGGAAAAATTATCTTCTGGATTTCTATTTCTAAAGAAATCACTTTAGTTTCCTCAGGCTATCTTCACTACGAGTCAAAAGACGTGCCAAGAGACTTGCATATCTTATTTATCCATAATGCCAAGGAGACAGTAGAATGAGGGAATCCCCAACAGGCCCATAAACTTCCATGTATCTTTTCAACCTTGTTCAGTAAAAATAACCTAGTCATTCAAAAGTTTACGGTGAAGTGTTATTACAGATCTCAAATGATTGTCAGATAACATGAACTGTATGACATATGAAGGGAAAGCTACATTAAAGAAAGGGATAGCTACCATAACCAAGCTGTTACATGCACGAAAGGCAACAGAATCAGCATCATTATATTTCATAGCAAGATTAACACATGGAAAAAGGTGGTTAGAATTCTTGTTACTTTGGAAATTTTTTCCTCAATTTCAAAACTGAGTTATGTTCTAGAAGTTTCCTGGTTTATGCAAAAATGTGGGACAATAGTATTTTTATTCAAAAGCAAAAATATTATTTGTGTACATTACACAATTTTAGAACAGTACTTTTAGAAAAGGAAAATAAAAACTCATGTCAAACCCTAGAAACAGAAAGCCTAGAGCTATATTGTTTACTGTACTGAATTGTTGCAGGACCAGTGACATCAATGAGGAGAAGGCAGTAAAGACACTTGTTGGCATTAAGGGTCGACATTGCATTAATTTGTCATTTCGCTCTTGTTAAATAAGAGGAGTGAGCATTCAAACCCCATTCTAGGACTAGATTAACATAATGCAGAATGAAATCAAGTCTTTTTATTTCTTCTTTTTTCATGTGGCTTTTGGAACAGAATCTCTTATCACAGTTTTAATATCAAGTTCCCTAACCAGACCAATGCCCTGCTGGTGAGCAAGTGAAACTCAAAGATGTTGCCTTGAAAATTGGGTTCAGGGAAAATGTAATTATTTGTTCCTTGATTTGTTTAGGGTTTCCACAGTTTAAGCCATTCAAGGTTTTCAGGTACAACTTGCACATCAGATGGCCATACCAGCCATGTCCAGGTGTACTATATTGTAAATGTGGCGAAATTCAAACCAGAAATATTGAGATGATAGGTTGGGATAGTGGGTGGAACAACAGATTACTGCTGCTCAACCAGGCCCAAGAGGCATCAAACAAATGTAGTAGTATACGATTCTGGGGAGCCATAAAAAATATTTCTGCAATGTTGACACAACTGGAGTGGCTTCATTTGCCAGTGCATATTGAATCTCCCGATATCTGCAGGGAAACACCTCTGAGAGACTGCTGGCTGACCGTGAGTGAAGCACTTCTGTTGATTAAGGACCTCAAAACACGAGCACATACTCTGAACTTCTGTAGTACCTACAACATACTTCATACCCTATAACTTATTACCTCAATAGCACACCTCCTGGTTGACTGCAAACATCAATAATTTGGGAACTGATCCATCGAGAGAAGTTCCAGTTTCAACTTTCCACAAAAAGTATATACAACCCTTAACTGCTTGAGAATTGGTCAGGGAAGGTGTGGCCAATTGCACCAAAAATGGAACAGGAACAACCCAAGTTTGATCAATCATAAATTTAACTTTTGCTTTGAGAGATCCATTCTTGGCACCATCACAACTTTCAGACCGCAGCAAGTAAAGCTGCTAAATGGATTGTTCATCTTGAAAATGAGCTACGGCAGCTTCCCTAGGCACAAAAATTTTTAAAAAGTTGTAAATGCGTGGTCATGGTGATGGTGCACATTTGTGAAGTCCAAACCTCATGTCCAAGTTAGTTTTTATAACAAGGTTGTGAATAGTCTGGTAAAACGTCACCAACCTGACCTCTAAGCATCAATTACGGAGGATAAGTATTATTAGAAGCTATCTCATGAACTAACGTCAAAAGAAAATGAAATGCACACACCTAATGTTAATTAATGCACAAGGTAAGAAATGGAATTTAATCCATAAATATGTCAGTATTATAATTTTATCTAATTAGAATCTCAAATATGTTGAGTAATTAAGCAAAGAACTACATGCAACAAATTAATTTAGCATTGGGATTATTAACTTGGACTTACAGTCACACAGGTTTAAACTAAAATTAAATCACTCCCAAAAGAATAATAAAGATTCCAATTGGATTTGTGCACTGTATCAAAAGAAACTAGTAAAGCACAAAAACATATTTGGTAATCTCCACACCAACCATTCTGATGTGAGGCTACGGACCTGAAATGCTAACAGTTTCTTTCTGCACAGATACTACCTGACCTGCTGAGTATTTCTAGCATTTTTAATTTTGTCTTGTTTCAGATTTCCAGTATCTGCAATGTTTGCATTTGCCCTATATTCAGTGAGCTAGGGGGAGTAGCCTCACACTTCCTGATTGGCCAAGTTTGATAAACGACTTGTCGTTTGTGAAATGCAACATGTTATTATGCAGCCTGCTGTTCCTAGTACAATGCACTGACTAAAGAAAGATATGAAAACACAATATATTCTCATTCTCTTCAGCATCCAGGTTTTGTGTTCAGCAGTTGTTTCACTCGTTTAATGGTTCATTCCTTGTTTTAAAAAAAGTTATTTTAAATGCAAAAATGTGAAACATGGTCATTAATATGGAAGAAAAACAGAAAAATTGAGCTAAAATTTAATTCACTCTTCTAATGACGCTGACAAAAATGAACAACTGTCCTTAAAATGACAGGAAAATTAAATTGATACAAAGAATCATCAATTGACCGCACTGCTTTATATGAAGCCTGACAGAGTACTTGTTAGTATTTAGAAATATTTTTATCCCTCCCCAGCAACAGAGAAATGATGCGGACTGCTCCCATTGGCAGGTGGCAATGTCACTTCCAGCAGAGTTGAACAGATGTTGGAGGGGCTTAACACTTCTGCTTGTGTGTGCTTACACCTTCTGCATTTTAAACAGATTTAATTGCAAACCTATGCTTCACTTGGAAACGTGCAATACGAAAGCATTGCAATGAAATTAGGCCAGGATGTTAAGATATTCAAAAAGCTTATTTTAAGCAGGCAATGGGATGAGCTTAGTTTTGAATATTTAAGTAGTGCATGGTCCCCAGGGTACTGACATTTTTTTTAAAACAAACACCCACAGAATATAAAAATCAACTTTAAATTAAGCAGGCTTGATTGAAGTGAGCATATTTTCATGCAAGGTTTTGCAATTCATTTGCAAGGTTCTTTGCAAGTAAAGAAATTTGTAGAAAACTGCTCTTTCCATTATTCTTTTTTGCAAAATTTACCTGACATGCTCAAATGGAGGAAAAGTTCACAGGTGTTGCCTATCCTACCAAATAGGCCACTTTCAAGTGTCAGTTAAAGTGTGGGGGAGCTCTTTCCCCACAGCTATGACTTTAAACTATAATCTGGCATCATCTGCACAAGTGATGTCCTTAAATGGTGACCACGAGTAGAAGTTCTGACTAATATTTTCCATTGTTGCTGAGGCCAATTATACTACCTCTCTATCTTATGTGAGAAAAATGGGGAAAATATTGACATGTGCTATATATATAGACACACACATTTCCTTTATGGGCTATTGAAACAAATACAACATATGGTATCAACCACTTGATTACCTTTAACTTCACTGGCATGAATATTCAGGCCGCTTTCATCAATCAGTAATCTTAATGTACTGTATTTGATTTATACATATTTTAATGAAGTTCTGAGACTGGATTTTGAAACAGTGGCAGACTATTTTCGTGTTTTTCAAGGGGTTTAATGATTAACTTTTAAGTATTTTTGTAGCCATTGTGATTATTTTTAAACACAATATGAAGGAAATACTTCCTGGACTGTACTGGGTTTTTGTTTACAGTAGGAGAATTTTACGAGCAAGCCAAGTAAACAGTCATGCATTGGATTCCAGTTTAGAAGGTCATGTTTTTATCCCTTAATTAAAGGAAGCACACACTGCTGGATCAAAAAAGTTTATTTTAGTTTCAGTTTGGGCAGTTTTGCAGGGCCTTAGGTAAAGCCAGATACGTAAAGCAGTTACTCCTCAGAAAATGGAAAAGATCATTTAGAATGGTTAAAGAAATAGGCTACCTTGATGTAAGGAGTTTAGCAAAAGTTCCAGTTCGGTTATTTGAGGATGAGAAAATTAGCTATAGAAAGTTTAGCTATATGGAGGCTTCTGAAAGAGCCTATCAGATACTTCAGATTGGGAGTTGAAGCCACAGTTAAATTAAGCCATGATAGAGAAGGGAATTCTCTCTGGTACATATAGTATAATGGTGTGCTTTTGGGATTAATGGGATTATATTTTAACAGTTTGGTTTATTCTATTATGCCTTAATTTGTTTTACATAATAAACTTTGTTTTAACTGTTTAAAACCAAATCTGCAACACTGTGTGCTTAGGTTTCGGTGAGCAATCACCTCGTTAAAACAAAAAAAAATTATCAAGCCAGATTTCAGTTTGGCATTTGACTTGTCAAGTAATAATATCTGAAATCATAACGATAAAAATAATTCATATTTTCATTACTTTAAGAAGTGGCTTGCTAAAATTTTAAATCCACTGATTAAGGAATTCATCACAAAATGTAAAGAAAATGGCAAATATGAGAATATTGTATTAAAAAAACACCGAAAACAGTTTAAGGCTGCAAGGCGTCAAGGTATCACGAGTCTAAAACAGCTATAAAGCACTTGGGCAGAGGATGATTAAGCAAACTGCAAGCACAGCTTGATTCAGATAACAATACTGTCTTGTAGTTCACTACTAGTCAGCTATAGGCGACGTTGGCAGGTTGACAGGTTAGGCTTCCTTGTGCAAATATTTATCTGAACAGTGCACTGGCTAGGACTGATCAAATGCTCTACAAAATAAAGACTTCCCCTGACAACTACAAGAATATCACTGATGTTCATGTCATGAGCTTTGGACTGTTTCAGTTTTGATCAATGAGTTTTCTTTTAAATAGAATAAACACTCAATTAAGCAAAAGACATCTCCATTTTAAAAATAATTTGTCACTAAATCAATGTTTCAGTTTGCAACTACTGAACTACAGTTTTTCTGCTTGCATTTGTGCCTGTAGCTCCATAAAAGCATTAGCTCAGGTGTTGGTTGTTTTAGTACATAGAGAATGGCAAGAACGAGAGCAATTGCTTGGGTGATGGCTACATAATGGAAACTTTCCAAAAAACTTGAAATTAATAAATAAACTTTCCTCAATCCAATTTTCACCCTTCCTTTCATAGAGGTGCAGGTTCTTAGCAGGGTTAACACCTCTTTTGTTTCATTGATTTCAACCATTCTTCGTCATGGGCACGCAAATGAATTGGCTGGGATTCAGGATTTGGCTTGTGTAAAATCCTTGCTGCTGTCTTGGTTTCTATTACAGTTCACTAAGCAATACAACCAGTTAATATCTTCATGATATATGTGTAATATTGCCATTTTACACATAAGACAACTTACAAAATTTGTGTCACTTTCATCAAAGGCCTCAGATACTTGCATGTCCTCAAGTTGTTGACTGGACTCAGATTCCTGTAGGTAAGTAAAAATAAGATTAATTTTAAAATGTACATGATAAACAGCTATTGTTTGCTGTTGTTTACATCCTTATGGGTAGCTTTAAACAGATGATGAGGCAAATTAAAAGTCCTCAAATGCTTAATATATTAAAGTTAGGAGCTCCACTGACGGGGAAGGTTTGATATGATTTTTTAATTAAAATTCCTCAAGTGTTTTGAAACATTTTAAGGACATGATATTGCTGCGAGTCTTTCACTTCATAACTTTTCCATCATTTAAATAATTTGTCTCCTTTTCAATGCCTGTCTTTCTCAGGCAGTAGCCTTTAACTACTGAGGAATTTAAGGAGCAACACTCTCTATCTCAGCTTTGACAAGAACAATGGGAGTAGACAGTCAGTTAGAAGTGAAAAGCAAACAGGGGATGGTCTTGTTACTGGCCATCCAAATAGCAGAAGTGAGATACAGGAGCAAACCTGCCAGGAAATCAGATATGCAAGCATCAGAGAGTCATAGAGCCATACGTAAGTACAGACTGGTGAGTTTAATGTTAGTTGCTAGTTAGATATTAGAAACAATAATTAGGAGGAAAAAATTGCAGGGGGTGTAAGATATTATTGAGATAATGTTAAGAAAAACATGAAGGGATGGAAAGGATTCCTGAAATGTGTTCAGGAGAATTTCCTTCACCTGTACGTCTTATTGAACCTAGAAGGAGACATTGTTGGACCCGTTGCTGGGAAATGGGGTGGGCCATTGGATCTGTGGGGGAATTCTTGGATAATTGAGCCCTCTTTGTGACAGAATAGCAGTGTCGTCAACCCTAGACTGGGCAGCCCAGATTCAAGTCCCATCTGCTCCACCCCTATGTAATAACATCTCTGGACAGGTTGATCAGAACAAATAGGTTAAAGAAAATATTAAAGAGAGACCAGTTCAACATGTTTAAATATATTAAGGAGATAAGCAAGGCAAAAGCCAAAATATAATTGTGAAATTGGAGCCAGGCTATTTTCAATAGGATGAGTAAAATAGGCCTAAAGCTTGACAGGTAAAGCTGCATCATCAACGCTTTGTATCAGAGATAACAGGAACTGCAGATGCTGGAGAATCCGAGATAACAAGGTGTAGAGCTGGATGAACACAGCAGGCCAAGCAGCATCATAGGATCAGGAAGGCTGACTTTTCGGGCCCAGACCCTTCATCAGAAATGGGGGAGGGGAAGGTGGTTCTGAAATAAATAGGGAGAGAGGGGGAGGCAGATAGAAGATAGATAGAGGAGAAGATAGGTGGAGAGGAGACAGACAAGTCAAACAGGTGGATGGAGCCAGTAAAGGTGAGTGTAGTTTGGGAGGTAGGGAGGGTATAGGTCAGTCCAGGGAGGACGGACAGGTCAAGGGGACGGGATAAGGTTAGTAGATAGGAAATGGGTGTGCGGCTTGAGGTGAGAGGCGAGGATAGGCAAGAGGAAGAACAGCTTAGGGAGGCAGGGACAAGCTAGGCTGGTTTTTGGGATGTGGTAGGGGGAGGGCAGATTTTGAATCTTGTGAAATCCACATTGATACTATTGGGCTCCCGCATTTCCTGCAACTCATCCTCACATCCCATCCCCACAATAACAACCAAAAAAGAATCCCCCTCGTCCTCACATACCACCCCACTAATCTCCGGATCCAACACGTCATCCTCGACACTTACACCATCTGCAATCCAACCCCACCACCAAAGATATTTTTCCCCCCACAACCTTTTCTGCTTTCCGGAGGGACCACTCTCTCCATGACTCCCTTGTCTGCTCCACATTCCCCTCCAACCCCACCACACCCGGCACTTTTCCCTGCAACCGCAGGAAGTGCTACACCTGCTCCTACATGTCCACCCTCACCCCTCATCCCAGACACCAAGAAGACTTTCCACATCAAGCAGATGTTCACCTGCACATCTGCCAATGAGGTATACTGCATTCGCAGGAATCATTGTGGCCTCCTCTACATCAGGGAAACCAAGTGGAGGCTTGGGGACCGCTTTGCAGAACACCTATCCTCGGTTCGCAACAAACAACTGCACCTCCCAGTCATGAACCATTTCAACTCCCCCTCCCATTCCTCAGACGACATGTCCATCCTGGGCCTCCTGCAGTGCCACAATGATGCCACCCGATGATTGCAAGAACAGCAACTCATATTCCGCTTGGGAACCCTGCAGCCCAATAGTATCAATGTGGATTTCACAAGCTTCAAAATCTGCCCTACCCCATCGCATCTCAAAAAACCAGCCCAGCTCGTCCACACCTCCCTAACCTGTTCATCCTCTCACCTAACCCTTCCTCCCACCTCAAGTCGCACCCCCATTTCCTACCTACTAGCCTCATCCCATCCCCTTGACCTGTCCGTCCTCCCTGGACTGACCTATACCCTCCCTAACTTCCCACCTCTCTGCTCACCTTTACTGGCTCCATCCCGGCCTCTTTGACTTGTCTGTCTCTGCTCCACCTATCTTCTCTCTCTATCTATCTTCTATCTGCCTCCCCCCTCTCCCTATTTATTTCAGAACCCCCTTCCCCTCCCCCATTTCTGATGAAGGGTCTGGGCCCAAAACGTCAGCCTTCCTGATTCTATGATGTTGCTTGGCCTGCTGTGTTCATCCAGCTCTACACCTTGTTATCACTCATCAACACTTTGTATTATTGAAAGTGCTTTTAATATAGTAAATATCTCAAGGTGCTTCACAAAAAATTTTAAAATAAAGACTTACATTGAACCACATTAGGAGTATTTGAAAAGAAGTGAGTGAGAACAAGGGAACTTTAAAAGAAAGGCTGTTTCAGGCAGAGAATAGGCACATTTGAACAAGAGGAAATGGCAGGAAAGCCAAGGCCAGAGCTCTTTAAATGATGAGGGAGACAGGTAATATGATAACACAGAGGACGATTGCAAGCCATATCAAGTACATGAAGTTGAGAGAGAAACAAAGTTTCTTCCAAGCTGTGAAGTGATGCATTTTGACAGAAGGGCTGGGAAGAAGCAATATAGGCTTCATGGCACAGTTTTACAAAATGTTCAGGGATGGTTGAGCCTGGGAGTGCATGTGCATAGATGCACTTCAATGTGGCAGGATATATTGAAACTGTAGTTAGCAAAGGAGAATGGGATCCTAGGCTTTATAATTAGAGATATTCAGTATAGAAACATGGAAAAAATGCTGAAACTTTATGAAGCTCTAGATCGACCATAGCTACAGTATTGAGTCTAGTTCTAATTTAGGAAAGATGTGAAGGTTCTGGGACAGGGTGCAGAAGAGAATTACTGGAATGGCTCCTGGGCCTAGGGATTTAACCTGCATGAATAGATTGAACATAGGAGCAGAAATAGGCCATTCATGACCTGGAATTCACAGACTGCAAGAGTAGTAGAAATGGAGGTGATTGATGCTTTCAAACGATATTTAGACAGATACTTGAGGAAACTAGACATCCAGGGCCAAAGGGCTGGGGCATCGGATCAACTGGATTGCTTTTTAGAAAACTGATGTGGACTTGATATGCCAAATGGCCTTTTTCTGTGTCATCAGGGCTCTAAGATTAATAAGTCATATATATGGTGAATGATTAGCTCTGGACTTTCAATGCATTGAACACAAACGTTTGATTGTTCTTTTAGCTTATCACTGAATTAAATTTTATAACGAATCTTCAAATGTGCTTCTATCGATTGCCAGCACTATCTTTACATGTCTTCTTCTCTTGATTATAGCTATCCAACTTAAACACTTCTTGAAACGAATTGAAGAGTTAAATTAACAATGAGCACATTAAATTATTTATAAACCAAGAACAAAACTTACGATGAGGTCATTTACAAAATTATGTTCGGCTATTGCTTATCATCTTGAAAGATTTTCAGGTAACATTTGCCCTCCATTCTCAAACACAGCCAATAAGCCTGTTTGGAGGGATTTAAAGTAATGTTGGGTGTACTACAATTGGGATATAATGATACAATGAAGAAGTGGTTCATCTAGGTCAAGTTACAGTACATTGATATGCCTTGTATCCAGACACCTGATAGCTGACCTGATGCTCCCCACACTTCCACCAACTTCCCTCCCTTTCAATCACCTGACTGTACACAAAATTTGATGGAAGTTGGTAGAAAAAGCAAGAGAGAAAATGATAGCACAAGCCTTTTTGGAATATAGTGAAGCTATATAAAAAGACTGAATATCTCATTCGTATTTTCCTTCCAGATGTTTAAAAACTGTTGATGACACTAAAATATACAAAACGAAGGAATAGTTCAATATTTTAGAACATGTTTGTGCAACATGATGAGATAATTGTCATGTCAAACTCAGGTGGGAAAATTAACCACCACCTTTTGAGTCAAAATATATATCTAAAATTTAATCACATTACCAATTGTGTTGAGCAGAAATGCTGTGTGTGTGTTCTCATGGTTCTGCAGATTTGCATGCTTATACACACATGAAGCATAATATATCCCCCAAGATATCTGTTAAATTGTGAATATTCCTCTGCATTTTCATGTTTCAATGTTGTTGTTCAGAAGAAAAATCTCTTACAAATTTTCAACAGTTTTTGGTAAGTATATGTAGGCAATAACAATGAATAGCCCTTCAGAGATCAAATATTAACCTCCTTTAAAATAATTTTTTCTTTAAAAAAGCAATAGACTAATTTACTGACAGAAATGGCAACTGTAGACTAATTAAATCTGAATGCAATTGATTTTTATAAATTTTTTTTGAGGCTCAGCATTACTGTATGTCAAAAGCTTGCAAAATAAATATAATGAAGACTAATGGTGTTGTCAGTTGTTAATTGCAGTTACTTGGCTGGAATTCTTGACAAATTAATTAGTTAAAAACAATTAAAAGAATACAATTTCAGTTTGGATTAGAATACATCAGACTCCCATCTGTAATATTAGTTTTGGAAGCCATGCACAGAGCAGGTTAAGGCATACAGTGCATCAAAGATGATGAGGATGCTTTGTATCCTAGGAAACACAGCAAGGTTAACTGACTCATTGCAGAAACTCTAACTGACGTGTTGAAGTTTAACAAATGATTGGAAACTATTATTTTACAACTGGTAAAATGAAAGGCCTGCTACTGTATGGTTACCTTCCACAATCTCAAGGCTTCCCAAGGTGCTTTACAGATAGCGAAATGGTATTTTCATAAAGTGCAAGTACTGTTGAAACACACAAAATGTGGCAAAAAAGTTGCACAACAAAAATCAATGTGATACTTCACTGATAGTTTTAATGGTCTTGATTAAAGAATTAAATATTAGCAAGACACCAGGTAATCTCCCCTGCTGTACGTTAAATAATGTCCATAGGACTTTTTAAAATATGTATACGTGAGAGTTAACAAACCTTGGGTAAACATAGAGTCATACAGGATAGAAACAAACCCTTTGGTTCAACCAGTCCATGCTGACCATAATCCCAACTAGTCCGACCTGCCTGCACTTGGTTCATATCACTCAAACATTTCCTATTCATGTACCTGTTCAAACTTTTTTTTAAATATTGTAACTGTACCCGCATCCACCACTTCCTCTGCAAGTTCATTCCACACACTAACCAGTCTGTGTACAACAAGTGCCCCATATCTCTTTTAAATCTTTCTACTCTCACGTTAAAAATATGCCCCCTAGTCTTGAAATCCCCTACCCTAGGTAAAAGGCGCCTGCCTTTCACTTTATCTGCACCCCTCATGATTTTATAAACTTCTGTTGAGGTCACCCCTCACTGTGTCAGCTGAGATTATTTTACATTGCATTTTCTCAAAATGCATAAAATTAAAGTAGCATCAACATGATAATAGGTGTAATTGATATATGAATTTTCTATTATTGTAAGACAACAGGCCACTGTCCTCTGGAAAATTGTGCAAATCAGCTTTATTTATGTGAATCCAGCCAGCATTAGCAGGCTAGTCAGCAACAAACAGCATCACAGCCAAGCCATACCCATTTTTCTTCTTACAGTATGCAACTCTCCAAAGCAAGGTTTTGTTGTATTTTCTTTAGAGGCATTCATTTTTCTGCTCCTCTCTCTCAATCTACAGCCTTCTGCTTAAAACCCCCAAATCTTTTAGTTTTTCTATTTTTTTCCCGTTTGTTTCCATTTTAGTAACTGTTGCCTTGAATCGCTCTCTTTCTGAATTTCACTTTTACTTGTCAGATTGTCATCCTTTTCCATATCCCTCAACTTCTGTTCCCATTTCAGTCTGCTTGAAGTAAAATTGCAGAAAATTTCAGCAGAGCCCATTACCAGTGTATATGGCTATGAAATCACATCTATATGACAAAGGCCCACTGAAATAAAATTTTGGAGTCCCTGGAAGTCTGGAACCTGGTGTGGAAATGAGACCAAGTAACGGCTGATCTCAGTGCGTTCCTTTTGAACAGTGTGAACTGCACCATGACATATAAAAATACTATTTATTTTGGAGGTAAAAAGAAGTGCCAATGCTGAAGTCAGAGATCACGCGGCGTTGAGCTGGAGGAACACAGCAGGCCAAACAGCATCAGACGAGTAGGAAAGTCGACGTTTCGGGACAGGACCCTTCTTCAGAAATGGAGGAAGGGGAAGGTACCTCAGCCTTTTGTAGGGACCGCTCTCTCCATGACTCCCTCGTCCACTCTACACTCCCCACTAGCCCCACCACCTTTCCCTGCAACCGCAGGAAGTGCAACACCTTCCCCCTCACCTCCACTCAAGGCACCAAACAAACTTTTCACATCACACAGAGGTTCACCTGCACACCCATCAATGCGGTCTCTTGCATCCACTGCTCCTGATGTGGCCTCCTCTACATTGGTGTGACCGAGCAGAGGATCAGAGACCGCTTTGTAGAGCACCTGCGCTTTGTTCACCACAAACAAGAACACCTTCCAGTTGTGAACCATTTCAACTCCCCCTCTCACTCCCTGGGTGACATATCCATCCTGGGCTTTCTCCATTGTCACGATGACGCCACCTGGAAATTGGAGGAGCAGCACCTCATATTCTGCCTCGGGAGCCTATAGCCCAATGGCCTAAATGTGGACGTTACCAGTTTCAAAATCTCCCCACCCCCAGCCTCATCCCATGACCAACCCTCCTTCTCATCCCTGCCTCCTTGACCTGACACAACCTGTCCATCTTCTGTGCCAACAATCTGCTCCTCCCACCTCACCTGACCAATCCCCACCACTGCCTACCTGCACTCACCTATCACCATCCCACATATCTTCCCCAGCCCCACCCCTCTTCTATTTATTTCTGAGATCCCTTCCTCCTACCCCATTTCTGAAAAAGGGTCCTGACTCAAAATGTCGACTTTCCTACTCCTCTGATGCTGCCTGGCCTGCTCTGTTTCTCCAGCTCCACACTGTGTCACCATTAACTTTAGAATTTGGATTTCGTACTTGTGGTAAGTGGGTTTTGGTCTGTGTATATGAGGGGGTTTAATGATCAACTTGTCAATAGCCATGTATTTTTTAAACCACTATGAAAGACAGTCCCTGAAGTGATATTGGGAATTTGCTTGCAGTGTGCGTGTTTTGCTTAGGAGAAACAAAAAGATTGGAAAGACTTTGGTTTTGGTGTGTAGATATTCTGACTGGAGTGAGAAATAAGAAGATCACTCTCCCAAACAAACAAGATAATTTAGAGATAATAAAATGTGGGGCTGGATGAACACAGCAGGCCAAGCAGCATCTCAGGAGCACAAAAGCTGACGTTTCGGGAGTGTGAGATGTTTGTTCACACATGAAATTGAGCACTTAAGTGAAATGTTTATTGCTGTAAGGTATCAATTGAAGTAAATTCAATGAATTGATTACCTTGCTAACAATGAGAATTTCTTTTATGGTGACATCATCAATAGGCTGGTCACTTTCATTTCTATCAGGATCCTCCTGACTAATTTCAATGCTGCGTAATAGGTCAGTTGGCGCAGAGACACAGGTGTAAAGGGTGCTGGGGGGGGGGGGGTGGAGAGTAAGATCTGGCACTGAGTCGGCATTCGAGCTTTAAATGGAATGATTGCAATAATAAGAGGTATGAGGGGCTAGAAAAGATGTGCAGAATGACACAGGGGTCACTGGATGCCATAGAAGTGTGCACAAAGGCATAGGTCAGCATGGAAGAGAGATGCAGAACGAGGTGAGCAACAGTGTGAAAGTACAAGGGATGTTTTCTATTTTAATCTTAATTTTTAAGTATAGACCATAGCTTCGATATTCTGAGGTAGGCTTTCAGCCCAGCTTACTCTGAGAACTGACAGCCCTAAATCCATAATCTCAGAATAAATGGTTGCATATTTAAGACAGAAATTAGGAAAAACTTCTTCTCTGGGGGTTGTGAATTCTATACCACAGAAGCTGTTGGGGCCAGGTCACTAAGTATATTTAAGGCTGAGATAAACAGATAGATTTTTCATCAGTAAGGGAAATGAGGGTTATAGGGAAAAGCAGGAAAGTGGAATTGAAGATTATCCAATCAGTCACGGTCTAATTGAATGGTGGAGCAGACTCAATGGGTGAAAATGGCCTATACACCTTTTGTCTTATGGCTTATGGTCTTAGGACCAATTATTCAAGCAAGATGGACTGAATTTTTGTACCTAGGGTGACTAGGGGTGATGGAGGTGCAGGTCAGCAGGCTAGTTTTCACATGTTAAGGGCTTATGATGGGGAGGAATTTAAGCGGGTACAAGAAAACTTCTCTTTTCAATATGTGGGTGTACTTACAAGAGAAAGAGCAATACTTGACCTTCTGTTGGGAAAGAAGGCAGAACAAATACCTGAGGCTTCAGTGGGAGGAAGTGGAAGTGAGCATAATTCTACTAGTTTCAAAATAACTGTGGGAAAGGATACAACTGATCAAAAAGTTAAAGTTCAAAACTGGAGTAAAGCTAATTTTGATGGCATTAGACTGGGACATTCAAAAGTTGATTGGGGGAAGCTGTTCACAGGTAAAGGGGCGGTTGGAAAATGGGAGGCCTTTAAGACTGAGATAAGAAGAATTCAGAGACAGTGTGCACCTGTTAGTGTGAAGGGCAAGGCTGGTAGATGTAGGGAATGCTGGAAAGTAAGGGTCTGGTCAAGGAAAAGGAGGAGGCATTTATCAGCTGGTTATGGATTGGTATGGACTGCTGGGATCAAGTGAATCTCTAGAAGAGTATAACAGCAGTAGGAGTATATTTAAGAGGGAAATCAGGAGGGTGAAAGGGGTCATGAGGTAGCTTTGGCAAATAGAGTAAAGGAGAATACAAAGAGATTCTACCAATACATTAAGAACAAAAGAGTAACTAAGGAGAAAATAGGGCCCCTTATAGATCAACAAGGCTGTCGATGTATAAAACCACAGGAGATGAGTGAGATGCTAAATGAATATTTCACTTCAGTGTTTACAGTAGAGAAGGATGTGGAAGCTATAAAACTCGGGGAAATAAATAGTGATCTCTTGAAGTGTCCATATTACGGAAGAGGGGGTGCTGGAGGTGTTAAAATGCATAAAGGTAGATAAATCCCCAGGACCTTATCAGGTGTTTCCCAGAGCTTTATGGAAAGCTAGGGAAGAGATTCTGGGCTCCTTGCTGAGATTTTTGTATCATCATAGCCATGGATGAGCTGGCAGAAGACTGGAAGTTGGTTAAAGTGATGTCATGACTTAAGAAAGTTGGTAAGGAAAAGCCAGGGAACTATAGACCAGAGATAACAAAGTGTGAAGTTGGATGAACACAGCAGGCCAAGCAGCATCTTAGGAGCACAAAAGCTGACGTTTTGGGCCTAGACCCTGCATCAGAAAAAACTATAGATCGGTGAGCCTGACGTCTGTGGTGGGCGAGTTGTTGGAGGGGATTTTGAGGAACAGGATTTACATGCATTTAGAAAGGCAAGGACTGATTAGGGATAATCAACATGGCTTTGTGTATGGGAAATCATGTCCCACTAACTTGATTGAATTTGTTTGAAAAGGTGACAAAGAAGATTGATAAAAGCTGAGTGATAGAGGTAGTCGATATGGACTTCAGTAAAGTGTTTGCAAAGTTCCACATGGTAGCCTGGTTTGTAGGACTAGATCACATAGGATCCAGGTGGAATTAACCAATTGCACATAAAATTGGCCTGAAAGCAGGACAGAGAGGGTGTAAATGGATTGATGTTTTTCGGACTGGAGGCCTGTGACAGTGATGTGCTGCAAGGATCAGTGCTAGGTCGACTGCTTTTCATTATTTATACAAATGCTTTGGATGTGAATATAAGAAGTATGGTTCGTAATGGACGCAGTGAAGATTTACAAGGATGTTGCTGGAGTTGGAGGGCTTGAGCGATAGGGAGATACTGAATAGGCTGTAACATTTTTCCCTGGAGCACTGGAGGCTGAGGGGTGACCTCATACAGGTTTATAACATCATTGGGGCATGGGTGGGGTGAAGAGCCATGGTCTTTTTCCTATGGTGGGAGAGTCCAAAACTGGAGGACATGGATTTAAGTTGAAAGAGGAAAGATTTAAAAAGGCCTTAAGGATAATGTTTTCATGCAGAGACTAGTGTGTGAATGGAATGAGCTGCCAGAGGTAGTAGTGAGTACTGGTACAATTACAACATTTAAAAGGCATCTGGTTGGGTATATGAATAGGAAAGATTTAGAGGGATATGGACCAAATGCTGGCAAATAGGACTCGGTCAGATTGAGATGTCTGGTCGGCATGGTCATGTTGGGCTAAAGAGTCTGTTTCCATGATGTATGAGTCCATGACTCTGTTATTTTCAGTGCTTGGTGTTTTGAAGAAAGGAGACTGGAGCCAGGAAGACTACCCATTCACATACAACAGGTAGCCAATGAGGGCTAAACAGTCAAATTTTGCCAATTTAAAAACAACAATTCAGGGCCTGAACACAGGCATCTGGAGAAGACAATGGGTTTCTGCTTCGCACAGTCTTGGAGGCCCTCTCTGCCTGACTGGATGTGAAAACAACTGTAGACTATGCTGTAGAGGATGCTGACCCTGACTTCTCCAACACCACTTCGCAATAGCCTAACTACTGAATGCCTTCTATTTTAAGGTTCTTAAAAGTCTGAAGAGAGGACACCTCCATGTTGACACAGCTTTTCTGTTATATGCCATTAAGGATAGACTTCTGTTCTTCTCAGTTTAAAAGGCCTCCAGTAGCCCCTCCAGCTTAGAGAGCTCACCCTTAATTGAACTGAATACCTCTTGAACCTTAGGGTGGATTTCGGAAGGTGAAATAGTCCAGACATATTCCCTTAGTGGTGGAATGTTGGAAATGCTTGGTTACAATTTCTGCTATGTGCCTCAACAAATTAAATAAGCTTGCGTTAATTATAATTCACAGATAACCTCTATTTATCCGACAAGGTCAGAGTTGATCATTTGACCAATGAGTGACCCATCTCTAAAGCGTGTAAAGGTTTTAAAAGGCCTACCCTTGCCTCATTAAAAAATCTAAATTGTTTGTGCAGTTCCCTTACGAAAGAAGCTAAAGGCATCAGGTGAAAATAATAAGCACCGAGAGAGGGCAATTATATCCACTAATCTTATTGATTATTCATGGGGGTCAAAAGGTTTGATGTTGAAAGTAAAAGGTGTTCAATATACAATTCTATTTGAACCAACCCAAAGCCTGTATGTTGCCCTGGAGATGGACGGTGGGGGAGAGATGGTTGTTTTGTTAATCTAGTTGGGCTTTTTTCGCAGTAAGCTGTTGTCTTTTTGGTCTGGTGCATATTGCAACTCATGGAATTCAAAACAAACTAAACAAATTTATCACACATTTTGAAACAAACACATACAATCTGAAGCCACAACTGAAACATGACTGCAGGATGACAAAGATTGGGTCTTAAATTTGAGTGGTACACAGCATTCAAGAAAATCAGGAAGCTAGGTAAAAGTGGAGGGGTAGGACTATTAATCAAGGGTGGCATTAGTTAAAGATAACCTTGTTCGATGATCAGGATATAGAATTGGCTTGGGTGGAGATGAAGATTATTAGGTGAAAGAAGAAACTATTGAGTCCCCTCCACGTTACTTAACACTGAACACAACAGGAGATAAAGCATACAAGAAGAAATATTGGATACTTGTGAGAAAGGGACAGCAATAGATCATGGGTGAATTTATTCTACAAATAAACTTCTTAAAATCAGATTGGCTGAAATAGCCTTGATTAAGAGTCCAGAGAATGCTTTTGAGATCATTTCTTACAGCAATATATTTTTGAACTGACTAGAGGACAGTTTACATCAGACTTATTATTGTGTTATGTGACAAAATTAATTGATTACCTCAGAGTTAAAGCACCCCTAAGTAGTTGTGACCACAACATGATTGCAATTTAAAAGGGACTAAGATTAGGATTTAAACCTAAGTAAGGGCAACTTTGTGGGCATGAAATCTATGCTAGTTGAAGTGAACTGATGTACAAGGTGAGGAGATTGTATCTTAATGGATCAATGGCAGACATTCAAGGGAGAATTTCAAAATATTCAGACTAAGTACATTCCTACCATAAAGGAAAATTCTCAAAGGAGGACCCACTGGTTAAATAACTTAGTTAGAGAAAGCATCAAACTAAAGTATACAGCCACACAAAGGCGAGTGACAGATCAACTTATTGATCAGAACATATATGGCAGAAAATGACGAAAAGATTATCATGAACAAAAGTTTAGAAGACATGAAAGGAAGCTAGCTAGGAATGCTAAAATGGATAGCAAGAGTTTTTACAGGTACTTATAAAGGAAAGGAGCATACAGACAGATCTGCTAGATTAAGGTCCTCTGTGGAAAGAGAGTAGGCAGTTAATAATTGATAGAATAGAAACAGCAGATGAAAAGTACAAATATATTGCTTCTGTGCTCATTACAGAGGATGCAAAAGCTCTAAATCAGAAAGTGGATGGGAGCAAAGAACTTTTGCAAAATTACAATCATGACAGAAGTGGCACTAAGCCGCAATGGCATGTGAGCTGCTAAGTATTTAGGTCCAGATGGATTTTATTTTAGAGTGTTAAAGGATGTTGTTAATGAGGATTAGAGACATTTGTATTAATTTTCCAAAAGTTACTAGATTCAGAAAAGGTTTTACTGAACTGAAAAGTAGTAAATATAACCCCTCTGTTCAAGAATGGAGGGAGGCAGAAAACAGGAACCTTTGCCCAGTTAGCTTGATATCTATTGTGGTGAAGATGCTAGACTTAATCATTAATTAGATTATAGCTATTCAATTAGAAAACTGTAAGGTAATGTGGATAGTTCAGCATGGTTAAACAGGATTTTCCTTTGGTAAAACCAATTTAATGAAGTTATTTGGAGGAGCTATGCTATCGACATAGGGCAGCCTGCAGACACACTATATTTGGATTTCCAAAAGAATTTTATAAGGTGTCACCTCATAGATTAATGCAGAAATTTAAAAAATCATGTTGAAGGAGGTAATATTAGCATAGATTAAAGATTGGCCAGCTGGCGTAAAACAGGATGTATGCATAAATGTGTCTGTTTCTTTCACCACAGATACTGCCAGGCCTGCCAAGTTTCTCCAGCATTTCCTCTGTTGTAATAAATTGATCTTTGTCTGATTGGCAGCATGCGATGAGTGGTGTCTCACTGTTGTTGGGCCTCAGTATTTTATAGCAACATCAACGACTTTGAGGTGGTGATGGCACGGTAACTAATTTTTGAAACGTCACCAAGATAGGTAGGAATAAGGCCATTAGACCATATGAAGTAGGAAAAAGAATAGACTGTTAGGCGCTCAATTTTGGTCATGGCTGATCTGAAATACCTCACATTCACTTTCCTGCATTTTCCCCATAACCCTTGATTAATATAAAACAAAGAACTATGGATGCTGGCAATCTGAAATTAGAGCAAAAATGCTGAAGAAACTCTGGGTCTGGCAGCATTGCAGAGAGACAGCAGAGTTAATATTTCAAGTCCAGTGATCCTTCCTCAGAAATAGGAATATATATTTTGAAATAGACATGAGGTGAGGTGTTGACCTAGTAGTATTATTGTTGCGCTGTTAATCCAGAGACCCAGGAAATGTTCTGGGGGCCTGGATTTGAATCCTATCGTAGAATATGACGGAATTTGAATTGGGTTTTTAAAAAATGGAATTAAGAGTTAAACGATGACCATGCTGGTTGTAAGGAAAACCCATCTCGTTCACTAATTTAGGGAAGGAAACTGCCACCTTTATCTGGTCTGGCCTACATGTGACTCCAGACCTACAGAAAGGTGGTTGATTCTTAACTGTCCTCTGAGATGGGCAATAAATGCTGGTTTAGCCAGTGATGCTCTTATCTTATGAACTAATTTAAAAAAAGGAAATTGCAGACGAATATAGAGAGATTGAGCGAGTGTGCAAAAATCTGGAACATCGGGTGTAATGTGAGAAAATATGAAGTTGTTCACTTTACTGGGAAGAATAAAATAAAAGCAGAGTATTACTTAAACAGAGAATGGATAAAGTTAGTATGCATGTTAAGCACATAATCAAGGTGACTAATGAATGTTATCCTTTCTTACAAAAGGAATTGAAGTCAAAAATAACAACAAAATGCTCCAGTTACACCGGCCGTCGGTGAGGCCAAATGTCAAGTACTATGCACCGTTTCGGTCTCCTACTTAAGAAAGGATGTAAATATATTGGACATGGTTCAGAGGTGGTTTACTAAATTGATGACTGGAATGAATGGATTGTCAGACTGTCTGGATTAATTTCCACTAGACTTTGGAACAGTGAAAATGACTTGAGTAAAGCTTATAAGAACGTGAATGGCCGTGACAGGTGGAAGTAGAAAGGAAATTTCTTCTGTGGGACAATCCAGAACTAGAGAGAACTGTTTTAAAAATTAGGGGCTGCACATTAGGGACAGAGAACTGATTTTCTCTCAGAGGATTGCATAACTTTAGAACTGTATGTTTCAAAAGTCCATGAGGCTTTGTCAATGGATACTTTTAAGACAGTTGAATAGATCGTAAGCAGGAGACAAAAGTGGCAGTGGGGTGTCATTTCTGAGAGGGAGAAGAGAGTTGGAAAGTTGTCAAGCTGGAACCTAGAGGAAGAGATATACATGATCCTCAAAGCCTTGCTGCAGTAAGCAGAGTTAGCTTGGAAAGTAGTTAATTTCTGCCAACTGTCAGGATAGGAATTTGAGAAATCCGCAGTCTTGAAGTCTTCGAAGAAATGCTGATGCATTGCTTATCCAAAACCAAACAGAGGAATCCTCATTGTTTAAAAAAAACTTTCATACGATGTGGACATCACTGGCTGGGCCTGACGTTAATTACCTTTTGAGAAGGTTGTGGCAAGCTGCCTTCTCGAATTAGTTCAATCCATGCAGTACAGGTACATTGAGTTCCAGGAATTCGACTTTGTAACTGTGCAGGACCAGTGGTCTAGCTCTAAGTCAGGATGGAACGTGGCTTAGAAGGGACCTTATAGGTGGTGGTGCTCCCATTCATCTGCTGTTCATGCCTTTGTGAATGGTAGAGGTTGTGGGTTCGGAAGGTGTTGGCGAAAGATTCTTGGTAAGCTGCTGCAGCGCATCTTGTAGATGGTTCATGCTGATGTCACTATGCATCTGCAGTGGGACTGAATTTTTAAGCAAGTAGGTGTAGTGCCAATCAAATCTTGTATCACGCCAAATGGGGTTAAGTTAGTTACTAAGAAAACTTAAAACAAAGTAAATATTTTATTTGAAAATTGGGTTTTATTCTAGCAGTTATGAAAAAATTATTTTGGTAAGGGGAGTTAGGATAAAGTTTTAAACACGGAAGGAATCAGGGGAACTTGTACATCACTAGCACTCTCCAAAAGTAAAGAAGTCCACCAAAAAAAGGGAAGTAAACAGGGTTGAATATTTCATTTGTTATGCATCATACCTTGTGAGGTTCATGATGATTACTTTTAGGCATCATGGAGTCCTTTTTGTCTCCATCTTTCCGTTCGTTGTCTGCCTTAATTTCCTCATCTTTGGTGACACAGCTCAATTTGGGGTCACCTCCAGTCTTATGTTCAGACTTTATGTCTTCATCATCAACTGGCGGCAGTTTTGATGAGTTACCCACAGAATCACATCTACTATCTCCAGCTCCAATTTCATTGTTTTCTTCTCTGTCAATTGCCATTGCACATTCCTGGACACCTGGTTCTTCAGCTTGCATTAGAATGATATCATTTTCTGTGTCACTCCCACTTTTATCTTGGATGCTTAACTTCTCATCAACAGTGTCAATGTCATCATCAGCTTCTTTATCAGGGATTAACTTGTTTGGGGTTGGGGGTTGCACATCACGACTTTCTGAGTCAAGCACACTTCCAGGTAGACTCCTTTCCTGGCTTTGCTCAAACGATACCTTTTTTTGCATTTGCAATTGCAAAATCATCAAAAAGAACAGGTCAGTAAGTTCCACTTAGCTACCAATGCCAAACTGTTTTTTAAAAACCACTTTCCCTAAGTTGCATTAAAACTAAAACATGCTTATGATTATTGAGCATAGTAAGTTTAAAGGGTTAGCAAAATATGAATGTTGGACAAACTTTAGCTGTATTGCTTGGATTTTTTGTTAAAACACCCATTGATATCACTACACGGTAGGGACAAGTGTTATGTAGCATGCATCACTGCTTAAACTTGTGGTGTACATCAGCACAAATGGGCAAATTCATCCCAAGTGTGACTGATGTGCTGTGTGGAACAGCTTCAAAAGGGGGAGGTGGTGTGGTCATATTCATTGTAAAATAAAATAGATAATATCATGTTGAGCTCTATTGGCCGCAATACACTTGAGATAAACACAGCCAACATCAAACAAAAAGAAAATTCATATGGAATTTGGGTTGTGTGTAAACAGTCTTTGGGTTTCTGCAGACCAGTGTGAAAAATGTGACAAGTGGAGAATGGAATTGAACACCAGAGCTTACAATTCAGAGGTGAAGCATAAATTCTAAAAGACTGGGTACCAGAGATGCTTTTTAAAAGGCATTGAAGTAATATAAGCTAGAATTAACTTCAGGGGAGGTGGGGAAGAATTTCATGCCAGTATAAAATTGAGTTGCTGTTCCCAGATCATGTAAGTAGCTCCCATACATGGATAGATTAGCCAAGGAGGAGAGAAAGTAATTTTTACAAGGATGGACTATGTTGCCTGATTTAATAAAAGTGGAATGTTATGAATGTTATGTATCAAAGTATTTTTATGTAGATGGGCTGCATTTCAGTTCAGTCACTCCAGATTCCTAAACTAAAAAAATCATTTGTTTTCTTCACTATTTCAAGAAAACAATATATGCTGAATTTAACTGACTTGGCCAAGAACTTTTGGCTCTTTTTCTTTAAAGCAATGAACTCGGCCCAGAAGCCCAGAAGACAGTTAGCCTTTTGACTATCTGGTGCACAGACCCTGCATAAATTGCACAAATAATAGCATGCACTAACTAAAAACCAAAAGAACTGTGGATGCTCTAAGTCAGAAACAAAAACAGAAGTTGTAGAAAAGCTCAGCAGGTCTGGCAGCATCTGTGGAGAGAAATCAGAGTTAATGTTACAGGTCCAGTGACCCTTCTTCAGAATTAATTCTTGTAAGTTCTGAAGAAGGGTCACTGGACCTGGAACGTTAACTCTGATTTATCATCACAGCTGCAGCCAAACCTACTCAGCTTTTCCAGCAATTTGTGTTTTTGAGCATGTACTAACTGTTGGTCTGCCACCCAAATTTGGTGTGGCTGTTCAGTTTTGATTTTATAACTCTAGGAATTAGTTTAACCAATTCTATGCATACAGCCACCAACACATTCAGGAAAAGGTCCAAAACATAAGTTCCAGTAATAGAAGGAAAGGGGCTAATTGGTAATGGGCAGGGAGTTAGGAAGACTACAAATATTCAGTGACATTAGCTGTGTGGCATCACAAGACTAATCAAAAATCACCTCTTTCTGACTTCCTGCTTCTTCATCAGACCCTGGGAGGTTTTGAAGTTCAGGTTCAGTCCCTTCATCAACATGATCATGATCTGCATCCTCATCGATTTCTGCACTTTCCTGAATATTTAATGTCCAGTGGTGATATCAATGAACGATAAACATGTACAACATAATCAATGGCAAACAAATGCCTAACTAACACAGTAAACGTACTCTCTTTCTTCTATCAATTTTCACATCTGCTGCATACTATATGTAAACAAACATAAACCAAAACTAGCATTTACCTCAACATTGGCAAGTGTGCTTAGCAATTTCAGAACTTTGCATGAGGATATCTGAAAATTGTTAATTATAATTCAGAGAAAAATTACAAGTACTTTTGTTATTTAAAATACTAAATTTATTCTCGAATTACATTTCAAATTACTGAGAATACAAGCGACATGAAGAACACAACCCAAGCTGTATCATGGGATTTGGAGACAGTAAGGACTGCAAATGCTGGGAGCTAGTGTCAATAAATGTGGAGCTGGAAAAGTACAGCCAGTCAGACAGCATCTGAGGATCAGGAAAGTCAACGCTTTGGGTTAAAACCTCTTGTCAGGACTGGGGAGGGGGAAGGCAGCCCAGAAATAAATAGCAGGAGGGCAGCGGGGCTGGGGCTGGGGATGGGCAGGGTAGATGAGATGGAAATAGATGGACACAGGTAGGGGGTTTGTGGTTACTCAGTGGGAAGGGTGGAGCGGTAGGTGAGTCAGAAGATGGACTGGTTGGGGGTGGAGAGATTTTGAAGCTGGTGAAGTCAATCCTCATGGGATGTTTCATCTTAAAATTTCTTGTTACAGGGTGAACTGCAGACAGAAGCTGTGTTAACTAAAATGAAAGAAATACACTGATTATCAGTGATTTTGTTTTTATTAAACTTGAAACATTAGTCTTCTGATCTGTAATATTTAAAGCCAAGGCAGGAGTTTCCATTAACTTGCCGTCTATTTTATAACAAGAGATATTTTTAAGGCGTACATCTAGTTATAGTTTACTTATTCAGGCTCAGTCCGAGTTTTGTCTTTTGCTGTCAAAATAGTTAATGGAAATTATCGCTGTATGCGATCTCTTAGTAAGTGCCAAATCTATGAACTAATGTGCAGATGATATTTGCTTTTGATTAATTCTTGTAATAATGAATCCACAGTCATAGATACTACTGTCTTAGGGTGACTATCTTGTTTTTATACTTTTTCTTCAGATTTCCTGAGACAAAGGAATACATTTGATGTAAAAAGTATTGTACAATAGGATCTTACTACTTTCTCCAGAAAGTTGGCAGTCCTTCTCTGTTTTTTTTTGCCAAGTAAGTTCACAAAAACGTACATTAAAAAATGCTCGAAATACACAGAGGGTCCACTATCATCAATAACTAGAGTAAATAGCTTGCTGTTTCACAAGCAGGCCCACTGTCAGATGCTCTGATGAACCCAGTTTTACAAAACCATTGTCCTCATGACTTAATCTTGTAAGCCCTTCTGTACAATAGCACAGGAGATCAAGTAGCTATTTAAATAGACACAAATATACTTCTTTACCAAGGAAGTGGTTAGAATCCAAAACTGGGTAAAATTTAAGCAAATGGCAGAGATGCATTTATGGATAAGTTAAATAAATACGTGAAGGAGAAAGCATTGGAACCTTTGCCCATTTTTCATTATTTTTACTTTATTCTCTTATTAATTTTGTTTCGGAGCTAGGAACTGTGAGGTAAAGTGACTTTATGTTATAAGGAAAAGAGACCAAACAAGTTTTGGTTTATTCATGAGGCGAGGCCTGGAAGTCAATTGCAGGTTGGTTCCTTGTCAAGGTTCTGCACACACTTTGTCACTGCAGAAGAACATTATGTTTATAGAGCATTATAAGAGCAGAAATTGGACACGAACAAGGTCAGTGCCTGGGAAATGGCTCCGGCAAGTCTGAAAAAGACCTTATGTTTAAGCATGTGGCAGATGGTGAATAGTAAGTGGGACCTTGTGGAGGAGATGGTTAGTGTATCCAGGATTGGTCAGAGTCTGAATTGGGTTTGCACTGTCCTTTTGTGGGAAAAAGGAATATGAATGTTGGTGTTATAGCACGAAGATTTAACAGTTCTCTGACGAACCTCCCAACATCAACTCTTAGAAACTCACAGAAAAAAAAGTCATTATAAGTATTGTTGTCTTTATCTGGGTGAACTTAAAAGGTGATCCTGATGTACATCTCCAAATAAACCAAGGAACCATCATATATGCCAGTCGAATAATGCATGGTGAAAAATACTTAAGTAATCTGGTCAGTTTTGTTATTTTCTTTTATTTATCCCATAACTGTGTTTGTTTGTCTTTTGTGTGAATAGAGTTGAAAACAAGAGGTTTTCAATTTATAGCACAGATTAATTAGGTTACTTTATTTAATTTTACTCTGCTAAAGTTACTACATTGTTAATAAATTGCTAAGTGTTTTGTTTAAGATACAAACTGGTGTCTGGAATCGAGTATTTGCAGACTCTGGGATTGGTTAGTTAAAAGTCTGATTAGGAACCATTGGGATCAATTTTGAGGATCTTTAAAGATTTTAATGATAGAATTGAAAATACAGGGGTAGGAAGGCTGATTTGGATCAGTTGTTCGTCACTGTGTCATAACAAGAGGAATAGAAGGTTAAGCTGACAGGATCAGATGAAGACTGGTTGAGGGGGATTTATGTGCAGCACAAACTCTAGCAAGGACCAGTTAGGCCAAATGCCCTGTTGCTGTCCTGTAAATTCTGTGTGGCTCTGTATAATAGCTATCAGTATAAACTCAAAAGTTGCTTCTGATAAATCTATTCTGTTCATTTCTTCTTTGTTCAACTGTGTCCTTTATACAGAGGAAGGGCAGGCAGAAAATGAAATATGTTTTAAACACAAGTGTGTCTCAATCTTGGTAGTATCCTCTACTGCAATGTGTTTAATACTGGTTAAGAATTTCATGCATGCAAACCGAAGAAATTCCTTTCCCCAAGGTACACAAACACAAATCGTCCAGTGCCATTCTACAAATCTGCTGTAATAAAATGAAAGATCTTGACTGGATAGTTGTATCTTCGCTTTCTGGCACGCCCACGTTTTTTTTGACTGAAAACACGAAATCCAAAATATTTGAAAGAATACTATATAATGGCTAAACCTAGGCATGTAAGGATCTAAACCAGGGCCTAAATACATTTAAAACACCAATGGTGAAGAAAATGCTGCAGTCGTTCCTTTTCTTTTCACACTCACACACCTCAGATAATTATTAAACAGCTCAAGCAACGAGGAATTAATTTGGTGTTGCTTTTGTGAATCCCAAAGGGAAAAATCTAATTACTGTTACCCGATTCATTCTGTCAGCAGGGGTGGTACTTCATCTATACCACAGCTGGAGAGTATACGAGAGATATAATCTTTAACCCTGTGAGTAAGGCAGCATTAAAAACATCTATATACAAGTCTCAGATTGTCCAGAAACCACTGGAAATTGAAAATGCAATTAATAACTTCACAAGTTTCCATTCTGAATTAATAATCTGTACTTCAAAATTAAATGCAAAGAAAATCATTTCTGTTTTTGTATCATTCTTCACCCAGCTCAGCTGGAGAACTTTCTGACTTTATGTGACCTTCCACATATTAAGTATGCGAGAACTAAAAATTCAATACATTTAAAGAGAACATACTGGCAGCTTCAAATTGCATGCATGCCACCTATCCAATCGTATACATAGAATGTCCTCCAACAGTTTCTCTTCCCATTCCTGCACCATTACCACAGGAATCCATCAAGAATCTATTATTAGCCCCTACATGTTCCGAAGCCAAAACACTAGCATCTACATGTGCAATGATCACACCTATCTTCACTTCACCAAGACTTTTCCCATTCCCTTCAGTGGTTCTATATCATTTACCTACTTGTCCAACATCCAGTCCAGGATAAGCCTCAATTTTCATCAATGAAAGATTCAGAACATAAGTATAATGCCTTCAGTACTTGCCACAAACTCTGTTCCTTTGTCACCAACTTGATTCCCCACTTTGGCCACTATATCAAACTAGACTAGACTGTTTACACCCATGGCGTCCTGCTCGACCCAAAAGTTGAACCTTTGATTTTATACCACCTCCATAATAAGCACCAACCTCCAATTCCAGAGCATGTTATCTCTTGTTTTTTTTCTATAGTAGAAGGTTCTACATAAATGCAAGTTGTTGTTCTTTCTTTGAACAAAGTAACATTGCATTATAGGTTAAAGCATGTATATTTAGGGATGTCTTTATCGCAACATCTACAATGCCATGCTAGAAAGCATCAGCAAAGATGGCATGTAATTTAGAAGTGATATTCAAATCAATAATTGAATAGCCAGCTTGCATTCACTGCCCAGAACTAAACTTGAATAACCACTTGGGTAAGTTATTAGAGGACTACTTTATAGTATGGAACAACATTGCAACATGAACGAATGTCTTTAGGATGCGTAGGGCAAGGAGAAAAAGGAGGCTCGACTGAGAAAAATTACGCCAGTGTAAATTGCTCATACTAATTTTGCTGTTGTACATATTATCTCAGAATTCAGGTGGCTGACAGCCATGAGCAGATCAAAGTTTTATGCTTTGCAAGATTATTCCAAATAGCTCAGTGCAATGTGATCACGGCTAAAAGTAATATTTGGTATTCAATTGTTAATTAATTGTATGATGAATCTGAAATAATTCAGTTACAATCGTCAGTCTTTTGATTTGTGTATTATTCGATATTCAGCACTGAGCACAATTGGACATAGATATTGCCATGACAGCCACCATCAGTGGAAGGAAATAAAAAAAATCAATTCTGATAAACTTCATAGTGCATGTTAAAAAAATGCATTTTGGATTTAAATTACAGTCAAAATAACTTAGTTTTTGTTCTTATTAATATTGCCATTGGACTGAACATTGGAATCTAGCTAAATGCTACATTCTCTCCATAACCAAATGAGTATTGCTTTATTTTTCATTTCCAAACAACTGTCTATTTCTACAGGAAAACAATTTAAGTAAAAAGAGATTCTTACTGGTACAGGATGATAGGCTCAATCACAGAATTCTGTTTCAGATTTATAATGGAAATCTCTTTGAATATTAAAATGTTAATTTCCATGGTAATTTACATGTTTAGGCATGTTAATGGTCTCTCAAATGTAAATGATTTTTTGCAAGGCAATTTAAAATGTGCAAGGCATCAAGCTACCAGTTTTTAAGAAAATACAGTTCCACTGAGATAACAGGCTGCTCCCAATTCTCCCTATTCCTCCCTGTTACCCACGTCCTTCTTAGCCATCCTCCTTAGGTGAGGCTAGTTGGACAATCAGTTCATATATAACAACTTAGATGAGTCGTTCTATACCTGTTATACCAAGAAAAGCTGTATGGCTAAATTATCCCTAACTCCTACCGCAGTAAGAAACCCACAATACAAATGAACATATATATTTTCACACTGGGTTGGTTGAGTAAATCAACTAAGCCTGTCATTTCAGTGCAGTATTGAGGGAATGCTACATTTTTGGTGGTGGCCTTCTTTAAGCTATACAACTGAGGTCTATTTATTTTATATTTATACATTCATATGTTAAAGGGGGTAATCCAGAGAATGCTACTTCCAAGATGTTGCATGTTAACTTCCTCCTTTGCTCTCTCAATCTGACTGCAGACCCACATCCCTCTGTCTGCCTGTCATTTGTACCAAGATAGACAATGACTACGAGCTTTTCAACCTACCCTCTGTGTTTTACAGCTCTTCAGGGACATCCTTGATTCTAACACCAGGCAACACACTACGCTGGGATTTAATTAGAATGCCTGTCTATTCCCTTAACTATCAAATCAAATGTCACTATTTCTCTTCCAGGTTTTCTGTACGCTCACCCCAATATAGTTGGGCCACCTGTGGTGCCACGCACATAACTGTGGTTGCACTCCCTTGATGTACCATATTCATTATATCACTACAATGTGTAAACAGGCCATACAGCCCATCAAGCCCACACCAACCCTCTGTACAGCATCCTACCCTATCCCTGTAACCCTACATTTCCCATGGCAAATCCAAATAGTCTGCTTATCCCTGGGCACTATGCGCAATTTTCTTTGGCCAATCCACCTAACCTGCACATCTTTGGACTGTGGGAGGAAACCAGAGCACCCACAGAAAACTTACACCAACAAGGGGAAAACGTGCAAACTGCATGCAGACAGGCAGGCACCTGAGGCTGAAATTGAACCTGGGTTCCAGGAGCCATGAAGCAACAGTGCTAACTCTGAGCCACTATGCTGCCCATCAGTATTCTGAATACTGGATGAAGAGTGAGATGTGTGCAGGGAACTCCTGCATTAACTGCATGCTCCTGCTGAACTATCGGGTGGTCAACAATTTCTTCACCTCTCTTAAGCTGCAGAGTGATCACACCTATAAATGTAGTACCCCAAAGCTCCCAGCATATGGTCACACAGCAGTGAACTAGTTGCTACTGAAGTTCTGAAACCTGGAGCTACTGGCACTGATGAGGCTTCTTGCATAAATGGTTACATAATTTCCACATAGCACAGCATCTGCACTAAACTGCAGCAGCTCAGTTATTCTTCTCCTTGCTACTGGTAATAAGCTTTTATTAATACCAATAAACCTCACTAAAACTGATAAAACCTATTAATACGGAATACACGTACCAGAACCTTAAAAAAAATTCACGTGTTACCTGTCACCAGCAAGTCCTTTTGCCTGCCAGTTGTTTATATTTGGGACTGAAATAGTTTCGCAGCACTTCAGGTCTGCAAGCCTGGAACTGGCCTTGAACTCAGGTACACCATTTTTATTCCCAAGGACACAGCCTAGAAACAAAAGCTTGTATCCTGCTTCACTGACATGGACCCAGAGGTGCTACTAGACAGGATGGTAGAAAAGAGGACCATCTTTCTCTTGCTGACTGCGAAGCGAGGCCTTGTCACCATGCTAAGCAGCCTGACCTAAGGTAGTGGCCTGGTTCAGAACAGTTCGTGGGTAAAACACGCATCACAGAGGAGAAGGAAGAATGTCAATGATCTTATGTGTTCCACAACAGTACATGCCACCATTTTCTCTGTGCGCTCTCTCATTCATTCTCAAAGCCACCATTCACTCAATGCAGACACCTCTCATCAAGGCTCATAGACTCCAACACGGATATGCATCATATCCCTGGCTGTCACCTACCTCGTCCACCTTAACTGCCATCACCTTCTGCCCTTGGTGCTACTTATTTACTCAGCGGAGGCACCTGATCATCTGTCCTGTCCTTGCATCATCACTAAGGGCTCACCCAACCACTTCCATCAAACACAATGCTCCTTCAGTCTCATTCCAGAAAAAAAAATGCCACACAACTGGCCTGAGAGGATGAAGACTTCTGGTGAGTTGGCTGATGTAAGGCTGCTCATTCCAAATGAGAAGCAAATGATGGCCAGAGAGGAGTATGACCTCTCATATGCAGAGACCTCCATTGGACAACCAAACCTACAATCGTCACTGTGTTCTTTAGCTCTCTTTACACCGATGCTGCCAGGCCAGCTGAATTTTTCCAGCATCTTCTCTTTCTGTTTCAGATTCCCAGCATCTGCAGTATTTTGATTTCATTTAATTAGCTTCTGCCTGGCTTCTCACATTCAATGGCACTTAGCTCTACCACATTTCCTTGGATCTTCCCTTCTTTTAAAGTGAATTCTCATTGACAACCTCAGAAGATTGCTGGCAATCCCCTATTTCCTCTGCATCCAGGACATCACCCCCTCTGTTGGCTTCACTTGTGAACGATGTTCACGATTATGCAGCACATCCTGTCTGGAGCAGACCTGGCACGAAACTTCATCATAAAGAGGCCTACTGTCTGACTGTGTGCAGCAGTATCCCCTAACTAAGTGTCGTTCCCCTTGACTCTGCTAAGAACTGGTCCACTTTGACTTTCAGATGTGGTCATTTGCTTGAAGCATATACAGTGTGCTTGCAATATAAACTGCTGGTACATGCTGTAGGTGTGACATTGATGTAGTGTAGTGCCACATAGCAACATATCCACCCCCTTGACTGTTCAGTGCTCTGAACTGTGACAAGCTGCCTACATCTCATGCTGTGTTAAAAAGAACTGCAACTCACAGAGGCTGGCTGCCTGTAAGTTAGCACTGAAGAGTCTATGCAGTGAAAACTAATACAAGACTCAGTGTCAAAGTGAGTAAATGCTAGGAAAATAAACTAAGACCCATAAGATGCATCCTCTGTAGATGCATGATATGCAACTATGTCCCTGCGCACAATGCGACATGGCTGAAGCACACAAGTCAATACTGTGCTCAACATTCAAAGTGAAGCCCTGAAGGGGTCAAGGTGCACGTAAGTTGGTCTGAAAGCAGCCTATGATGTGGTCAAGCTGATGCAGTGGTCAGGCTGGTGGTGTGAAGATGTTAATTTGCATGACAAAGGGTGGAGGAGATCAACGTCCATGGAGTAGGCAATGAAATTGTGATGGAAATGGAGTTATCTGAAGGCCCAGGCTAATGCCACCATGTAACTACTCTTTTAAGGCAACAATTGGCACCATCTAGTTTCTCGGTGAAGGAGAGAACTAGGAGTTGGGTAGATATTACTTGAGTTTAGCTCCCAATGAGATAAATAGCAATCAGATAGTTGCCACTCATTTGCGATATTCAGAACTTGCCATTTAAACCTGAAAGGGAAAATCAAGTTTCCTTTTCTCAATGTTGAGATTCAGGATTTTCCATTTTTGCCGTATTTTCACAATTTTTTCTGCATTACCCATGATGGTTAAGATTGGGAGAATTCTGCCTTACGTCTCTCAGCAGCAACATTCACAAGCAATGTCAACTCCTGGCTTTCCTGCGATATCACAATCCAATTTTGTTTCGTAAAACATGGTATTTTCCAGACAGGTACGGCTTATGCTTCACCTCCCCAAAACATTTCAAGGTATCACAGCTAATAAACTTAACTGCTGCTGTTAACCTTACCACAATTAATAAATTCACATCATAATGGTAGCCTGACGTAAAATTTTAATCTGTCAACTCCTGAAGGAAACAGCAAAGTACGGCCAACCACTTACCTGGTTTCCTGCAACATCATTCATTGATTCACTTTGGAGAACCCCTGCTGCTCTTGCAGTAGCTTTCTTACTTTCCTCACTGCTCCCTTTAACTCCATTGCCCTGTCAATTCTCCAACTAGTCTCGGAGCAACTCTCCCTCTCTGCCCCTCCTCAGACCCACGGTGCTATGCCCCTGCTGTTGGCCTTGCAATGCCTCTCTCGACAGTCCTTTTAGCCCCTGTGCTCTTACTTTACATAATTTATTGTTAAAAAGTGTAGAACATTCTGATTACATATAAGATGCTATATCATTCTTTTTATCACATATCCTATGCACCAATGACCATCTACCTCCAACTATATAAAATCACCACTGATCTTACCTTTCCCCACTTCTTGCTGTAACCTCCCTTCTGCCTTTTTAGATAATTCCCAGGTTTGGCTACTCCAATACTCTACTAGCGGTCTCCCATCGTTCACTCACCATAAAGTTTTTATCCACAATCATAATGCAATAACTTACCAAGTCTGATACAGTCATCACATGTGTCTTTGGTGACCTACATCTGTTCCCAGTCCTTCAGTGTGTCAAATTTAACATTCTTTCCATCTCAGAAATGACCATTAGGTTTTGTATAGAAAATGAAGCAATGTACCATTTCTAAAATTATAGATGTCTATAGTGTACACTACAGTTTGTTTCTGGTGGACAGATTTCTGCAGATCTAATTTACTTGTTTTCTGTAAATGGGGTAAATTGAGAAATTTCCAGTATTAGAGTACTTTCTATTGTCATAAAATCCTCTGAAAGGCTTGAAGTATTCATTTAAGTAATGCAATAAAAGATCCACTAGGAACTGATACCCCCGATTCGAAAGTCTTTCCAGCCTTCTTCACTTTACTATATGTTTAACTGGAGCTATAAATGCATTCACTATTTATCTGAGCAACGTAACTGAATAGATTCTTTGTCAAATATATTATGCTCAGTTAGGAGCATTGACATCTAAAACAGTAACAAATCACTTTATGGGTGCTGTGACTCTGCAACCTAACTTGACACAACAAATGTAGACAGTCTACATGTGATGACTATATTAGTCTTGGTGTGTTATTGCATTATGATTGTGGATGGTCCGGGTTCAGGTCTCACCTGTACAAGAGGTGCATCACAACATTTGGTTGACTCTCAAAGGGAGTCCCATTGAAATTAGAAGGACAGCATCATTCTAAGGGCAGTATAGAATATACTGAAGATCATTGGCGAAGGTGAAGATTGATCCTCTGTTCGAACATGTGTGTAGTACATGGCAGTACTCCCATAAACTGCACTGGGATAATAATCAGATATTTATTTTCTGTGATGTTGTTTGAGGTGCAAATATTGCCAAAACACCCTGCTCTTCTTTGAAATAGTGTCATTGGGTCTACTTAAATATAATTTGATATCTACAGTGATGATCCAGTCAAATGGTCATAAGCAATAGTCAGGTGGCTATTGTAAGTCAATGACATATGGAGTTGGTGCACATAGACAAAACTGCCACGGGTGATGGACAGCATGACAATTGTTACAGGTGAAAAAAAAACTTGTGATTTAAGTTCGAACAATCATTAACTCGACTACTTCACATGTCATAGCATAGGTAAATTGATTCTAAATGGACTTTGTTTAAAGGAGAGCACAAACAACAGATGTTACATTTTTAAAACTGTTTATATTACATTTATGCAGGATATGGTCAGCTATTTCAGCTGCACTTTACTGCCCTCCACTGGAGACACTCAGTCCAAAACGACGCCTTTTGATGTTGAGATTGGGTGAGAATTTATTTTCAAAGTCACTGTTGCCATCTATGTGTTTAATGCAGTAAAATTTAATTTAAGGTTGTATTTTTGCACCTAGTGAATTTCACAATTTGCATCATGTTCAAGACACTGAGTATAGCAAGGCTAAAGGAGTGTCTGGTGAAAAGTTGGTTAATCAAATCCTTCCTTTACTAACTGCTACTGAAGAATTTTTACCTTAACACATATGAAATATTTACCCCATGTTAAAGCCTGAATTTGAGGATGTAACTTTTCAATAGTTTTTCAATAAGAATGGTTCAATAGGCAATAATCTGCTATAATTAATATGTAGCTATAATAATTATAATCAGCGCATTTTCCAGGAATCGTTTCCTGGGGATCAAATAAAAATCTGGGAACACAATATTACTAAGTCAAGCTTGTGCTCAGTTTCTATGTCATTACTGTCTCCATTATTACCTTTCAATGTACAGGATACCACATCTCCAGTGAGCTCAGCACAGCTAACATACAATTAATTTTAAAAAATTAACAGATTTTAGAAAAGATGGAGCCTACTTTTAAATCAGAGCATTTACTTCAACAGGATACATTTTTGTACAACATCCTCACAGAAGTGTAACAGTGCTTAATTCAACTTTGATTGTTCTAAGTTTTTTTTTAGTCCAAACAAACAACTTTACATTAACAAGATTGTCAGTATGTATTATCATGAAATGACAAAATGTCTTCCCACAGGTTGAAAGCAGCAGCTCAGTCTTACTGTTTTTCTGATTTTTATAAAGCAGTCAAGTTGTACTCCTGTGGTTTAGGATGTCATCAGAACTGCTGAAGTAAATTATTGCCTTGTAACATTGCCAGTCATTGGTTTCACATTTACAGTTCAAGTTGTATGCAGTCTTTTCAAATTCACCACTTGTGACACATTTTTACCACAGATTAATAATGTATTTATTAAACAAGGAAACTAGTTGAGAATGGGATCAGAAAAAAGCGAGGGTTGAGAAAGCAAGTGCAATCAAGGTAAAATAAGGATCACCTTATGAATATATTATTTGCCAATAACAATAATAATGAGGTGAATAAATTAAATGCTCGGATTTCATGCCGAACTGAAATCATCCTGAGCTCTTTGATATTACATGGGTTTCTTAGACTGTGAATTTGGAAAAGCTATTATTTTTAGAATTAATAATACAATTTTACTGAAAGACAAAAATTTAGATTCACGGCAACCTGGTTGGATTGTATTTGTTTCTTAATATAATAGAATAGTTTAGAAAAAAACACAAAGACAAACATACCTCATATTCAAAACCATCACCTAGGGTCCCCACATCTATATGCAGGTTTTTCATGAGCTGAGCAGTATCAGGGGCACTCTGTGAAAACAGATGATTTGTATTCTATATTAATTTTGAACTCTTCAAAAATCACATTCTAACCACCTAACCCTACCTTTTAAGATCCCAGAAATCCCATACTTGCACATTGTTCAAGCAGTGATTTCTATTACGTTCATCAGAGTTCCTATTGAACTCTAATGCCTTCATTGAATGAAATATACCATTACATTGCATATTAGGTGAAGCTAGTGCATTAACAAAGGCAAGAGCTAAGCAGCATCAGTCAAACATTTTTTCATGAAATCAGCAGGAAATAAACTATTTTTGTCTACAAAATGCCATACTAAGGCATATCAACCCAATACTGGATAAATAATGTATATGGTATTAATATTCAGAAACATTATGCAACAATTCCATTTTCATAAGAGCTGTGTGATCAAAGCTCATTGTTGTTACATAGTTCAATGACAAAATCATGTAAGAGCAATGATATGTGAGTTCACAGAACCTAACTCTAAGTTTCTTAAGAATGCTATTTCTTTTCATTATCATTTCTGAAGAAGATTGAGAATAGGACAGTGGCTTTTAATTTTTTTTTCAGATGGGATATTCCTTACAATGATTCACTCATTCCTCAGCAATGCTACAAATATTGACAGATTGAACAGTTATCTATACCAAAGAAAACATATAGAAATGTTTAATTCACATTCAACAATAGAAATGCTGATAGTAAGTTAACAAATAAAGAAAAACACCAAAAAAAATCAAACGCAAGCTTTTGAAGGTATTGTGCTTATATACTGTGTTTATCACATTCTTACCACTTCCTGGGAGCTTCGCTTGGATCCACATGGGACAAAGGCCTGATTTGAATGCTAACTTTTATATGACCACTAAATCTGCCCTTAAAAAAAACTGAGTAATATCCAAGTAACTTAGAAGCAGCAGCAGGCCATTTGACGCTCTGAGAGTCTGATCCACTGTTCATTATGAAAATTGCTGATCATCCAACCCATTATCCTATTTCTGCTTTCCCTTGTTACAAGGAATAATGGGTACACCACCTATTCATCTAATTGCCTTGAATGACAGTGGTCCTCCTCACGAATAATACTTTTACATCTGGTTGTGCCACTTATTAGAGCAGTGTTTTCCAAAATTTATCCCCCTGTGCTTCTATGTCAAAACTTGAAAATTCTTGCATCCTCTCTGTGATACCTGGGTGGTGTGTTTAGGAAGATAATTGATAGCAGGCATCAGAGACCGATGACAGTTGTGAGAAGGTGCAGCACCACAGGCAATCATTGCTGCCACTGAGTTCTTAAACCCAAACATGAATCCCGACCTCCCCACCATACCCCTCTTCTGTGAAGTCCTGACATAGACCCTCAAGAATCAGCCACACAGTGCGGAACAGAGTTATTTGCAATGTAGCTTGGATAGATAGAGGTGGCAGGTTCCCTTCCCTGAAGAACCCTGTGTAATAGATGGATTTTTAAACATCATTCTTGTTACTAGCCCAGCATTTTTCTTGTCCAAGCTCTCAAATTACTTGATTCATTCAATTTAATTTGTTACAATCTCAATCCATCAACTTTTTAACAAAGAAGTCCAAGCTCTTGGTGATTTAATGAATGAACTCCACCATAAGATATCACGTTTTATGCAAAAACCTTTGACTCTTGACAAGGATTTAAAAAAACAATATTCTGCTAGTTCAGCACCATATTTTGTAAACCAACATTCTTCAAACCTGAAAATCTTAACAGATCACCTCCTCTTCGGTCTTTAATTTCAATTCCCCCACAATTTTCAGGATCTTGAGGGTTCTTTCACTTCTTCTGAGACCAAACCATGACATGTAACAGATCTTCAGAATTCATTTTAGAGTCACACAATCATACAGCACAGAAGCAGATCCTTCAGTCCAACTAGTCCATGCCAGCCAGCTAAACTGTCCGTGCTTGGCCAATATCCCTCCACATATTTCTTATTCATATTTTCATCTAAATAACTTTTAAATATTGTAACTGTATCCACATCCACCACGTCCTCTGGAGGTCCATTCCACATATGAACAACTTTCCAAAAAAGAAACAAAATTGCTCATTTCTTTAAAATCTTTCTCCTTTCATCTTAAAAATATGCCTCCTTGTCTTGAAACCCCTCACGCTAGGGAAAAGACACCTGCTATTCATTTTATCTATACGCCTCACGGTTTTATAACCCTCTGTATAGTCACCCCTCAGCTCCTATGCTTCAGTGAAAAATAGTCCCAGCCTATCCAGCCTCTGTGTATAACTCAAACTTTCCAATACCAGCAACATCCTGATAAATCTCTTCTGAAACATCTGTAACTGAATAATATGCTTCCTGAAACAGCTCGACCTTCCTAAATCAGATCAGTAACAGAACTGGACAACTGGACATAATACTCAAAAAGACTTTGGCTCTCCTCAGTTACTTACTTTAGCATTTAGGCTTCCAGAGGCCATTCTCTCTCTGTAAGGATTCCACTATCAATGTCTTCAATTTGTTTTACTAGGAAGATCTGACATTGCTCATTCCACGTTCATATTGAATTTTTCTTTCCAGGAGTGAATCCCATATACAAATTCTGTTTTGTGGTTCCAACTCAAGAATGTCACTGGTTCTTAAAGGCTTCTATGCTCCTTGCTCTGGCGTCTAAGGTATACATCAAACTTTCTTTGATCTATGATCTATGTGAATAACCTAAACCCTGTATGAAGATAGATATGTCAAGCCTCAGGGAGGGGTTAGTTTGCTTACTGCTTACACGTCCACCTCTGTCCTCTTTAAATAAATATCGATTTTGCCTTGAATGGCAATCATCTTGGGAGTGTTTAAGTTTCTCAGTAATTTTACCACTTATCTTACATTCAGATTTAATTATCAAAACCAGACATTGTATCCTGAAAAGACATTAATCATGAATTGATACATGCACCATAAATATTTTATTCTGTCAACCACACTGCTATAGGCGAAACAAGGTAAGAATGTCAGATTCCTTTCCCTCAATGGATGTTACTGAACCAGAAGGGAATTTACAATCAGTGATAGTTTTACAATGACCAAGCCTTAAACTAGCTTCCAATTGTAAACTTTTACCAGGAATGACTGAATTTAAATTTCACCAGTTGCCATAGTGAACACAAGTCCCAAGAAGCATCAGCCTGGTTTCTGGGTTAATAGTCCAGGAATATTACAATTGTGTCATTATGTATTGTGGATAAGACAGTTTGTTATTGTGAGAACGCAAAAAACTGTTGGGCTACTAGCTTAGTCAATGGGCCATTAGACTTCTGTACTTACCTTCTCTCCACTCATGTCATCATCATCTTCACTAAAGTCTGCTAGGTTCATGGAGATCTTCTCTTCAGGCTTTACTCCCAGAAGACTTGTTGTAAGGCCACCTGTTTTAGGGATCTTTAATACCCCGCACACCCAAAGACAGGACAGGGTTATTATTATGGAGTAATATGAGAACATCTTGATGAAAATAAGCTATTACTACAATGAAAGTACGCTATTTCACATCAAATGATAACATAGACCCAGTGTTTCCTTGTGCTGAAGTTGTAACATTTCAACATATATGAGAATTCAGTTGAGTGAAAAACACAGAAGTGTGAAATAATTCCACACATTAGCAGCAGTTTTAGAGCTGAATATTTCATGAAATAACAACAAAAAAATGATCGGCAGCAAATTGGAGACTACAAATCTCTCTAAGTCATCCAACATATCTTATATTGAGCCATTTAGAACTTCTTCATTTGGAGGAAGCTGGTTCATTCAAGGTATTCAAAAGGGCATTAGGTGATTGTTTAAACGAAAATAACATTCAGATTTATGCAAAAAGGGCAGGAGAATGGCACTAAGTCATCTTGTTACTTCAAACAGTCATTTTAAGACAATGACAGGCCAAATGACCTCCTCCTGCATTGTAAACATCCTGTGATATTGGGTCATTCATATTTCACTACTGCAATGGACAATATTTGAAACTTTTGTACCATGCCCTCTTTATACATTCCATTCATATGAAATATGTTATTTGCCCCATTTAACTTCAAATGCATTTCCAATTCCTCATGAGTTGTTAATAACACAACATTGTGGTCTCCAACAATTGCTCTTATCAACCTGCAGGTAGCCCATTAAGAAAATCTAAATTGACAAGGGATACTATGAATTAGTGTAGTTCTTCTATTAAGTCTTTTCATTCAGTTTGATTACACACCAGTTTCAGCAAAGCACTGCAAGGGTTTCTATGAAGTAATCATTAACATTGGTTGAAGCTATTCCTGCCAAGAGAAATGCTGTCAATTGTGTCATGTTTGTCCATCTTGCATCCATTCTCACATATCCACTCCAACTCATCTGTTACAACTCTAAGACATCCACTGTCCACTTCCACGTAAGTCAACATCTCTTTCTGTTGCCCTCTACTTTGCCCAATGGAAGAGATGGTTGTAGCTTTTCAGCTGTGATCAGATGTTCGAAATACTAACCTTTTCTTTTCTGGATGTCACTTTTTCAGAGTTCTTTCTATTCTTACAATTTCAAGTACCTCATAATTTGTGTTAGTAATTTGTATATAGAAATTTTAGCATTCAAGCATTAATACACATAATTCAAATAAAAATATACACGCTTCTTTAAGAGAGGGACAATGTTGATGAAGAAGTTCAATACCTGGACCATGAAGAGTACGCAAGTTTAGTTTTTGCTCAGTGCTGAGATAGCAAATCTCACTTGAACAACAGTATAGGGGCTTGCTATAAAAAGCCTCCGAGGTGGATAAGGACAAATCAGCAAGGATTCCACTTTCAATATCCTGTGCTCCCTGCTGGAAAATGCATATGTGCTGAAAATAAGATTGGACTCAGCTGCGATACCACCTGTGGGTAAATATCTGCTGATGCTCACTCTTCAGCTCATGCATGCCGAATAAGCCAGGGAGTAAGGTACTTCTGAGCACGTATAGTACTTGTGAATTGCATCCCCAGTAGACAATGCCACACAATGAGACAAGGTAAGAAAATTAATGGAAGAAGGTAAAAATAACTTAATATGAAGCAGAGATAGATAGAACATTAAAGAACATAAGGTAATAGTTCAATGCAATCACTTGGTTTTGAGAGACAGTCCTGATTTTATAGCTTTTTTTCCATTAGTTATCAGGCTAAAACAGAGCGGGATAGTGCATTTAAATGTTTTCAACTTATTGTTACAGACACTTCTAATTTGTTCTTTACTGGTCACTAGTCAGTCCACTTAATGTTTGATCAGTCATCTGTTACATAGAACAGAGAACATAGAACATTACAGGCCCTTCGGCCCTCGATGTTGTGCCGACCTGTCATACCGATCTCAAGCCCATCTAACCTACACTATTCCATTTACGTCCATATGCTTATCCAATGACGACTTAAATGTACCTAAAGTTGGCGAATCTACTACCGTTGCAGGCAAAGCGTTCCATTCCCTTACTCTCTGAGTAAAGCAATTACCTCTGACATCTGTCCTATACCTTTCACCCCTCAATTTAAAGCTATGCCTCCTCGTGCTCGCCGTCACCATCCTAGGAAAAAGGCTCTCCCTATCTAACCCTCTGATTATTTTATATGTTTCAATTAAGTCACCTCTCAACCTTCTTCTCTCTAATGAAAACAGCCTCAAGTCCCTCAGCCTTTCCTCATAAGGCCTTCCCTCCATACCAGGCAACATCCTAGTAAATCACCTCTGCACCCTTTCCAAAGCTTCCACATCCTTCTTATAATGCGGTGACCAGAATTACACAATACTCCAAGTGCGGCCGCACCAGAGTTTTGTACAACTTCACCATAACCTCTTGGTTCCGGAACTCAATCCCTCTATTGATAAAAGCTAAAACACTGTATGCCTTCTTAACAGCCCTGTCAACCTGGGTGGCAACTTTCAAGGATCTGTGTACATGAACACTGAGATCTCTCTGCTCATCTACACTACTAAGAATCTTACCATTAGCCCTGTACTTTGCCTTCCAGTTACTCCTACCAAAGTGCATCACCTCACACTTGTCTGCATTAGACTCCATTTGCCACCTCTCAGCCCAGCTCTGTAGCTTATCTATGTCTCTCTGCAACCCACAGCATCCTTCGTCACTATCCACAACTCCACCGACCTTAGTGTCATCTGCAAATTTACTAACCCATCCTTCTACGCCCTCATCCAGGTCATTTATAAACATGACAAACAGCAGTGGACCCAACACCAACCCTCGCGGTACACCACTAGTAACTGGTCTCCAGGATAAACATTTCCCATCAACTACCACCCTCTGTCTTCTTTCAGCAAGCCAATTTCCGATCCAAACTGCTATATCTCCCACAATTCCATTCCTCTGCATTTTGTACAATAGCCTACTGTGGGGAGCCTTATCGAGCACCTTGCTGAAATCCATATACACCACATCAACCGGTTTACACTCATCTACCTGTTTGGTCACCTTCTCAAAGAACTCAATAAGGTTTGTGAGGCACGACCTTCCCTTCACAAAACCGTGCTGACTATCCCTAATCAATTTATTCTTTTCTAGACGATTATAAATCCTATCCCTTATAACCTTTTCCAACACCTGAGGTAAGGCTCACTGGTCTATAATTACCAGGGTTGTCTCTACTCCCCATCTTGAACAGGGGAACCACATTTGCTATCCTCCAGTCATCTGGCACTATCCCTGTAGACAATGACGAGTTAAAGATCAATGCCAAAGGCTTGGCAATCTCCTCCCTGGCTTCCCAGAGGATCTGAGGATAAATCCCATCCGGCCCAGGGGACTTATCTATCTTCACCCTCTGTAGGATTTCTAATACCTCTTCCTGTGAACCTCAATCCCACCTCGTCTAGTAGCCTGTATTTCAGTATTCTCCTCGACAACATTGTCATTTTCTAGAGTGAATACTGTTGAAAAATAGTCATTTAGTGCTTCCCTGTCTCCTCTGACTCCACACACAACTTACCACTACTATCCTTGATTGGGCCTAATCTTACTTTCGTCATTCTTTTATTCCTTAAATACCTATAGAAAGCCTGATCCTATCCACCAACAACTTCTCATGTTTCCTCCTGGCTCTTCTGAGCTCTCTCTTTAGGCCTTTCCTGGCTACCTCGTAGCCCTCAAGCGCCCTAACTGAGCCTTCACATCTCATCCTAACATAAGCCTTCTTCTTCCTCTTGACCAGAGATTCCACCTCCTTCGTAAACCACGGCTCCCGCGCTCTACAGCTTCCTCCCTGCCTGACAGGTATATTCTTATCTAGGACACACAGGAGCTTTTCCTTGAATAAGCTCCACATTTCTAATGTGCCCATCCCCTGCAGTTTCCTTCCCCATCTTATGCTCCCTAAATCTTGCCTAATCTCATCGTAATTGCCTTTCCCCCAGCTATAACTCTTGCCCAGTGGTATATACATATCCCCTTCCATCACTGAAGTAAACATAACAGAATTGTGATCGCTATCACCAAAGTGCTCACCTCCTTCCAAATCTAACACCTGGCCAGGCTCATTACCCAGTACCAAATCTAATGTGGCTTCGCCCTTTATTGGCCTCTCTACATACTGTGTCAGGAAGCCCTCCTGCACACATTGGACAAAAACTGACCCTCTATTACATTACATTCTTTCTTTACTATTGGTACATATACAGTTAATTTCAGATTACAATTCCAGTGGTGAAACAAAATCAGTCTTCCATACTGATTAAAGTTTTCTTACCCTGAAAGTGGCAGAGCTTGCCAGTGTACTCTTCATCCGTCCCCCCGTAGTTCCAGATATATTGCTTAGTGAACCATAGAGTGTACTTGCTGGGAACTCTCCAAGGCCACGTAGGGGAGCAAGGCCTCCTTGAGGTGCCTGGACAAGACTTGGTTGTAAACCCAGTATCTGAGAAAGATAGAAATAGTAAATGGGTCACAAACTTGCTACAATTTTGAAAGCACAACATGGACTTGTTGTGGTTTATAAAACACAGTTTATTTTGTGGTGTGTGCGCACATGCATGCACGCGCATACATATACACACACACATGCGCACACGCAAAAGTAAGCATGTTAATTAAAGAAATGGCATCCTCCACTTACTTCTCAGAATCTATATGACACAGACGGAGGTCATTTGGCCAATCGAGTCAATACCAGAAACTTCAAAGGAGGATTTTTGTGTTAGGTCTGTAACAACTCACTTTCCCTCTATTCTGTATTCCTTTAAATTTCTCCCACCTTTGCTTGAAGGTTCTAACTTCAGCTCGAATGTAATCCCAAGTGTGTAGGCTCAATTCTATGAAACCCTTCCCAGTATCCATTATTCAAAGGGAGTAGAAGGACAGAATGTTATACGTCTATTCACACACATGGGAAATCACAGCAGAGCTTGCAGGGCTTTAAAGGTGCGTTTACATGGTACTTCCATCATTGACATACAATTCCGGAAGTGGGTTTCAGCCTGGGACTGAGTAAAAAACCTCCAGAACATCCTGTCTCAGACTGCTTGAGGAATTTAGAGATAACAAAGTGTGGAGCTGGATGAACATAGCAGGCCAAGCAGCATCTTAGGAGCACAAAAGCTGATGTTTTGGGCCTAGAGCTGCTTAAGGAGTGTGTCTGATCTCCTGGATACTTTTCTAAAGCAACCCAATGATAATTCAGTTAGTGTTTCATGTTCCTGCCTACATTCTTAACATATGTAAAATTAAACAGTCACTTGATAGCAGAACTTGAGTATTGCTGAAAAAGATACGTGATTAAAAGTTCTCATCTTCCACTCATCAGGACAAATGCAAGAATATCAAATCTCAAAGGCAGCAAAAATTTAACTGCATGGGAAATACAGTGATAATTGGTTGCAAATGGATTCTGACTGATTGAGACTCACTGTGGGGAATGCAGCAAGGTTTATTTAATTGAAAAGGTACAAATCCTGAACAAATTCTTTCATCCTGCACAGCTTGGCCCCAAATATGAATATATGCTGATTATCGCAAGCATAAGTGAGCCATATTGTGAGCCGGTAGTTGTGATGTAATGTAATTCTTGACAGATGCAGGATTGTCAGTAAACAAAATCATGTCTAATGTTGGCCATTATCTTCCCAGTTTTGCAAGCATGAACTGGTTGAGTAAGGTCTGCTTGTGACAAACAGCTGAAAGGATATGTTGTTTGCCACAATCAACCAGTCAATTGGGATGTATGGGGGATGTATGGGTAGCTGACAGTGTGTTGTTTGTGTTAATAGTCCATGTGATGACAAGGCCCGGTGTATCGGGGTTGGGATAAGGAGACGGAGAAGGTGCTGAGGTCCTTAAATTGTTGAACTCAATATTCAGCCATGAAGACTGCAGGGTCCCCAAGTGGAAAATGAGGCATTGTCCTTCCAGCTTGCACTGAGCTTAGCTACAGCACTGCAGCAAAATTTCAGCCACTAAACATGGTGCTGTGTTGAAGGGGCAGGCAACTGGAAGTTCAGGGTTATTTCTGCAGATAGAACATAAGTATTCTGCAAATCAGTCACCCAGTATGTGCTTAGTCTTATCAATGTAGAGGACAGCAAATTGTAAACAATGAATACAAAAGGCTATATTGAGTAGAGTGCAGGTAAATTGCTGCTTCATCTGAAGGTGTATCTGGGGTCTTGGGTAGTGAAGAGGGAGAAAACGAATAAGCAGGTGTTACACCTTGTGCGATTGCTTGGGAAGGGGTCGTGGAAGTGTGGAGAGATGTGGGGAGTGGACCTTCAGATGTGGGTCCTGCTGGGATGGTTGGTGAGGATCAGGGGACCCCATCACTGTTCTTGGAGGCAAGAGCAGGGTGAGGGCGAAAGTACTGGAGATAGATCGAAAAGGACTTAATCTCTGCATCCTGTTAATGAAAAGTATCACTCATGCTCCTATTACATTGTACAAATATACAAACAAATATTTCCAGGATAATTTGATCCATACTGGGCACTTTTTGGACTGAAAGTAGCAGCCTTGGTTTCCATCATGTGTTACAATATTTGAAGTTCATTTCCCAGAACCAGCACATTATTACAAACACGTGCACACAGGCCTACCCTGACTCCCACAGTCTGAATTGCGGCCAGTGGTATACGTAAGGTGCAATAGAGGCAATTTTGCATGAATCAGCTGATCTGTGATCATTAATAACAGTATAATTAATAAAACCTAAACATCAGCTTATCTGTTCTTTGCACTGACCTGTGGATTGCTTGCAGAATTTTCTACTGTTGTTTTGGATTACTGGTATGCAATTCTTTTTTAAAACAAGTTTCAATTTTGAAACGACAAACTGGCAGGGAAAATTGAAGTACACTAATAAATAATATTCATGTTTTCTTTGGTGCATTATTATGTAGTGCACATGCTGGATGTTCACTTGTGTAACAGATTAATGGCCTCAATTTCTAATCTTTGCAAATGTTAATCTACTAATTGATCATCTAAATGGGTCACTTCAATGCTTCATTATTCACAAACTGATAATCAGATATGTTCATAAGAACTTATTTTATCTTGTTTCACACCGACGTTATTTTCTTTGTCTCCATTTTAATAACATTTATCTTTCCCATCTGCAGGTTGCCATAACCACCACCATTGATAAAAAGGTGGGATGACAGGAAGCCACAATCCCTATTCTGTGTCAAATATGCTAACATCTGCAAATTTCCTCTCTAAGCTCCCAGACAATTCTCACGTGGGATAACAAAGTGTTGAGCTGGGTGAACACAGCAGGTCAGGCAGCATCTTAGGAGCACAAAAGCTGACGTTTTTGGACCTAGAGAAAGGTCTAGGCCCGAAACGTCAGCTTTTGTGCTCCTAAGATGCTGCCTGACCTGCTGTGTTCATCCAGCTGCACACTTTGTTATCTTGGATTCTCCAGCACCTGCAGTTCGCATTATCACTGATACAATTCTCACGTGGAACTATATTGCGGTTCCTTCACTGTCACTGAATCAAAATCCCAGAAATACTTTTCTAACAGCTCCTACCCTCAATGGATGACAGCAGTTCAAGACCCCAACTCACCATCACCACTTGGGGATTGGCAAGAAATGTTGGCTGGGCTAGTGGCTTTCACATTCCAGGGAATAGTAAACAAAAAAAATGCTACCGTAGTTCCAAGCAAAGAAATTCTTACACTGCTGCTTTGTGAAGAAGTTCTAACTCTCATCTCACAGCTCAGTGTGCATTTAAATTTGAATATATGGATATAAACTAATGCACTACTAGATTTGCTTACCGCATCGGAACATTAATTTATCATCAAGTAAGTACTGGCAATTTGCTCCTCTCCCCCCTTTCCTTGTAACCCAAAGATATTAATTTCTTGATGTTGCATCTTACCAATTGTACCAGGCAGAATTTGATACCATGCCTCAGCGATCATTCTTTTTATGAGTTCTTGACTGCAAGCAGCAGCAGCAGAATGTTGAGACACTGAGAGAAGAGTAATCAGAATTGAAGCTGCTCATATCTTTACTTAACACAGGTGTGCATTACCAGCAAAGTCTGGTGGATAGCACTCATCAGCAGAATTGTTCTTCCATTTCCCTTTTCCTGATCTAAAGGTACTGATGCTAATTGTAGCATCCACACTCCCGTGTTTCCTGAATGAAGATAAATTTCCTCAGCACAGACAGCCATTGAACCTGAAGCAGTTGTGGTGTGTGTACAACAGCTAAGACTGGGTTAAACTTGTTTCACATTTGGATAGCAAAAGTAACATTTTCCAAATAGGGTAAAATGTTGCAAAATATTTCACAAGAACTCAGTATATAACAGACAAATGCATGAAAAGTTGTGTATAAAAAGACAGAGTTTAAAGGTTTGATCATTAATTAAAAGTCTGGACAACATATTACTCAGCTGCACATTCAGTGAATCCATTAAATACTGCAGTGTAATATTTCATGTGGCAGACGTTTTGAAATTTGTTTTATATATTTTACATAGGTTGGTGTCATTTCCCATTAATTTACTACATATTAAGTTCGTGCAATCTTGCAGTAATAACACTAAATTTAATCGGCACATTAGGATGCGATTATGAGTCGGCTAAATGAAGCCGGACATTGATGTTGGCATAACACTGCGAGCAGTGAAAAACACCAGCTCAAAGCAAATATCCCTTTGACAATGAAGTGTGACTTCATTTATTACTCAAAGTTACAGAATTACACATATGGAATTTTGACCTCCTGGACTTACACACTGGAAGTGCAAGAAAGGCAATTTGGTCTAAGCTTGTCAGCATCTGAAAATGGCGAAGTATAAAATGGATAATGTTCACAGAAATGATCGAAATTTGTGACACAGAAGGAAGCTACTTGGTGCATCATGCCTGTGCCAGTGGATGAAGAGATTCCCAGTCCTGGGCCACGTTTCTTGCATTTGATCCATATCACTGCAGGTCACAATTCTCAATTAAGCCACTTGTCAACCTCCTAAGTGTGAAAGAAAACAACTCCAACTTAATCAACCTTTCAGCTAAATCTTCCAGTCCTGGCAACATTCTTGCAAACCTCCTGTGCATCCTTGAGTACAAGCACATCTTTCTTTTGATACGGTGAGCAGAACTGCAAGCAATACTGAAATATAGTCTAATTAGTATTGCACATACAGTTCTAAGATAATTTGCTTCATCCTATTTTCGGTGTCTTGGCTAGTATGGGAAATCAGTTCTTAACTTTTTATATTCAATAAGCTTCTCCTAGTCTCTCTTTCCCCGAAGGAACTGATTCATATAATTGACAGGCAGAAAAAAATCATGCTACTATCAAGCCTGCCCCATACCTTGATGGCTAGGACACCAGACTTATTTCAAAACATTTCTGTGGGCACCAAAAGTCTTTTATTCTTCTACTTAAGCTTTCAGAATAACAGCCATACATGAGAAGTCATTCAGCTCACCTGAAACTGAAATCCACATCTCTCCAATCATCTCAAAAGATTTAGGAACTTGCCTCCAATTCCTTACCCAGAATGCTGTACAGCAGTTTCACAACATTAGCCCCAAACCGGCCACTTACAGTTTGCAATTTGCAAACTGCAATTATTTCAAACTCACTTAAAATTTACACCTCAAGTAGAAGTTGAGCCAGAAAATGCCAGAAACATACTCACCATAGCCAAGCTGGACATTGCCTTTCCCAATCTCTACATAAATGGACTTTATAAAGAGGGTCAGTGTACATTAATCAGGCACTGGTTGATTTTTCTCCATTGTCATTGAACCTAATCTGAATACTTGTGTTCACTAAGATGTCTCTGGAGCATCGTGGATTACCTAGTTAATTGATACACCGGGCACTGGTTTTATCCACTAGCAAGAGTGTCAGGGGAGCTTTAAGGCTTGAAATTATTGGTAACAATAACAGCTGAAAAATACATAATGTACTTGCATGACATTGCACGGCATTTCATGGTCCGTAAAGGTATTCAGCTATTTAAAATAGTAGATTGAGCAAGGTAATTAGTTATGGTTTTGTTAACAGTAATTTTTAATCTCTAGCCCCATTGCTGGGTTTATGAGACAATAAATCACTCAAATTTTGCTTTTACAGTTTATGACTGGGATTCTCTAGTGAGATTAGTTCTGTGGAAACATTCCTCATCACTCAGCATTTCCTATCTATTGTGCAACATTAAACTCAGTCTTTGCATTGCCATGTTACAATATATTATGAACTTTCAGCCAATAAAATCTTGATTATAGGCTATTGAAAGGGCCACAGAGGATCACATGTCCTATGATATGTTGAGCTGCAAGAAATCCTGAATCTGAAACAATATCTAATTAAATACAGATATTCACAGCCCTCCAGGGAATTCTTTTTGAAGACTGAAACATCACCAAAACAGTTATCCTCATTCTGGGAGTGGACTTTGCAGTTAGTGCAGGTGTGAAAGGTAATGTGGAAGAATCTGCTGTTGAGGAATGGTTAGCCCCAAACATTACATTACTGTAGTGTTTCCATTCGTCCTTTCTCCTCTAACCAAAAAAAAGGCAAAGTTCAGAGAAGAGACAGAACATTGTGAGAAGAAGGTCAGCAGCAAAAGTTCCAGTGGGTAAAGGAGCACAAGCCTAAACAGCTTCTGGAAACTGTTGTTGGTGTGTGGCAGGTAAGCTTCGAGAAGCATATGGATGTACATGGAATAGTGTAGGTTAGATGGGCTTGAGATCGGTATGACAGGTCAGCACAACATCGAGGGCCAAAGGGCCTGTACTGTGCTGTAATGTTCTATGTTCTATAAGTTATTATTGGAGTAGAGCGCATCTGAAGTGATAAAAATATATTTGACATTGTAAGGATTAATTAAGTTAAAGGGGTAAAGGCATGACAGAAGAGCTCCAAATCGTAGTCTGCTCCTTTTGCTCAATATGGGAAACCAGGCAAAAAGCTGCAAGGCCGGGACCCGCATGTGTGCAAGAAGTGTGTCCAGCTGCAGCTTCTGGAAGCCTGAGTTTCAGAGAGTTGGAGTGACACTGTAGAGTATTAGCGAGGCGGAGAGTATCATACAGAGGCGGTCATACTGCAGATTCAGAGTCCACAGCCAGGAAGAGAATGGGTGACCACCAGGCAGAGGAGGAGGGCTAAGCAGGTAGTGCAGGAACCTCCTGTGGCCATTGCCCTACAAAACAGATATACCGTTTTAGATACTGTTGAGGGAAATGGCCTCTCAGGGGATAATAGTAACAGCCAAATTCATGGCACCATGGTTGGCTCTTCTGCAGAGAGAAGGAGAAATAATCATAGAAATGCTTTAGTTCTAGGGTATTCAATCATAAGGGGAATAGATATGCATTTCTGTGGCTGCAAACAAGAGTCCATGTGGTGTGTTGCTTTCTTGATGCAAGGGTCCTGGATGTCTTGGAGCAGTTGCAAGGCATTCTGGAGGGGGAGGGCAAACAGCCAGTGGTCGTGGTACACATTGGTACTTAATAATATAGCTTTTAAAAAAGGGATGAGGTCCTAAAATCAGAATATAGAAAACTAGGAAGAAAGTTGAAATGTAGGATCTCAAAGGTAGCAATCTCAGTGCCACGAGCTGCTCAGAGTAGAAACAGCAGGATATAAAGGATGAATACGTGGCTGAAAGTATGGTGTGTGGGGGAGGGTGTCAGAATCGAGGGCATTGGAAACAGTTCATGAGGACGTGGGACCTGTACAAACTGGCCGGGTTATACCTGAGCAGGATTGGGACTTGGTACATGGTAGAGTGGTTGGGGAGGAATTAAACCAGTGTAGCAGGGGGATGGGAACCAGAGTAGGGCAGTAGATGCAGAAATTGAGGGAGAGGTAGAAACCACGGGAAGCATAACTAAGAACAAGCAGGGAAATGCTGTTGGAAAAAGCAAATAAGATGTCTGAAATGCATCTCTTTCAATACAGTAAGTCTAATTAGCAAAGTAGGTAAATTCAGAATGTCGGTCAGTATTTGGAACTATGACATTGTTGCAATTACTGAGATTTAGCTGAAAGAGGGACAGGACTGGCAGCGGAATGTCCCAGGATTTAGATGTTTCAGGTGTGATAGAAAGGAATGTAAAAGGGGTGGAAGAGTTGCATTACTGGTAAAGGAGTATCTGACAGCTAAGGGAGAATATATCGGAAGACTCATACAGCAAGGCAGTTTGGGCAGAACTCAGGAATAGGAAAGGTGAAATCACAATGCTGGGGGTACACTTCAGGCTTCCCAACAGCCAGTGGGAGATAGAGGAGAGAATATGTAGACAGATTTTAAAAAGATGTAAAAACAGCAGAATTTTGTGGTGGGTGATTTTTAACTTCCCCTGTATTGACTGGGACTCACTTAGTGGAAGAGGCTTAGGTGGAGCAGAGTTTCTAAGAACGATTCAGGATTGAGACTTTACCTTTAAAATATAGATTAAAGAGTGTGACGATAAATGAACATCTTTATTTTAAAACTCATACCAAGCTTTCTACTGTGACACGATTGTACAAAATATTGTTGGCTGATTTTAAATCTCACAGATCTTCAACTCATAAGCACTGGACTTTGGTTTGAGACAGAAGAGTTAAAATGAACTGGGACATTATTATATGGCTTCCCGAAAGTAGCCAAGCTTAGGAGGAATTAACAAGGTAATGTCTAAATAACATGGCTGAATCTGTCCATCACACCCTGAAAAGACTATCTGAGGATAATTAATTAACTCAAGAGTGCATGAACATTCAAATTCATCATCTGGAATTTAATGTGACCTTTAAATGTCTTGGTGGACAAGACTTCACGCATATTGGTGGAACAACGGCCATCTTCCCAAACTCATTCTGCAAAGGGAAGTACAGAAACACTTCTATCGATATTGAAGTGTAATTCAGAAATTCTGACCATGGACCATTGAAACATGGCAAAAAATGAATGGTTACAATTGTAGATACCCAGTATCCACACAAAAAAAACCCTCTGAGGAAAGCAATGTTCATAAGCTTGTGAGTTTGCAGCAGAATCCAAGAACATGCCCTAAAATATTAAAGAAAGCTTCCTCACAGAATGCAACAGCATTTCCTCACTCTATAATTTCTCAAGCTGAAATACATCACAGAGACAAAGAACTTAAAGAATTGAGAAACAAAAGGGAACTCCAAGCATCATAGCATCCACTCTGGAAAAAGGACTGACTGTAATTTGAAAAGACTCTTCAGAAGAACAAGCTTCAACCTCTTCCAGAACTTCAAAATCAACATCAAAATGCACAGTTCCTTCGCCTAAGAGCTTGAGTTTTTTTCAGTCATACTCCCTCCACTCTGTACTATTTTTCTGTTTGCTTACACATTTATGTTTGCATGTGGTGTGTGCGCATGTGTGTGTGTGTGTGTGTGCGTGCACATGCACATGTGCGAGACAGTGAGAGATACACACTGTCATAAGATTCAGGACAAGCTTTTGTGTTTTTAAAAAAATTTATACTTTACCTCAACGAGTTTACAATACTTAAAATTCATAATTTTGATTAACTCAGATCTGTTTGTTTCTTCACAGCTTTAATACATGCTCGAGTACATACTGAATGAGGAATAAAACAGCTGTTTAAAAATTTAATACTGTTATGCCAACATTGTGAGTAAGAGCAAAGGGAGGAATTTATTTATTCCTCTGGACTTGGTTGCAAAAATTGGAATTATTTACAGAAATTGGGACACTCACACAGAGAAAGAAAACATACATTACCCACATGCAAACATACTGGACACAGGCACTAAAGTGGACACCTACATTCTGACCCCAATAGTATTTATAAAATCTGAGAATGATAATACATTCACTTAACACAAAATTAAGGGATATGGGCCAAAGACAGGCCTATGGATTTAAACCATAGACCAGCCCCAATCTCACTGAATGGTTGAACAGACTCAAAGGGCTGAATAGCCTCCTCCCATTACTATATTTCTATAATTACATATCCAATTGTAGATTAGAGTACAATGACATCTGTACATATGACATGTGCTTATTAACGTAGGCTGAGGTTCTAGCTCAAGTTTGATTCACCTGGCTTCAGTAGAAATGGTGACGGAGTGCAACAGTTGTAGAAATCCTGCATAGTGACAGTAGATGCATTCCTGCAAGTTACCCTCTTGATAATTCATGAAACTTATGCTCATGGAAAATATTAGCATTGTTAACTTATATGATCTAGTTTGAGCTAATGAGCATTTTGTAAACCAAGAGATTGATTAAAAGGAATCCATGAACTGCCAGCCTCGTGGGATCCTGACATAAATTAGCCACAATTTTGAGAGTTAGCTTCCTCTTATCTGTAAGATCTAAACTGCAATTTCTTGATTTATTAAAAAAATGCCTATAGTTTTGAACTTTAAGTGAAATTCCACTTGCAGAATAGTTCTCAAATTTAGACTCTTGATCAGACAGTGCCATGGTGAAAGGTTGGCAACTTCAAAACTTCACTACAAAAATCAAGAACTATGAGATCAAGGATATCGTTGGTCAAATATAGAATAAAGGTTTCCATTTGCTACCACAGAGTCAGGGATCCGTTCATATAGTAAATATATTTGTGGCTCTCTCTAAGTGAGATTGCCAATGGTGAACTAGGTTAAACCTACTCTTTCAATACGAATAGTCTTGCAGAATATTGGAAGAGACTTCCAAACCATGAATCTGATTGGATTTAAGCTCAAACGCAGAACCAAAACACTCAACCTCACTTGTAGCACCAATGAAGCAATGGATTTTTCTGAATCCACCAACTGTGGTAACGTTATTTTGGAAATAATTTGAGTTACATTATTCCACAAATTCTTTGACTGATGAGTGATGTAATAGTGAATGCGGAATAATCCAAATGAGGTATGAAGATTTGCACAGGAAATATGAGCAATCCAAAGCACACATTTCATTTAATATCAAATATGCCTAGTATGGATATTGCTACTTTAATTCATCGCACAAATGGAAGATGCATGCTCACCAACAACCAAAAATGCAATGCTAGTATCCTAGTCATATCATAACCAGAGAGAGGTAAAACTAGCCTGTGCCACTAGGTTCCCCTGATCCCAGATACATTTAAAAAGAATTAGTCGGCTCTCACAATACTTAAAGGTCCGCTGACAGTCAACCTCTATATCAGGGAATGGGGACTGGCCAAGGACCATTACAAGGTCTGGAACGTAAAAGTGCTGTGAAGAGTCAAAAGAGAGATTTATTTGTGGTTGTAAACAAAATTAAATGAATCAATTATGTAAGGATCTGATTTCGTTCAGAGTACAAATATTTTAACTTTTCAGCTACAAAGATGTTTGTTATAAATTATATTCTTACACATGGGCAAAGTAACAGTTAATTGATAGTAAATGTGGCACTGCTAAACACAAAAACTGTTATCTAGGATGTCAACTCTATCTATGGTGTTTGCTATAAAGCTCATACAACAAAACCAGGTTCTTGCTGCTGACACATTAGTGCAAATTAAATTCACTTTACTACAAACACAGCACTATGCTTCTGCTGTCAAATGACAGCAGTTTACGGCAAGCAGTACAAAAGCATCTTGTAATAAGAGTGAATACAAGTGTGTCATTTAAAGAAAAACTCAAAACTAAGCAGTAAAGACCACTGTTTTGTGGAAAATTATAGCAGATTCCCACAAAAAATGCGCATGAAGACAGGCTGGGACATATGGTGTTTGGGGAGAAGGGAACAGATGAAGAAGGATCCCCCTTGCACTTTGTCGTAAACTCTCAATCGGCTGAATGTCCCAAATTGCTGTGCAAAGCAGCAAGGTATTATGAGGCATACTGCATCAAGCTTTGTGGTGCACCATTTATGAAGCAGCAAGCAAGTCAGCTTCAGTGCCTAGACCAGGGAGATTAATGCTGTCTGATGATGCTGCACTAATGAAGCCTAATCAAGCTGAAATTTTAATTTATGCTGATAATACAGATAATTTTCCACCACTGAAAATGTTTTCTAAAGACAAGATTCTGATTATTTTGTTTCAACACTCTCACAATGATTAAAGAGCACAATAAATATTTTTTTAAAATTAATAAGCATTTCTCCACCACATAATTAAGACAACATAGTTTTGTATGAGCTGGCATAAGGATTTTACAGCACGGCTGATATTGAAATATCAATCTTGTCAGATCAGTATGGTAGGTTAATCCTCAATTTTATTCCCAAACTCCAGGTTTACAGACAAGAATTCTGTGTATTTGCAGGATTTAGTTCAAAAGAGAATTAAAAAAGTAATCTATGCATAGCATCATCTGACTGCATCTGTAAAACATTCAGAGGCACTTTAGTTGCTGCGATATTGAGTATTGATGCAGAGAAACAAAAACTGGGCATGACTCCTTTATCCAGAATTATTCTCTAAATCAAATATTTCTTGAATAGGAGTTCAGCTTTTTAGTGCACTGTTGGAACCTCTATCAGGAAACTAACTGGAACTACAATTGCTACTCTTTATAACATTACAAATTTAAAGATCTTATTTCTCAAAACAGCCTTCCCCTTTCATTTTCATTCGATGAACCATCAACTGTTAGACTGAGCCACACAGACCAGGAAGCTCTCAAATTCACGGTAAATGATAGCAAAAGGATACAAAAGGCTGCTACAGTTGATCTTACTTGTCCTACACTAGAAAGATTTAAATTAAAGCAAAAATATTAGCTCATTACTTCTATCGCAGAGAGATCCTGAGAATTTCATTATATAGTTGGCAGTCTTGCATCTTATTATCTCCATCAACCTGACCTCCTACCAAAACCTCCCTTAGGTTTGTTGCTTCCAAACACACGTAAAGTTACTTGTGAACTGAAACATGCATCTTTATGCTGTATCAGACTTATGTAGCCCAAGCTTTGGTTACAAGAACCTTAACATTTTAACTTGACAAGTGGGAAATTGGCTACTGAAAAATATATAAAAAGTTCACCTGATGTTTCTGAAGACAGAAAATTACCACCTTGCTATACCACTATAAAACAAGCCAAAATTACTCCTCATGATTTATTTACAAATAAAAATAACAGGATCCTAAGATTGATAATATGCTAACAGTGCATGTGTTAAAAAAATGCATAAACTGGTTTGACCATTTAAAAGTGTACCACAACTGTTATAACCTATATGGAAACTCAAGACCTGGCAATTGCATCAAATATGTTGGAGTAGGCAGTCTCAGGCAATGGGTCAGCGGTCTTCAAAGGGTCCCTTCAGTTATGGATGCTGCCATCAGAATAGTAAATTACCTGATTTTGCAAACAGAAATGGCTGTGCCAGATTCACATTAAATTTGTGAGCCAGTGCAAGCCACTGCTTACACCCTATTTGTCCATGATGATTTGACAACTTTAAGAACAGCCAGTTTCTCTTGTACCTCCCCATTATCAGTTTTTACCCCATCATTCTCTTTCATATTTTCTGTGGCAGCTTCTTTGATAAAGGCAGATGTAAAGTAGTCATTTAGTGTATCAGGTACACACTTTACCCACATGTGTTGGTGCCTTTTTTGGTCACTAATCAGCACTATTCCTCCTTTTGCTACCGTTTTATTGTTAAAAGCCTACTCTTGAACTTTGTTTCATGTTAGCTTTACTCCTCCAGTGTGGCAGCTACACTTTCAAACATTTTGGTTCTAAACTCTTAACTTCCCCCCCCAGAACCTCTTTACCTTCTTCTAAAACTGATTATCTTTGACAAAAATTTCAACCCTTTAACAAAATCCTCCCATATATCTCTTCTTTTACTGTGTGTGTCAATTTTGCCTGATTTCATTTCTGTGGAATCTTTTCCTATATTAGAAAGCACTACATAATTACAAGGTTTTGCGTATTGTTATAGCCAATTATGTACTAGTCTCACCAAACTAAAGAACTACTGTACAGGCAGAGACAAAACTGGGTGATGCAATTTTAAAAATGAATTTACTCCAACTAAAATCATATAAAACAAAGTCAAAATTGCTACTTCCATTGTATTCAAGATTGAACTCAGCTATAATGCTGTTCCCTCCCTGCAACCAACATGATTGAATAGCTTGCCAACATTCATTGTCAAAGCTTTCACATGAGTGATGACCGCGGACTGGGGGATAGAGGGAGAGAAAAGGATGACTGGAGAGTCATTGCAAGCTTTTTGCTATATTTCCCTAATTTTATTGAGGCAGAGCCAGGGAGAAGTCACCAGCTCATCCTCTCAGCAGAACACGAGACATGAGCAGAAACAGGGCATATATATAAAGTGTTACAAAATATAGGTACAGCTCGTGATGTATAAGTATGTTTAGTGAACAACATCAAATGTAGTGGTTCTAATAAATGTTCCAAAGTAATGTGGAATATGAATCCATGATATAAACATAATTATCGTCAGTTTTGCAACTTGCATCCACTTTTGCTCTCTTGCTTTAGTGCCAGAACTACAATGAAGTGTTGTTAATAAATTAAACCAGCAACATGAATGCAGAATAGGAAATCTATGACCGTCTCACTGTAATTGCAGACAGCCTACCTTAATTAAGGAATCATGGTGAGTCTCCAAGAGAGGCATGAAGAATTTAACGAGAATCATATTTGCTTATCATAAAAGCATTTACTCCAGCAACCCTTACAGGAGGGTTATGAAGTTCTGTTTTTGCATGGACAAAATTATTAATATTTCACCAAGAACCAATCCTACTACAACACCATTACCGCATTCTAAACTCACATCACATTTACATACTAATTCTCTTCAAGCAGGTGACCACTTTGAATAAAATGTTAGAATTCAGATACCATGCTCAAAAACTCCGAAATGATCACGACTTAGTATAACAAAATATACCATTTAACTGGAACTATTCTTGGAAAGGGTCAGAGGGTGAGACATTAAGACATGTTTTTTCTCCAAAGATGGTAACAGACCTGCAGTGCATTTGCAGTGATTTCTGCTTTAGATCCCCAGCAGTTATTATATATGTTTGTTTAGAGAGGGCTTAAACATTCTTGCACACTGGCTGGCCATTTGGACTTCATTTGTAAGCACTGAGAATGGCAATGGCACAGAATGGAATTTGGACAGGGGATTTCAAAGTCAACCACCAAGATTAGAAATCACTCGACACCAGGTTATAGTCCAACAGATTTCCTTGAAGCACAAGCTTTCAGAGCCTCAGGCCTCATTCAGGTGTTAGTGAGAGAGGTAGTATCATTCACAGAATTTATAAGTAAAGATTTATAAGTAAAAGATCAAAGGTTCACACCATTTGTAAGGTTATACTAAACAAACCTAAAATGCTGTTAAATCTTTAGTAAGTTCAAATGTTTTAATTGCTTATTATGTGTACGTAAACCCCCAAATTCCTTTCAAGTTACAATCCTGAGAGAATTAAAGGTTTTATCAGTGTAAAGAAGACGTGACATGTTAGGTCAGACAATGCATGTTAGGTGTGAAACCTTGTTTAGAATCTGTTAGTTTTAGTTTGGAGTCAAGGCTGGTTTTATTTGTAAAGTAAGAACTTATAACACGCCATATTGACTGACTACTAAAAGTAGTGTGCTTTTTTAACAAAGTAAAATGTATCTGCAAATGCAAATTAACTAAATAGATTCATGCGCGCATGTGTCTGTGTGTGTGTGTGTGAACGAGGAGTGCCCACGTGCATGCCAGTGCGCACGCTCGTGCGTGACAGAGAGCGAGAGAGAGAGAGAGAAAAAGAGGGATTGTGTGTGTCTGTGAGAGATAGACAGGGTGTGTGCACGCATGTGTGTGTGTGTGTGTGTGTTTGTGTGTGTGCAAGAGACTGTGTGCACATGAGTGTGCGCGTGCATGAGAGAGAGTGCATGCGTGAGTGTGTGTGTGTGTGTGTGTGTGTGTGTGTGTGTGTGTGTGTGTGTGTGTGTGAGAAAGACAGAGAGTGTGTTGTGGTTAATTCGCTCGCCAAGCTGGTTCATTAGTTGCAGACGTTTCATTACCCTGCTGGGTAACATCATCAGTGCAGCCTATGGTGAAGCGCTGTTGTGTTTTCCTGCCTGGTATTTAAACTCTAGGGTCAGCTGGAATTGGTTACCTCATTTCCATTTTTCCTTCTTAGTAGTGTATATTTAGGGTCTAATTCTATGTATTTATTGATGGCCTTGTTGGTGGAGAGCCAGGCCTCTGGAAATTCCCTTGCTTGTCTCTGTTTGGTCTGTCCTAATGTCGTCCCAATCAAACTGGTGGTTCTCCTTATCCAGAGTGAGTGCTGGTCATGTCACTTTGTTGCTTGTTGTTGTGCATGTATTCTTGTGGCCAAATTCTTTCCTGTCTGTCCAATGTACTGTTTGTCGCAGTCTTTGCATGGGATCTTACACATCACGTTGGTTCTGTCCATAGTAGGTAAGAGGTCTTTAGTTTCAGTTAGCAGTTGGTGTAGGGTTGATGTAGGTTTGTGTGTTCTCACACATATGCACAAACACTCATACTCACACACAACTTCTCTCTCTCACACACTCTTACACATGCACCCCTTCTCTCTCACTCACATGCACACTTCCAGATGCACACTCACACCCTTAGTCTCTCTCTGCCCACACCCACCTGTCCACTTCTCTGCCCCTCCGCACATGCATGTGTGGCACTCTGATGCCCAATGGTTGTACGAATCTTGTGGTTAGTTAAGATGTGTTCTTGATGTATGGTAACATGATGAGTGTGTCAGGGCATACTGTATCTTCCTGTTGTTTGTGTGATAGGCATCGTTGGACCCAGCGGTTTGGGTATCCAATGCCCTTAAACACTTGGTGGAGGTATTCTTGATAACAAAGTGTGGAGCTGGATGAACACAGCAGGCCAAGCAGCATCTTAGGAGCACAGAAGCTGACGTTTGGGGCCTAGACCCTTCATCAGAAAAGGGGGATGGGGACAGGATTGTGAAATAAATAGGGAGGAGAGGGAGACACAGACTGAAGAGGTATTCTTCTTCATTTTGGCATAGGTCAGGGTTGCTGCAATGTGTTGTCGCTCATTTAAATACACTAACAGTCTTTCTTCCCCGTGATGTTCTCACACATATGCACAAACATTCATACTCACACACAACTTCTCTCTCTCACACACTCTTACACATGCACCCCTTCTCTCTCACTCACATGCACACTTCCAGATGCACACTCACACCCTTAGTCTCTCTCTGCCCACACCTACCCGTCCACTTCTCTGCCCCTCCGCACATGCGCGCGCGCGCACACACACACACACATTCCAAGCCCCTCACACACACACTACACGCGCCCCCCCCCACAAACACACACACAACACACCCCCACCCCCCCGGCACAGACACACAATCCACCACTGCCACCACCCCCCCCACACACACAGACACACTGCAACCCCACCCACCCACACACACACAAACACCCACACTCCACCTCCAAAACACACACACAACACACACACACACTCCCCCCCAACACACACAGCCACTACACCCCCCCAAACACACGCTACACGCCCCCCCCACACACACACACACAACCCCCCCCAACACACACACACACACACTCCAAACACCCCCCCACACAAACACACCCCCCCACACACACACACAGCCCCCCTCCACACACACACATTCCACCCCTCCACACACACACAATCTCCACCCCTCCGCACACACACAAACCCTTTACACGTACACAAAAACGCCCCCCCCACACACACCCTCCACCCCTACACACACACACACACCAAACACACAACTCCCCCCACACACACACCTTCCCCACACGTACACACTCCCCCCTCCACACACACACACACCCACACAAACACACACTCCCCACACACACACTCCACCCCCCACAGAAACACACACTCCATTCCCCCCCCCACACACACACACATACACACACACACCCACACCCACACAAA